>NC_140230.1:2962500-3140000 GCF_951802725.1 Rutilus rutilus | reverse complement strand
TCATAAAATGGTATTGTGCAAGGAACCATGCAAAATGAAGTCTTTATGTATCGATAATCTGCCCCTGCGTTCAAACTAACTCTAGTGTTCAGTTCAGCTGGAAATCACAGTGAATTTCATATAGAGGTACATTTTTGGAGTCTTTTCTAGTTAAAAATTTCTATTTTTTGATTTAGTCAATCATGCCTATGGTACTGTGTCAGTTTCTCGAATGATTACTGCAGAATGAGCAATGAACAGTATTTCTGTCAAATCTGCATTAGCAACAGTTCAGGCCCAAGATGAAGGTCGCCTTCAACTCTAAAATCATGTTGTTGAAACGAATGACGTGACAATGAAATAGTTTCTTCTTGCTCTGAGTCTCGTGACTTCCCACTGTGATGAGTTATGATGTATCTTGTCCACAAAAGAAATCGAAAACACATCTGTGTGGTTCATCTAATGATCTCATGCTTAATGTTTACGAAATAAGAGATTTAAGTTGGGCACGCACACAATGGATGTGCATGAACAAATACCCACTGCTGTTTCCTTACACGTCTTGTATCTCTTCCCTCAGTTCTTTCCACTGCTTCTTCTCTATCAATTAAGCAAACAGCGCTGCGATTGTTTTAGTCTCAAGCCGATAATCACGCGATCAAACAGGAATGGTCCTCAAACCCCCGATGCTTCACGTAAGAACATCTGCCCCCTTTTCTCTCTTTAATAACAGCTTAGTAAGTCAAAGTGGATACAAATGTGAAATTGCCTCCAAAAGGAGGAGTGTTCCCTGTCAGCTCGACTTATTTTCAGCTCCTGCTCTCAGTGGCCTTCTTCTCCTCCAGACATCGCTCTCTTTCCCTGTCACCAGCCACCCGATCAACTGTGCATCGAATCAAACAAGGCATTTTTCCCCAGTGGTGCAATTAACCCCTAGATGTGGGTCCGTCGCCCCCTTTGGCAGGCCTGTCCCGAAGCACAGCGACATGTTCCTAAAGAGGAAACCCCTAATATCACGCTACGCCCTCCATCTAGCCTTCAGCGAGTCCCAGCCTCACATCTGTGTGTCATGTCACATCGAGAGAGATGCGCCTGATGGCTGAGCGCGAGGCTCGCAGAAACACAGGGCCTGCTTTTCGTTTTGAACGTGGGTTTTACTTAACCGCTTTGTAAAATGTAATGTCCTCTGAGTAATTGAGAGCTGTACGCTTTTCTGATTTGAGGAAGAGCAGGTGTTGAATAAGGTCGGCTGTCAGCAGGGTCACTCTTAGCCGATCGAACAGCCAGAGACAGCGTGTGATAATGTCAGTCTAGGTCAGTGTCTACACGGAGTGACCATCCAGCGTTCCCACCCGCCGCTTCAATGCAACTTCAAAGTCAGTGTAGAAAATAAACACTGACTCTGTTTGGGTCTTATGAAGAAAAGTCACATTTCACCCCACAGAAGTGAAATATCATTTCTTTTACTCTAACTAAACTGTATTTTAGTTCCTTTAAATGCAAGAGTATTTAGAACAGAACAGGATTGTAAAATATAAAACAATCATCAATCATAGAGGCATTCATTATAAACCTTTATTGGTAACACTTTACAATAAGGTTCGTTAGTTAACATAAGTTAATGAACTAACCACGAGCAATCCATTTGTTACAGTATTTGTTAATCTTTGTTAACGTTAGTTAATAAAAATACAGCTGTTCATTGTTTGTTCATGTTACCTCACAGTGCATTAACTAATGTTAACAAGATGTTAATAAAGTATTAATAAATGTTGAAATGAACAAAGATTAATAAATGCTGTATACGTGCAGTTCATTATTAGTTAATGTTAACTAATGTAGTTACCTAATGTTAACTAATGAACCTTATTGTAAAGTGTTACCCATTTATTATAATCACCAAGCCTAAAGAAATGTATTGGAAGTGAACTGAATCCACAGGCATGTGGGGAACGCGCTATACAAATAAACCTGGACTCATGTACATCTCTCATTCAGCACAAATCCAAATGTGTGCACTTTGCCACACGTTTTGCGACGTCAATTGCATTATATAAGTTGCTTTGGAAGATAAGTTGCAGAACGTTTCAGATTAGTGGTGTGTAACCGAGGTCATGCGGATGGAGAAAAATAATATTAACCAATAATATCATCCACTATCCAATCAAATGATATACAGTGTTCCTGCAGCTCATTCGGTATATTGTGGCATTAGCAACAGCAAGGTTGTGGTTTGATTCAGATGAATATATTGAATGCAGAGTAAGACAAAGTGTCTGCCAAATGCATACGAAATGTCATTCACAATGGATAAAAACAAGCGCCACTACTTTATTATTTCGAGCCAAATATTCACTTTAAAGGTGAAGTATAAGATTCCTGCGACACTATAGTGGCATCTAGCTGTATTAAGCAGTACATAAAGTATTGAATGAAAAATGTCTCTGTATTTGACAAATATTGCATTTATTCACTTCATGAAGTATGCAAACACAGCGCGAGCGTCACTACAGGAAGCAGGAAGTGTCCGACTCGTGTCTTAGTTTTCATGTTCAACACACACATGATGGTGTCTGGGAGACTCAGTGTTTACACTTTTTGGGGAGATAAAGCCATGAATGGGATGCTAATAGTAGTCAATGAACAATGAATTGGCTTAAGAGAATGTATTTTAACATATAATATTATGTTTCACTTGAACTTGAAATTTGACCTTGATTTATTCACCCTTTGGTAGAGAACTTTGGTGATTATATAGTGATTCAAAATGTATATTTGTATATGTATAACATATAAAGTATATCACAAGTTGTACAGACCATTTTTAATACCTTTATGGTACATTCCATCATCTTTTGGAGCTCGACAACCCGTTAAATGAAAAACGTCAGATGGGTTCGGACCGACGCAGGATTGAGTAAATTATGACAGCATAATTTTTAGACTGAATTAAACATTGAATTGCTTTCAGGAGCATGTTTCATGTTTACTTCCACAGTGCTCCCACTCCGAACTAACTATCATCTGGATTTATTAAGGCTTAATTGTTTGACAGAAAACCACAAGCTACTATTGCACCTTGAGGTTGATTAAGGTAACAGGTGGTGACGACCTTGGTCGACTGCGAGGACTTTACACCAAAATGAAATTAGCATTCTCCATAAGCGTGCACACACTGAGCTGGACAGATAGAGGTGAGATCCCACCCTTAAATAGACCCATTAGGGTTTTTTTCCCTCTGATCATTAGCTGTGTAAGTGCCTTAATTGATGTTCATCCCACAGACAGATGACTTTCTGATTAGCAAATGCCATCTTCTGCTTGCCAGGGGAACAATGATCTATTTGTCCTGTGCGAGTCTCGAAGGTGTCATTGCCAGGTAGTGGTCCGGTCGGTTCCTGCTTATGACACCGTGTCCAGTCGAAGAGAAGCTTCCTCTGAGCCTGTGGCCCGATCAGTTCGAGAGGGTAAAAACTGGACCTGCTCTGTCTGCTCTCGCTCAGACTCGCTTCGCATTGAGCTCGGTTATAATCGTCTTATCAACCAGAGTCTGCCATTAGTCAGACAAACATATGGCCAAACTCACGCCATTGGTTGAGTCAGTGTTGCTGTGTCGGGCTGGTTTCCCAAAAGCAAAAACTATGATGGCAAGTTCAGTCATCACTAACATTAATTCAGTGATTTGGCATTTCCCAAAAACATAGTTCCAGCGAACACTGACAAATTGCATCAAAAAATTGTGTGGTTAGAAGTATAGTTTCTTGGTAATATAATATGACATGGACTTAAATTGATCATGATCCTGTTCACAATAAGCAAGATAACCTGCAGCATATTCTATATATTTCAGCTTCATCAATTTCATATTTCATCATCCCATTTAAATAAACTATATATTTGAACATGTCAACAATCAGCACTGTGTATGAAGTGTGTGCATGTGTGTAAATGACGAGGGAAGAGGGAACCTGCAATGAATCAATCATCACATAAAGCAAAATAACAGGGATCAAAAACATTGAAATCGTCCGACAGATGTCGTGTTCGTTACAGCAGTGTCTTGCAGAAATGAAGTAAAAGCTGCTGACTGAATGAACCACATGTAAACGGGAGTGAAGCGTGCAGCAATTACATAATGCGTAACATGATTTGAAAAATGTAACTAATGCAAATAACTGAAAATACTTTTTGTATTAGGTGACTTTGTACTAATGCAACAGTGAATGTAAATCATGTGTAGTCTCCCGTGATGTACGGGTATAGTTTAGCATTATAACTGACAACATGCATTTATATCCGAAATAATGTTTTTCTTGCATTTCATCATGAAAATGCATGAGCTCAGTGCCAACTAATTTTCAGCCATTTTTTTTTTTTTTTTTTTTTCGTGAATATGAATATGTGGAAAGGATTGTGGGTGATTGGAGGACACAAAGGATATGCCTGATGCATCTTTCAAGACACGGCAGAATGGCGCAAAACGAAGGCTGCCTTCCAAGGACCAGAGCGTCATGACATGGCAGCCGAGATCCAGCTTTTCCGATTGAGAAACATCCATTACATGAGCTCTCAGGGCAGGAAAATAATGGCCTCCTCAAAACGAATCTACCACGAATCTACCACGTCAGGTTTAAGACGTGCTTTTTTGAGCGGTTAATAATGGCCGGTAAATTGACTAGCGCAAAGCTTAGTAAATCACCTTGCGTGATTCATTTAAACACTCTCCTCCCATAAATGTTGCGTCTGAAAGGGAAACTCCAACAAATGCATATGCAATAATGTCAGCCGCAAAAATAACCGTCTACGCCTTTTCAGCCTTAATGTTTCACTGCGTGCCTTTAGTAAATCCTGTTTTTAATGCCAAAAGAGGGTTTGCGCTGTTGCAATCTGGCCCCAAAGGTCTAAAAATGTATGGACATATCAAGTAAAGTTAAATCACATTTTTGTATATAGCGCTTTTTACATTACAGATTGTTTCAAAGCATCTTCACTGTGACAATAATGCAACACAGTTTGTTTCTGCTGTACAGCAGATCTAGAAGAAAATAGTGACATAGTCCAGCTTAAGTCAGTTCGGTGATGGTTCATTTAGTTCATTTATAAATGTATCCTAAAGTAAAAAAAAAAAACAATCTAATTTCACAAGCTAATTGAAATATTACTGCTAGCTTGAGACAAACACACTACAGGAGTTTAACTGCAGTTTCATCGATCCTTAAAGCAAGAGAGCTATCCGTGCTCAGCAACATACGCTCGTCCCCCATGTTTGCACTCGGGCATTCAAAATTACATTAATTACCATCTGGAGAGACAATCTCTACAACAAAAAAAGCACAACAACATCTGACTGCCAGGTACACCGCAAGGCATATAACACGCTAATGTATCCCATTACACCCCATTTGGCGGAATGGGTATTCTCTTTGTTGAATCCCAACACCGCTCCCAGATTTCGCACGGACTCGGCGTAATGGTTCTGGGCTTTATTCTCTTCCTTTATGAAAGATACGCGGGTAACCCTGCTGAGAGTCATTAGGAGAGCATTTACGCTGGGCCTTTTTACCCTTTTTACCCACAGACATTTGCAGGCTTGTTACCGAGGCGCTTTGAAGAGTCCTCAGAGATGCTCCGCCTGTAAAACGAGGCCTCGAGACACTCGAACGACACACCAAAAGACCATCCAGCCCCTGCCTGGACACGCTGGTCATTTTTTAAAGACGATATTGACTCCGTAATACCCCTTAAAGTAGATAGGCTGCGGGAAAAATGGAAGAAATCCCTGGCAGCCGAGGGTTGGACATGAAAAGCGGTCGTTTGGCCTGCTTTTGCGGAGCATGAAACTTGAATTAGCACGCTGTGACGCTAGCGGTGTTGGGGAAAATCACAGCTCTCTCTCTTGGCTTCTCCTCTCTGGCCTCCACATTACCATTCTGTCCTAAAATTGAATCTGCAACTGATTTGAATTCCACCACTGTATAACCTCTTATTTATTCATTGCTTTTCTCCCCCTACATACCATTAAATCTAATAATTCGTTTTCAATACTGCAACAGCACGGTCGGCCAACTCCACATCCTCGGGCTTGTGCTCCAGCCATGAAGAGTGAAAAGAAATCCAATGAGAACACGATCAATAATGTTTTAAATATCATATTCCGTCATTGCTTTGATAGCTAATGTCACGACATGGCTCGTGTGAACCCTGAGAAGCTGTGGGTTCGGGCATTTATTTCCACGGCCCGCATAGACAATTCATTATTGTAATGAGAACAGCGGATTCTACACACTTTTTCTTAAACACCTGCTACCCTGGGAAACCAACTGCGTGTTTAGGCCGATATCTGTGAAAAACAAAATCACCCAAGACTACCGAGACCACAGCTTATGCTGGTAAAAATAAAATATTACTGAATATGTGTGCATTAATGCTATTATTACTCCGAAGACAGACTCAAAATGTCAGGTTGGCAATGCAAGTTCTCATCTTCTTCAAGAAGGTTAAAATAGAGAAACGGTGGATCATTTTCAAAATAAACAGATGATCACACAGCACAGTGAGAAAGACGTGTTATTGATGTAAAAATATCTTCTGTTTGGAGATTCACTCACACTATGGAGAAGAAAAAAAAACAAGCTTGATCAGCATTTTCATTATAAAAATGCTAAACTATTCTAAACCTACGTCAAAAAAAAAAAAAAAAATGTCTGCACACATCTGACCTATGATGATGATGAACAGATGGGTCAGATCAGACTGACATTTTAGGGACACTCGTTCTTATAACTATGAATTATTTATGTCAAAATGACAATGCAGAACACAATATACAAGCTTCGTCTTAAATCCTCATTTTAACAATCTGCCTGCATGAGTTGAAAATAAATGCAACAGACAAACACTGTAGCAAAGTGCACAAAATGTTCTCTCTCTTTTTTTTTTTAATCAAGACAAATCCATTAATGGGTAAACATGTCATATGAGACTTATTCTTCAATTATGATGGCATAAGGCAGCGCTGTTACAGTGTTCCTGCCCACGGACATTACTCATGCTAAACGCTCATTGGTGAATTTACAATCAAATGATACAAACTAAAAGCAGCTTTACTGTGCTCATTATTATCTGATGTATAAAACATAATCAAACAATTGAAGATAGTGGTACAAAGACCAAATTGCAAAACAAACAAATGCTAATCGAGCGTCATTACAGAACCGTTGAAAGAATGAAAGGGCTTGTTTTATGCACAAAACCATAATGCAATTCAAATGGCAAAACCTCCAAAGAGGCGCACGTGCAATTACACCGAAGCATGTTTAGAACATTTAAATCAGATGTAACACCTGTGATCATCTATTGAAGTACAAAATGAGATTATTCCCGGGAAACAACTGTTCAACCGCAGCGAATCAGCTGAGTGGTTAGCTCCATATTTGGTCCAATGGTATATGATTTATGTGGGAATCTACTTGTTTTAGGCACTGCCTTGATACGTCACCAGATGACACTTATTTTAACATGGAGAATGGATCAAACTTATTTTTAAATGACTTAAACACGGCTTCTGTTTAATGCAAGACAATACATGTGAAAAGGGGTAAAAATAAAATGTAACTAATAGATATCATTACACTTTCCCCAGTTGATCACAGTACATGAAGGCGTCTGTTCTTTCTCCCAACTCGTCACATATGGATGCTTGGTCAGGACCCCGATTTTTTGCTAATTATTGTTATTTATTTTAAAAAAAATTGCATACTTATCTGCCGTCTCATTTCTTTCTACTCCAACATGCGCTGGAACCCTAATAAATGAAATTGCAATGCCCTGATTATTAATTCTGTATATGCACTGCATTATTTCAAGAATAAGATCGCGTCTACAGCTAGATTGGCCAAAACGAATGCTCTTAATGATGCCATTGAATCTGAGCATATTGAATTATTGCATATTATCATGACAATAGATGCTAACTCTGCTGTAAATACAGATCAAAAAGTTCTTTTTTCAATAACTGTTTCATGTTGCGGTATAACTACTGCTACTCCTGTTTTCTTACTGGATCCATCTGTAAATTATTGTGTCATATCAGCGCACGCAGTCATATCTCATGCTCATTCAGATGAAGACATGCCGGACTCTTTAGCATGAGACACACGAGACACACAAGAATCAAAGCTGACGTAAAGCTTCTTCGAGCGGGTTCTGAACGTGTGCACAGGATCCACAGCAGATGGAGACGGTGATCGATCCATTCACACAAATCAAACTGTACGTTTTCAATAAATTGTGACTGTAGTCGTATCTGCCTGTTATATTGTGTGTTTTACAAATATATATATCACACAAAATGGGTCGGTTTAGGGGTTGCTCAATGTAAGGAATAATCAATAATGTAACACTTTATTAGGCCCTACTTAAAATATGGTGATTTTTTATGTTTTTCTGGCTGTTGACAGTAATTTTTGATTGATGGAATGAGAAAGAGAGAAATCCAAAATCCCCTCTGGAAAAACCTTGACCTCTAATGTCAACAAAATTAAACAAGAACATCCAATGTTCAGATTTCTGTTCTGGAAATTTGGTCGAATGATTAGTGAATTAGACTCATTTGCAGAGCCATGACATTTCAGGACGCGCTGCTACTGAAGAGGACATTTCTGACTCTTTTTGAGAAAACGGCCTTTCAGGATGCGCGCTGTAAACGTACGGACACAAATGCAATAAAATAGACACTCAGATGTGTATTTTGGATGTTTTCTTTCTACTAGTCTGAGAAAAGACAAGTCCACGCAGGTCAACTGTCCAAACGCATTTCTCATCAGCAATGTCTCCAATCCAACCGAGTGCAAAGGGCTAACCTGGTTTGTCTTTAGTCAAGAGTTTCTTGACATTTCCAGGGGTCTTTTTTGTTGAGAACAAAACCATCGTTGAACACATCAGACAAATCGCGCTCATCTGTTTCTTCTGCTCAACATGCCCTTCACCAATCTCCATCCGTTTTAAAGGCCCTCACCCGGTCTTCACTGAGCAAACATGCAACGCCACTGCAAACTGTTCTTCTGCAACTGACTTCCACTTCTTATGTTAATGCAGTTTAGAGAGCAATCAGGATTTATTTTCCTCGCCCTCTCCTCTCTCGCAGCGACTCAGGTCTATCATCAACACAGACACGTAGTCCTCCGCACTAGCACGTTTAATTATACAAATTCGGTATTGTCACATTGTAATCTTCTCTGAGGGGACAATAGAAAGGAAATTTTCACAGGGCAAGACAGGAAAACCAGAAAAAAAAACGACTTGCATGCAAATGCATGAACAATGTAGGAACTAGATAATTGTAGAGGAAGGCTGCAGGAGAAAAGAGAGCTCATCTCTTCCTCTTGAATGGAAAGAGAGAATGTGTGAAGAGATGCCGCTGACAAAAACATTAGGGCACAGATCCAGCTAGACACAATTCTAGCTTTTACCCGAAGGGCTGCGGAGTAAATGCAGAGAGTTTGGGGACGGGGGAAAAAAAGCAGGACTCCATTTTAACCGAACATGAACTTGCCTGTGGCTACAGTCGCCACTTCATTTAGAGAAAGATTAGATAATAGATGGCAGCCGCCGAAATGCAATTGCACACATCAAGGGGAAGGCAGCAACTTTAAATAAATAGATAAAGTATGCACTTTTACAAGATTTAGAGATTATCCTACAAAACAAGAAGCTTATGCTTCCGTTCAAAAGCTAAACGGATAAAGAACACCTACCAAAAAGAGTTGCGGTGCATCGTGGCAATGTACATCACAACACATGTTATCATTATAACAGACACGATCATCATTATAAATGAAGGAGAATATGGGATGCTTGAAACACGCCCTGTAACTCATATTGATATAATGTTCCCACAGCATGTTCTCTCTGCTGCAAATTGTGTTTTGAAGTCTAAAACTGAACCCTAAACTATTTAAATGAACGTTAAGGCCAACGAGTGCGGTTAACATTGGGCTGAGTTTTAATCAGAAGGTTTGGTGGATTGAGTGTGTGTGTGTGTGTTTAGCTAGGACCCAAATGTCCCCACAAGGAAAACTGATTAATGAACATAATAAAATGTTTCATGTTTAAAAACAAAATGTTAAAATGTTGGAAACACTTTATAATAACAGCATTAGTAAACAGTTAATTCATCGTTTATAAAGCATTAATAGACATTATTAAGCAGTTTATAAAGTGTTTAATAATTGTATTTTCATACTTTACTAATGATCAATTTATCAATTGTACATGAAGTATTGCATTATTTACAAACCAGTTATTTTGGAGTTGTCAGTGGTTCATAAGATCATAAGAAAGTGGAATAAAAGGTAATTGCGACTTTTTATCTCACAACTTTATAATTCACTTTATAATTGAGTGTATTATAAAATGTGACTTTATAATTCACAATTGCGAGTTTATATCTAATAATCCTGACTCTATTTCTTTATATTTTGCAACGGCATGCTTATATCACAATACTGCGGGGGAAAACAGTCAGAATGATGCGAGATAAACAGTATTTTTTATTTGTTTTATTCCATATATTGGTGTAGTAACACTGACCTCTATCACCAGTTACATCCGTTTATAGTGGATTGGAAAGGAAAGGTCAATCTAAGTTCACCTGCAAAACCATGAGTCCATTGCTATCATTAAAGTCAATAATGTGAGTTTGTCTTCAAGGTTTGATACCGACGTGCTGTCCTGTATTTCGTATTCCCTTGCAGTCACTTTTTTGCACATGTTGTTCCTCTATTTGTCTGATAAATGTCTTGAACGCTCTGATGGATTGCCTAAGATTCAAGGCAGAAGTACACATCACAATGAAAAGAAACTTGCTCTGTCCCACGAGAATAATACACTAAAGAAAAGAACATCGAGTCCTTCATATAGATTAACAAAAGAGAAAATGGCTTTTTCCTCCTTTCATTTCCAGATTCTCTTACTTTCAATCATGTCTCCAAATGAAATTATTGTGAATGCTATTAGAGATGTTCTATTAAAATTGCCTTGCTAAAAAAGTCATTAGAGCGCCTCCATTTTGTGATAGTTGAGAAAAGCTGGTTTCCATGTCATTCATTGCTCAAAACCTGACAGCCAGATAGCAACTAGCACTTATCTATTCTGGCCGTACATTCCCACAATGCTCTGCCCTGACATTAACGCATGTCTGGCTGATGTCAGAGCAGAACACTGAGATTTCATCAACTGACCCTAACAAAGTACAGTACACATTCATTCAAAGTTAATGTGCCATTGAGTAAAAAGTAACTCGTGCTCGTTCTAAATGCACAAAGGATAGCGTCGCTTATTCACTGGAATACGCCGGAATTATGCAAATCAAATAGCGATGCCCTCAAAATCTGTGTATTATGAAATGCACATCAATGCAATTCATGCAATGTGGTCGTTGCAATCTGGTATTAGTAGTTTATTAGTTCATTTTCTGCAAGCATATATTAGGCAATCGCTCTAATTTCAGCATGCGATCTGTAAACAGTCTCAATTTTGAAATCCATACATAAACTTGCTAAATATGTCAAATAAATAGAAATATGTGGAAATATAAATGTTCTAAATAATACATTTGTTTTGCAATGTTCAATCATTCAAGATATATTACATTGCTGTGTTTCCCTCAACAAAAAATAATAATACTAGATATTGAATTGCAAATGCGGTTAATTTTAAGATTTGATTATTTTAATTTTTTTCACGTTAATAAAATCTATAAAAAGTTAGACTTACTGAATTAACTTTTTACTTCAATTTAAGTTTATTATAATTTAACATATTTATGGTGAAGAAAAAGTCATCGCTTCGTCCTGAATTCATGATGACTTCAAAGATTATTATTATTATTTATTTTTTTAACTGCCTTATGAAAATGTACCATTGTTAGTAACCAGAATTTAAAGGCATTACTAAGATCATAGTAGTATGAAATTTGTAATGAAAAAAATATATATATTCTAAATGTGCAAAAACAATAAAAACAACCTTGATTGAGAAAGTTGAAAAGTTGAAAGTGAATTCAAGGGAATTTAAGAAATAACATTATCATTTGCAATACAGTAAATAATAAATACATAATCTGCCAAAAACACCATATTTCTACAGTGTCAGTAACGGCAATCTGGTTTCGGTAAGTGTCATCAGTCATTCTTCTCTCACATAGCAGGGAATTCCAGCGGGCCAAACGACTCTTTATCACTTGATTAAGATCAAACCAAACTTGGGTCTTCAGGCAACAGTTTAAATCACGTCTGGCTAGCGCTCTTCTCATAATGTTTCCGCATCAGGTCAGTAGACGGAGAGAAGACGGTCTTTTGTGGCTGTTTGAACACATTCGACCACATGAGCGTCTACACTACAAGAGCAATCCCGTCTAATGCATTTACAAATACTTCTGGAAGGGGTTAAAAGTGGACAAGCTCCAAACATTTTAGACCGTTTATCACCTATTTAGCGTCGTCCACTTGTGATCCGATTGACCAAACGCATCTTAACACCGGGTGTAAACAGGGCCAAAGTGTCACGCTATTGAAATTCAAGCGAGACTTTGCGCTACAGTATTCCTCCGCCACTGTCATCCAAGCACCTGAATCGACTCTTTAAAATGCTGCAAGTGCATTCATCTGCATCTGGATATATGCCTAAAATGCTCTTCTACATCATTTAATGAATGAGTGCTGCCATGATCAATAGAAATTGCACACAAACGTCTCTGTTCAATGAAAAGCAGTTTACTGCTTGTGCGGTGCTTATGGCGAATTGTATTTATGACAGAAAACTAGAGATTCGTGAATAAGGCACAATATATAATGAGACTAATTTACATAGAAATTAGGCACGTTTGCGCTGAAAACAATGAGAATTACTTTATTTACATATTGGTGCAGTGCTTTTTCAGTGCATTTAGCACCTGGTTAAACTGGATTACAATGAAATGCAGTGTGCAAAAATGATTAATCTGTTCAGTGAATTCACTCCTTTGTTTGACAAAAAACTTTGCTCGATTTGCTATAAAAATATGCCACGCAATAAAAGCTGTATTGTTGATGGTCTGAACACTGTGTGCAGGGAACATTTCTGTCCTGTTATTTCGTTACCAACTCATCTCTTCATCATCCCAAATATTGTCAGGAGTCCACCGGGTGAAACATCCATCACCTTTTGATAATCCACCATGGACGCAACATTTGCGAACTGGGGCAAATTCACACAAGATAACTGGTATACTTCAGGCTCGGCAAGACAGAGAAAGTCTTCCAATCACGAGGGCTTTGTCAGGTGTACCGGCATTACACAGCTAACATGTCAGCCAGCACTGTGAGGGCCAAGAAGCCAATCAGTCCCCAGAGGAGCGCATTCCTTCTGAGGGGAGAGCACTCCGACTTGCCATCAAGACCTGGGGAAGGCAATCAGTGCTTATCCCCTCTAGCTGAGACAAATCAAGCCACTCAGATTACTGGAAAATCACAGAAAAGGTACTTTGAGTCTGACAGTGTCAGGAACTGAAGTCACAGATCAGAGATGCTAAGATTGACTGACTGGTGAGTTGGTTAGTTGACTGACTGATTGGTTTGATGGATGTTAGGGAGATTGACTGACTGACTGACTGACTGACTGGTTGGTACAGTAGTTTGGGTGGTTGATGACTTGGTTAGTTGACTGACTGATTGGCTTGTTGGATGGTCAGGTGATTGATTGATTGATTGATTGACTGACTGACAGATTGGTTCAGGAGTTTGGGTGGTTGATTTTTGACATACTCTTTTCAACATAAAATGCTTTGGGACACACTTATTCTAATCTCACATACTATTTAGGATGGATAGTATGGACATTGAGACGCAGGGTTGGTTAGTTGACTGACTGATTGGCTTGTTGGATGATCGGCCGATTGATTTACTCACTGGTTGATTGAAATCACTAATGTCACAGACCAGAGTTACTGGGATTGACTGACTGGCTGGTAATGTAGTTTGGGTGGTTGATGAGTTGGTTAGTTGTCTGACTGACTGATTGGCTTGTTGATACAGGAGTTGGGTGTGGTTGGTAAGTTGTGCTGTGTCCTAATTCGCCTACTTATACTACGCTCTAAAAGTACATACTTTTGAGTGTTTAGCAAAAGAGTAGACAAACTTTGGGGACAAACTAGCACGTCATACAATAGCGTCTTTAACGGTTGCTCTCTGTCGCATCCTGTCACAGTAAACACACCTGTCAATCATCTTGTCACAGTTAAAATCCTCCACATTTCATTTCCAACCGTATTGGAGAGAAATGCAGAAGCACGTTGATCTGCAGTTGCTGGTCTATCATGTGGACTCTCCTCATAGCAATGCATAATTATGCATTTAAAAGTTAATTGCCAAACAGATCTTTATAAAAGTCCACATTGTTATTGCAAAATCTACTGGAAATAGTAGACCATGCAGGGATTTTTGACATACTCTTTTCAACATAAAATGTTTTGGGACACACTTATTCTATTCTCACATACTATTTAGGATGGATAGTATGGACATTGGGAAGCAGGGTTGGTTAGTTGACTGACTGATTGGCTTGTTGGATGATCGGCCGATTGATTTACTCACTGGTTGATTGAAATCACTAATGTCACAGACCAGAGTTACTGGGTGGTAATGTAGTTTGGGTGGTTGATGAGTTGGTTAGTTGTCTGACTGACTGATTGGCTTGTTGATACAGGAGTTGGGTGTGGTTGGTGAGTTGTGCTGTGTCCTAATTCATCTACTTATACTACGCTCTAAAAGTACATACTTTTGAGTGTTTAGCAAAAGAGTAGACAAACTTTGGGGACAAACTAGCACGTCATACAATATAGCGTCTTTAACGGTTGCTCTGTCGCATCCTGTCACAGTAAACACACCTGTCAATCATCTTGTCACAGTTAAAATCCTCCACATTTCATTTCATTTCATTTCCAACCGTATTGGAGAGAAATGCAGAAGCACGTTGATCTGCAGTTGCTGGTCTATCATGTGGACTCTCCTCAAAGTAATGCATAATTATGCATTTAAAAGTTAATTGCCAAACAGATCTTTATAAAAGTCCACATTGTTATTGCAAAATCTACCGGAAATAGTAGACCATCCAGGGATTTTTGACATACTCTTTTCAACATAAAATGCTTTGGGACACACTTATTCTATTCTCACATACTATTTAGGATGGATAGTATGGACATTGGGATGCAGGGTTGGTTAGTTGAATGACGTGATTGGGCAATCGATTGACTCACTGGTTGATTGAAATCACTAACATCACAGACGAGAATTACTGGGATTGGTAATGTAGTTTGGGTGGTTACTGAGTTGGTTAGTTGACTAATTGATTGACAGTTGGTTGACTGGTTGATTAATTGGACCACTGATGTCACAGACCACGGATTGACTGACTGGTTGGCTATGTGGTTCACTTATTAATTGATTTATTGGTTGGTTAGTTGATTGAGGGGATGATAATCATTTTCATGTTCCATCTGCTTATAAAATCCTTAAACATGCACTTGAGCGCAGACCCAAATGGCAATAGGGCCATTATATAAAGATGTGTAATTGGCAATCATTACTCAGATAGAAACATTATAATCCAGCCAGATGAGGCAGGGGCTGGAGGAGTAGTGAACAGACCATTGTGTCCCAGTGGGGATTACAACCATTTGCACATGCTGGATAGGATTAAATTTGCAATTTGACAGGATGAGGTCTACTTCGCAGTTGAGTCCCCGACAAAAACACTTTCCGTTTCAGAGAATGTGGGGTGTTTTTTTCTCAGGACTTTGAAACGCTCAGCCCTGCATCGCTGATCTTTAAGGGAAAGAGATGAGAGGGCTGAGGACGAGGATGTGGAGATCGAGGGATGAAGGAATGAGGAAAGAAAGCCATTCTATATCATCGTGAGACCTCTGAAAAACAAGTTGACGTGTCGAGAGTTTGAAAGGGCTCAGCCTTCCCAGTTACACTTGATCACACTGGTCAGGAAGCCCCATAATTGGAGGTAATATCTTCTCAAGTCTTTCTTTTCAAGTCTGTCAGCAGCTCTAACAGATCTCGGTCTCTAATAGGCCCCATCCCGCAGACGCTCGCTGTGTGGATTCTGTCATCTTTGTAGAGTTGCAGCCACACCGGATTCTGCCCGAGCACTAATGCCTATTTCTATGCACGAGGCGTTCCAGATGTCATTACCGGCTGGGAAAACTGCACAAAGACCCACTGATTGTCCCCTGGCCTAGACGTGCCTCTTTCTTTTCAATCACTGCTTCGTTTCATGTTGTTCAATCACAGGGTTTCATTCATCCTTTTTAAGACCCACAACCTGGAGTGAACTAATGTCAAACATAACCGATGATTTATCACTGAAACTTTAACGTGTTCATGTGTGGATGATGACTTTTACCACTGTGGACAAGTGCACAAATGCAGACATATACACTGGGTGACTTTTTGATAACTCAAGGCACATAACCTCACAACCACCAGCTATATAAATGGCCGATACAACGAAGATTAATCTGAATATGAAAAACGTCATAGTCATAACAACATCTGAGGTTGCTTGTGTGTGGTTTCCTGCCTTGACTGTCCATGACATTTAAAAGCAAATCGATTTACGCATTCAAAAAACATTGCCGTTTCTGAGCTTTATAGTGGTCCAATCTTTATGCGGTACCTTTCAAAGTCCAGACGTTGCATTATTGTCAAGGGCGGCAGCAAAAGCCCTTGTTTTCTTGTGTTTATTGGTAATCTTTTAGCTCCTCAGATCAGAGTTCACCTTGCTGCTCTCATCTCCTGCCTGAATGACTCTACACTACCCCTGACATTTCCCATACTAGCTGTTGGCTTACGGTTCAGTAATGGCTTTGTGTTAGTGCCTTACAAGCTAGTGCATATTGTATAGACATGCCAAGATTAAATGTGTATCTCTCAAAGCAATAAATAATTTCAGTATACAGTTTTCATGAGGTGCATAAGAAGTCTTAAATGTTACTTACAAAACTCAACTGCAGAGTGTTTTGACAAACCATTTATCATGATGAATAAACCAGTGCAACCACAACAATGCATGGCAAATTTACGGCATTTGTTTCATTGCGAAATTCTTTTCTTTTCGGAACTAAAGTAGAATGAACATTTATTTATCTTACTCTTTAAAGCTAAATAATACCCATTGATTTCCAACTCTGTGTATTCATGCAAATTTCACGACCTCAAGTTCACATCTGATGTCGATCAATGAACAGTGTGGTAATTAAATCAGCTAATTATTCTTTCACCATCATTCTGTATTCAAACTTATTGTTCAACACAGTCTATTTCCATGCAGGGACTTGTTTTTATTGGATCTCTACAGTGCTGGTGATCTTTTAATCTGCAGTTCATTATTTATTTCCTACAGGCAAGAACATAAAAACTGCCTAAGTCGCAAAATGAACAATCTCAGGCCAGAAAGTGAGACTCCAAGCAAAGTTCTTATTGTTTTTGGTTTTTTTACCAAACATGTCCAACACTGTTGGATGTACTCATCAATGACCATTGCAAGACTTTGACTTCTTTTCCTGGAAAATGTATATTGCTTATATAACATCTCACCCTCTTTTCACTTGCAAAGTGCTGTTTCTTTGGAGCATCCATTTGAGATGCTCTGGGACTCGGGTCTCTTGACCTCCACCACCACTATATCTGAGGTCAACACTCTCCGCTCCCACATCTCTCCTGCTACACAAATGCATAGAAAAGTATATAGAGAAAAACTGGATGAATCCATAAAAAAAAAGCTTTGTTGCTCTTTAAAAATGGCCCATTAAAATGGTTGTTCAAGCAAACCTACAATTATCTAACTGCACTTCATTTATGAAAGTTGCAGTCCGTCTTTCTAAGCTGATCTTTTCAAATAATTATCTTCAGGGGAATGGAACAAATCTGATGCAAAGACCTTTTATTGCAGGAATGCTGAAACACACAATAGTTGAGTGCATGCTTCCCAAACCAGAAACTTTCTGCAGCACTTGTAGATTCTCGGAAGGACAAAGGAGACTTGGGAGAAAAGAACTGTTACTCAATAGAAATTCAAAGGCAGTTCTCATTCAGCTAAGCTGTGGTTGACCTCCGCAGACCTCTTTGAGTGCCGATGAACTGATGATCACAATAACTCATGTCTTGCCTGTAGATCACGGACTAGCGGTTGCAACAGGAGCCTATTAGGAAAGCAAGTGGAGTTAAGTTCCAGGTACTTCAGATTGACTGCCGGATATTTGTTAGCATTCCTTCCATGAACCTCATTAGTGGCCATTTTACCCGAGCTGTTTTTCTTATTATGAGATTGTGTTCCTTGAGCCAATCTTTTATTTCCGGCCTTAGAGTACGGTGACCGGGATGTTCGGTTCACTTAGTTTTGTCGTGGCCACAACATATAAACTCGGGGGAACATGATAATATGTTGTTGCCACAAGATAGTAATTTGTGAGAACGTCTTAAGTCGTGGCCACAAGATCATTGCGATGATCGATAGATTGAGGGAACGATATATTTTTCTCTAGGCCACGAGTTATGTTGAGGGAACCACACCGGTCAATACTGTACATATACAGCAGTTGGAGATGACTGATGAAATAACATTTTACTTTGAATTAGGAATGTCATATAAAGATATAGTGCGGTCTCTGGCATTAAGACATGAGTAGGTTATAAGTGAAAGACACCTGAAGCACATTCTTAAGTTGAATGGGCTTTTTCGTCAGAAATTTGCTGGCTTGAATGAAATATTCGGGTCACGAATAAAGTCCCGTTTAAGGCAATACACAAAAGCCAATTCTGAGAAACTTAAATTAACAAATGACAAAGTAAATTATGACTGGGGTAAAAGGAGGAGCCTTTGTCGCGTGTGAAGATTCGGTTCCCACATGTTATAAAACTGGTGGCCACGAGAAACGGATGTCGTTCCCTCAACGTACGACCTCGTGCCCACGAGATATTATGACGTTCCCACGACTTATTATCACGTTCCCACGAGTTTATATGTTGTGGCCACGACAAAACTAAGTGAACCGAACATGTCCCCTCCAGGTCACCGTATAAGACCCTTTCCAAGAGGAACGTTTTATGCCTCAGCTCTTTCATACCTCAAGGTTGTCTCAAATGCTTCTCCAAATCTGACATAAAAGATTGAAAAGTTCACAAAAGGTGAAAGACAGAGATTAAAAATGTGGATAGAATAACTCAGATAAATTGGTCACATTAAATGTCTGAGTACAGTTTTACAATGATGTACAATATTTTCTGAAGATGTAGTGATGTCTCTTAAGACCATCTAAGATAAAAGTGAATTGTGTACTTTCTGCTTCACTAAATGAAACTGCAAAAACAAACGACTTCCTGAACTGTCTGACACAGTTGCACAAACAAACAGATGGCGCCCCAAACTGACACCACTGGGTCAAAATCATACAAACAGAGAAATGTTTCGCTGGTTTCTAGGGTAATCAGCCTACAAAGGGCTTACTTAAATCTGCCTGTATATTTAGCTGGAAGACGAGACAGTATTTCAGAAAGAAAAAATCCTCTCTCTCTCTCTAAAAAAAAAAAGATTTTTGCTGTTTGTTAAATTTACTTAATTAAAAAAAAGCTAAACCATGTTGTCACTTAATTTCATTATATTTAATCCACTTACATTTGTAAAGTGCAAGTTATCTGGACCCTTTAATGTTTGTTACTGCACATTTCATTTTTGTTGGCATTAACTGGACAGTGGATTTCTGATTAGATTAGTGTGATTAGATCAGGAGAGTGAATGTTGAAATCAAAGTTGTCATGAAAGGGAAGTTGCGCTTGTCTTTTTTTCCCCATAGTGACTTATATCCGAGTGAAGCGCTTCTGGAACAAGAACAAAGGTAGGCGTGGCTTGATTTTGTCCGTGGGGAGTTGATTGGCTGGTTGGATGGTGGTGGTTTGCTATTGGCTGATCTCATGTGAGTGACAGGTTGCCCCGCCCTCATCATCAGAGAAGAGAAGAGATGCTGGTGTAGATGTTAGTATTTATTGTTCTGTTTATGTTTTTTTGAGTTGTGCTTCATTGTGGTGACTACACAACGATACGGCTTAACTCGACAAGAAATAACTGAGCTAATTTCAGTGCAGTACAGTCTCTTCTTGCTTGTCCCACCCATACATTGTAGTAAAAGGGAAAATAGATTTTTATTTTATTTTTACTATTGCATTTATTATTATAATTGCATCAGCAAAAGTATATTATTTCCGAGTAAAAATCACATAATAACTCATGTGAAATTGAAGAGAACTAACTGAATTAAGTTGAGCAGCTCAACTCACTCTATTCAACTCTGTGGAAATGTGTGTGTTATACTTGTATTAAGTTAGACTAACTATCTAATATTTCACCTATCAAAATATTTGCACACTTAGACTTTAGCAATTCAAGAACAAATCTCCATTTGGTCTCAATATAATCTCATTAGAACCACAATAATAAAGGAATAATAAAGAAGAAATAAAAGGAATCTCTTTTGTGAATTTTCATTCCAACCTGGTGGGAAATGTCATAGTTTTATTAAGTTAGGCAAACTATTTTTTTAGTGTATCAAATATTTCGCACGTCAAATAAATTGGAGACATTTCTGAAGGTTAAGTCTGCACTCGCTCTCAATTTAATCGCACTGCCTAGTCGAACTAATTGAGATAATAGGAATGTCTTTTGTGCATTTTCACTTTCACCTCCTCACATGTACATTCAAATCAATACACCGTAATGTCACCAATGCTCAGTGAAGCTGAAGGAAACGTGATCCGTACGTGTGTTTCTACAGGCTGTCGGCAGACAGAAAAGGCAGCTCGCATCAAACGGAGGGAGTGTGTGACGGGGGGAGTGTGTGAAGGGGGAGGACTTGAATGCCACACTATTTGAAAAGCAAAGGGGGGAAAATGGGCTCCGTTCTATTTCGCTCGGGGCAATGCACAAAAGAGGCGAGCGCAGCAACGTGGCAGGTTTTTAAATTGGGATCAAAAGGTTTGAGCTAATTAACAAACTAAATAAGAGTCTCCCAAGCTCCGTCTGGCTCCAGCGTTCTCACAGCAGAGATTCAGCGTTCGCTCTTCCGGTCACTCGCACCACTGAGAGACGGTCGCCGTTGTTTATCCTGCGAGCCGCTGCGACCCGAGACCGGGTTTTCCCGTTTGGACGGTTTAATTCTGTTTGACTTTCCCAGCAGGGGCCGGTTGATGGGAGCGAGTGGGAATCGGATGCGTTGGACAGGCGCTCGTAATAAAGACAAATGGGTGGACGTGACATTTGATTCTGTCTGCTGGTGTTGCACCTCCCACAACTAAAATAAGAGTAACGCAGAGCAAGAGTGAAATTGAAGGAGCGAGACGGAGAAAACAACTACATTGACAAGCTATGTATTTTTCCGAGCCGGAAGGTCACACACATCCGGGGACAGCGGCCCACCGTTTGAGTTGATGAGATCAGAGAGCTGGCGTATTATCCTCCGAGGAGAGGAACGGGTGTATCGGAGTGAGATTAGTCAGCTTATTATTTATTATAAAGAGCATATGTTGCTGAAGGACCTAGCACACACTTTGCGGTGTGATATGAAAACACCATCTGTTGGGAGAACACTCTTGGTGAAAGGGAAG
Source organism: Rutilus rutilus (assembly GCF_951802725.1). Lineage (NCBI taxonomy): Eukaryota > Metazoa > Chordata > Actinopteri > Cypriniformes > Leuciscidae > Rutilus > Rutilus rutilus. The sequence goes on along the minus strand of NC_140230.1, from coordinate 3,118,317 downwards.
ACCTCGTGTGTCAGTGAATTAGTTCACTCTCGTGCCACTGTCGTAATGTTATCTCTATTCACTGCTAAGACCTTTATGTGCAACTACAGAAAGAAGGAGGCATGTGTAGCTCAACCCTTCAGAAAAGAGGTTTGCTCAAGTGTGCTATTACTGTAGGGGAGAGCAGGGCACAACCTCACACTTTTAGACTTTCTCAGTTTGTGTAAACCTACTTAAGGTTCAGAGTATTTATGTGATTTCACATGTCTAGTACAATTATGTGGTTTTGTTTTATCAATACAGTGTGTATTTTTTCTTGATTTACCCCCAAAGAATGGAAGTGAAATGTGACAACATGCCCCATAGTACATTGTAACATGAGCATATGACAGATTAACATGTTATCTGATCTAATCAAATAAGTAATCTAAAATATTTTGTCAATAAAATACAATTATTAACTTTTTTATATAAAATAATGCCATTTTTTAATAATTAGAAATAAACCTTTTTTTTTTTAGTTTGACAACAAACACGGCGAAACACAGCTATACAGCATAGTTCAAAACATAATAATTAATCATTTCTGAACATTGGCTCTCAGTCTTTATTCACTTTTTTCTCATAGTTTTTCAATAAAATTCATAAAAGTATAGAATAGAATATCATAGTTCTAATAGGGGCTCATTGTAATGCAGTGTGACAACATGCCCCGCCTGTGCAAGTGGGATTTAAACCCGGTTAGTGTCTTAGCGAAGCATTAAAGGTGCCTTGTGTAAAAATAAATAAATTCATACTCCACATTCCATACCAGATGGGGGCAGTATACCTCCAGAAAGTGAGTTGTCTACTCTAGAGTATGAATATCTTCAAGCTACTCCCCTTCACCTTTACCAGTGAATATGTTCATATTCGTTTTGTTCATATTACATTTTTATTGTTATTTTGAATTACATTAATTTGACAGACAGCATTCGCTGATGTTGACCAAGCTAGCGCCAACGTAACCAGAGCTTCCAACTCTCACGCATTAACCGTGAGACACACGCAAACACTTTTCACACGCTCTCACCCCACACATCAATTTTCTCACGCACAGAAAAATCGCGAAGCAAAGAGGACACGGATACCGACAGACTAGACAGAGCAGGTTAGTTATGATATAAAAAAAATCTCAGCTCTCAGATTCTGTCAATTTTATCACGCAATTCAAACAATAAATACCGTTTTGGCGCTTGTAAATGTTACACGACAGATCCCTAGCGCACGTAAACCGAACATCTCTACTAGCTAATAATAGTAAAAAAACACGAACACTGAAAGATACAGTAACGTTAGGCTACAACTTACCAAAATGTATTCCTCATACATAATATCGACCAATCAGTGTTTTTTATCAGCGTGAAGAGGTCAATAACACAGCTGGAGAACAATTATGTCAGATTTACCTCAGGAAAGCCATTTATATACATAATATAGGTCACGTAAGTTAGTTGGCAAGAAAAAAAGAGCAATAGAGATTGTGCTATGTGCACTATATTACAATACTGTATTTATGAACGTTATATACGTTTATCGAACAGCCTTCGATACATTTCTATTATTATAACTTCCTGAAAATCTACACAAACATATAAAACAAACTTCTAACGAAATACTAACAGCATCTTACTTACCAATCCAAAAGAAATGTTGCAAGTTCGGAGTCAAACCTCATTTTTTTCATGTCCATTAGTTGTCTCCAGCGATGGAAAGCAGTGCCAATGTTTACTCTGGTTCTGTTCCTTTTTTATCAGATTTTATTTGAATTTAGTAGTGGGGCTGTAGGCTACTTTCCACACGATTGACATCAGGTTCAAGTACGCCCACAAGCCGTGCGAGTTATTCGTGTATTGCATGTTTGGCTGGTGGTTATGTTGCCCGCATACCGCCTCCCATGGCCGAAACTGGTATTACGACACCTGTCGGGCTGTGGCTAGTAATGCTAATGCTAATTTAGGTTGATATCTCTGCAGCACTATAACTTGACATTTTTTTAATGACATCATCGCCCTTATTTCTTCTCATTCTTTTGATGCGTGAAGCTCATTTTTTGGATATTTTTACCTCAATTTTTACACATGGCACCTTTAAATAACAGATCGGGGATTCAAATAATATCAGATTTGTCTAATTTTAAATAAACAAAAAACAGAGATGATAAATGATAATAAGAAATTTACTTTTGCTATGGTTAAATAAATAGTCAGTGATATCTTCATAAGATTTCTGAATTTTGGCACAATTTCTTCTCTATATTGATATGGCAAGTAAATACACTAAGTTTCGTCATGCTAGCATGTGTGGAAGTATTTAAAACAAGTGTGTTACAACTAGCCCTGCGTTAGGTTATGCCCCGCTCACTCCTACTAAAAACTAAATACAGGAATGTACTTCTCAGAAATACACTTAAAATTACACTTAAGTATACTTGACCTACACTGACAGAAATGTCTAAGTATACTTGACTTGAGAAAATATTGATTAGTAAAGACGACGGATATGTTCTTAATTCTGAGTATGTGATTTGTGTGTAGTCTACTATAAGTGTGATGTTAGGTTCACTTAAAGAAAACTTACAAGTATGATTGCAGTATAAAACTACTAGTTTACTGAGAGTATACTTCGAAGAGTACTTTCATAAACTAAACAATGTGCTACAAGTATTTAACTAGTAGACTATCAGTACCTATAATTTCACTTGTAGTATAGTTGCAGTACAAACAAAACACTAACTAGTTGTGCACTCACTACTGTTACACTCAAAGTAGGCCTATACTTAAAAGTATATTTTTATACACTAAAAAGTGGGCCAATTTAGTCACATGTAGTACTGAAATTGTACACTTACAAGTATACTACAAGTACATTGATATTAGTATGCTTTCTACATAAAGTGTACTTAAAAATATACGTATATAAAATGAACTGTATCACTCCGCTGCCTTTGTGTGCGTTTATCGAAAGTTTGTGTTTTCTTTTGCTCCATCATGATTCCTCTCTAGTGAGGAAATGGAAGATCCTGAATGGAAAATCCAATCAACAACGCATGAAGTCCCCACCCTACATGTTTTTCAATACTCTGTCTCAATATAGAAGAAAAGATCTGTCGCTACTTCCATTTCATTGCGACTTTAAAACTGATGTATTTTTTAATGCTGAAATTCGTTCTCTTCTCCAGCTTAATATGCAGGGGAAGCCATTCGATTCGTAAGCTGACAGTAGCATTGGCTCAACAAATGGCGTGAGTTTGGGGTGAGACTGCATATTTGTCAACTGCAGAAATCCGTCTGAAAAAGTCAAACCTGTTGAATGCAATTACGATGCTGGTAGTGCACAAATTTCACACTTCACTTTACCTTATTGCTATGATTTTAAAAAGACAGCATTACCTATAACATTAGCATAAAATAATAGCTATTTGCCCATTTCTGATAACCAAAAGCCTGCACAGACTAAGTGACAGTCAAAAAGGAAAGTCATTTCAGAGGTTGACATTTATTCGATTTTTTAACTTTAAATACAAGTAAGTGTGATAGGAAAGCTTGTAAGGGTCAATCCATGCTTTTCAAAATGCTTGATTATCATCGCTTCGGGTGTGTCCAAGTCCTTTCATACCCTCAAACCCTTGCAATTATGCTCAACATAATGCATACATTTTCAGATTAAGTTTCAATCTCGTGTAATGGAGATTTTCTGCTGCATTAACATAATCAACATGATGTGTGTCACTATATGCACATTTGGTTCCCTTTCGTTTCAAATCTTTTGTGTAGCTACATATTGAATGTATGCGAAAACGTGCGAGTGTGTGTGTGTGTGTGTGTGTGTGTGTGTGTGTGTCTAGTCGGTCTTTAGAGTCAGCTTCAGAATAACAGAGTGACACTGATTTGAGAGAAGAGAGTACGGAGCATTTGATTCAGGGTTTCATGCGAACAAACCCGACATCTGGTCGCTCTCATTACCGGCACTGGAGCTAATCGGCAGGCCATAAGTGTGCTGACTCCGTAAATGTACAACAGCTTCAGTGAAACCACACAGCTGTGTGCGTGTGTACAAACCACATGCAGTTCGGTGTGCGTGTGTGTGACACTGGCGCTACAGTGCTCGTGCACGCGGCTCGAATCCTTCCGTGTGTCGTCCCGCGAATCCGCGATTCACGCGCGCGCGCATCGACCTCTGGTCTCTCCAGGGAGAGTTCTAGCTCGCCCACGACAGCTTATAGATTAAATTTGCACAAAAATTAAAAAATTAATTTTCACTCTGCAGCTGATGGCCATCTCATACCGATGGCACAATTCTTGTTGTCAGCTTCTTTAGAAATTTATCTCCTCCTCCTGCTCTTTTGTCATGCGGGAATTCACCGCACGTGAAACACGTTCAGGGGACACAGGCCTCACAAACTATCATGTGCTTTTAGAAATTAGAAAAGTGCAGAGATACGTACTGTTATATGAAGCATCATTGTGTGTGTGTGTGTGTGTGTGTGTGTCAAATACACTGTACTCTGAACACATGATGTGGATTTGCAGCACATTTGTGTTTTAAATCAGTGCAAGGGTCTCTAGAATGAAACAGCCATTTGCAAAACAGCCAATAATGGCTTTTAGTATATTTTATTTTCCATATATGTATGTATATAGGAAAAAGGCAAAAATAAAAGTGACACATAACTGTGTGTGAGATTGATTAACTGGTCATAATGAAGCACTGTAACTCTTAGGTAGATAAAGCCATTGATTTTTCAATAAATCTTTCTTTGGCGCTGATTCTCTCATTTAAAGGCATTACATTTATTCCATTAATCGTATTCTTGAACAACAGATGAGACAGCTTAAATGCACAAGCAAAAACCCAAAAGACTCTACATTTATAAAGGCGATGCGCGTAAACTTATACCAAAATGTTCGGAAAATCGAATTTTAATTGGCCCTTTCTGAAGGTCACAGTGTACAAGACAAATTCTTTAAAATTAGGATTCAAAAAAAGCCCAAATCTCTTGAGAGTTCATCATTATTTTTCAAGACATATGCAGTACTCTGCAGTGACATTTGGATGCGATCCAGAGCGTCCGCTGCCAGAACTGGAGTGGATTCTGATAGGCTGCAGCTGCCCTGAACGATATTGAAAGGATTGAGTGACAGCACTGAATCCAAACTACACTAAAAAGTCAAGCTGGGTATTGAAAACCCATTGAGTTTGACCTCAAAGGCTGCTTTTGGATCTGCAGTGATTGGACGACTGTCATGTGACAAAATGAAGGATAATGTGGCCCTACTGAGGTCATTTCAGAGCACATATGTGTCAACGTACAGTATATTAGATGCTGCATTCACCCGTTTGCAATTCTTCTACATCATACATGTTTTACTCTTGGCTTCTCAGTATATCTCAACAGGATCACAGTTTTTGCCATGCCAAACAAACCACGCCGATCGCTAAATCGCTCCCAAACAACATGAATAGTTCACTAAATCCTACGGCTCCACCACAAACAAACGTTGTAATACTGTAACGATATACACTGCATTGTGCTTTCCCAAAGCGGATCCCGTTCGAGTTTCATAGCAGGAGGGCAACACACACAGCTAATAACACACAGGCACAGCGGAAACGCTCTTCCCCTCGACATTTACAGTCTTGCGGAGTGAGTTTGATCGACCATCTGGCCTCGGAGAAGTGCGTTGTAAAAACAGTGAAATCAATGGAGGCATGTCTGCTGTGGATGCCCACCATTACACAGCCCGTGTTGATGGTGTAACACTTAAACTGGCACACGGATCTGCCTCCCTGCCTGCTCTCTTCGGACATTCATTTCCATGCTGACGACGGGGCAAACTCACAGAAAGCCCTCTGCTGGACCCAGGGTGGACCAGTGCCTTTACACACACACGTTTACCCAGCAAGCTATTCTGCGTTTAAAAGATGTCTAAACACAGCCCTGACATCTAGGCTAAAACAAGGCAGACTTTGGGCTGTCAGAGAAAATTTAATAGACGTCTAAACCACATCCTAAGAATAGACTAGTCATCAATTAGATCACAAAGAAATGAAATGAGTTAAGAAATGAAACCAAACACCTTGTAATCACTGTTGACTTTGCGTACATGATGGAATATCACACATCTCGCAAGTTATTCTGGCAAAAAAACGACATGTGACCAAATTCAAGGTTATTTTGGCTAGAAGTGTGTTACTCACAGCCGGACTATATCGGGTCTATGGTTAACGGAGACGGTGAAATGACGGCTTTTGCTTGTTAGGTAGTTTATTTTGCTGCACAAATTGTGCACGGTGAGAGAATAATGCACATATATGCACTCCCACGAAGTCATGCATGCTGGTGATCATATTTACAAGGGTTCTTCAGAAGTACACACTGATCAGTGCTTTATCGGTCTACTTGAGGATATTCTCAAAGCAGATTCATACACCTGCCACATTATTTTTCATTTCAAATGTGCCGTTGAAATATTAAAGCAGCTGTTGTGAAAACATTTCCGTTTACACTGCCGTGAAAAAAAAAAAGAGAGAGAGAGATCTGAGCTGTCAAAAATCACAAATCTCCAGCACAATGTCATTGAAGTCACAGCCAGAGTCATCAATCACATCCAGAGAGAAAGAACCAGAACATGCCAAGGAAACACATTCCTCTAAATGTTCCCAAATAACGGGGTCTTATTAAAAAGAATTAAAATCCACATTGCAGTGATTCCTTCAGAAGAGAGGAAAAAAAAATAGCACTAAATGTAGTTCATTTACAGTGCCAAACTATAATGGAATTAAATGTAAAATACAACTACATAGAACAAACTAAAGTGTATAAATGTTCTATTTGAACTGCATGAACGTGCCACTCTCTCTTTATGTGCTGGGGAAGTTGGAGGCTGTGCTTGGACATGTTAATGTCTCATAATGACATTTAGAGCCATTTTTCTGCATTGCATCGAACCACTTGTCAAAAGTGATCTGCCTTCAGACAAACCTGTATTGATCTTTATTGGGCTCCTGTCTCCACGCGCCACACATATTTCAGCTTCTCAGACGGAGAAAAATCTCTCGTTGTCAGGCTGCATGAGTGCACTATTTTTCACTGTATTAGCGAGGACCTTCAGTCTGGCGACACGGCGCGTAAAGCTGAGGTTTCCAGGCAAACTTCAGCGCAATGTTTCCCAGCTCACCTGTTAAGACTGTGAACTTGTGAATTTACAAGAAATACCGCAATGCCACTGTTCTCGCCGAATGTCACTAATTCCACAACAGTTAACATTTTTTTTTCTCTCTCCAAATGTCTGTGAAATCACGAAATCAATGCAGCACCATCTGTTCCGAAGACGCACGGCACGCGCATCTACATTTCTAGCGCTTAAACAGTCCGTGCAAGACATTTATTTCACTTTATTGAACACGAAAGGCAAACTAACACCAGATCGACCCAACCAAGCACTTTAAACACTCACAAAAACATTCGATCAGTCAGATAAAGAGTCCGTGTCCGTTACGCATTCTCTTACCTATCCGTATGACATGGGGCATCCCGAAAGAGCTGTGAATCCAGAAGAGACCCACTATAATCGCGCTCCAGTATTCCACATATTCCCTCCTGTTCTTCATGACTGGAAAACACTGGGATCAATCCAAGGAGCTCTCCAAAAAAACTGCTCATCAAATGTTAAATGGCTGGGAGTCATATGAGGATTGGACTGACTGCGACAGATTTGCTCTCATTGTAGTTGGTTTGAACACGAGCTCGCTGTATTAATGATTTTATTCATTAATTTGAGTGCGTGAGTGCGCGCGCGCTCGGGTCTCAGACGGAGCTCGGGATCCACCTGCGAGTCTGAGCTGCTGAAATCTGCCTGCAGGAGTCCCTGTATCCCTCTGAATCCCTGTATCCCTGTATCTCCTCCTACCGCTGATGCCGCAACAACCGGGCTGGAGTCCCGCGTCAGTGTGGATGGGGACTAACGCGTTACACCGGCCGCGTCGCGCTGTTCGCGTATTGCGTGCTGGCAGAACTGCGCAGAAAGACATCGACCTGTCAGATATATCTGGCCTTCACAGTTGGGTTCAACAGTGCAGGGTCACATTGAAAACGTACGCTTTTTTTTATTTAGACTTGTATGCAAAGTTTTAGGATTTCTAAAATGTTAAACAAAATGTGCAGATAGGCTACATTATGTGATTGTGAGGTGGAATCATTCAGATTCAGCACTATAGAACTATAGTTCTAGGGCACTAATCAAACGGAAGCATATTTGTGATATTGTCAATGTTGACTCCCCAGAATTCCCAGCTGCTTCACTGAAGCACAAGATGCTATCGGGAGATTCTCCCATCATCCTGGATAATGTGGAGCACTAAATACATCTAAGCACAAACTTTTTTTTTATTTATTTTTTTTTTTTATTGAGCTATTTCTGAGTTAAATAAATAAAAAATGACATCATTTTTCATAACCTTTGAAAAAGGTCATAACCTTTGAACTCTAAATAATAAATGCACTGCTTTTAAAGATGGAAATCTTATTCATTGTATTTCATCATATATCACAATGAAGTGAACATGGGTTGAATTTTAAGTAATTTCGCTAATTTAGTTTCAGCCATTTTTACCATGTTCTATATCTAAAATGGTTCCTGTTCCTAAAATGAATAAATAAATAAATATCTTACTTGTTTGTATGTTTTACTTTTCAATAGAAATGATTCAAACATTGTTTGTGGATATAGTTTTAATTGACAGTCAATGTTTCCCTCTCCTCACAGTCTGCTTGACTGAACTCCACCTTACTTTCAGGCAAGCGCGGCCATTTTAATGTGTCTGGCGTCCGGTGTCGTTCGCTTCCAGTTATTTGTAGCTGTACAAAACAGCTTGTTATTGCAAACTGGTGTTTCTTACCATATTATTTTAATACTATCTTAATTATAAACACGCTGATGTGTAGCGCAAACAGTTTTTCTGTTTACTGCACTTATATTCTTCTCGTCATTTCCCTATAGCGGCTAATAAATCTGAAGTCTCGCGCATTCACAGAAAACACTTTACTTCCATGTTGAAAAATAGGTGGATAGTATCCCTTTAACTGACAAAAGCAAGTTAATGACATCATCCTCCAGGAAGTGACATCTTTTTTTTTTTTTTTGGAGGAAAACAAGAGCAGAAACCTTCAGGCTTATTAGCTATGGATTTGATGGATTTTGTGATATATGTTGGTTTGTCTCATTCCAAAACATTTGATCTGATTTAATAAGAATGAAGTGAATAATACCCAAACCCTATTCATTTCACAGTCACAGTGCTCTAAATGAGTCTACCATAAACAATTATGCTTGAAGTGCTTGTTGTTCATTAGTGTTATAGTAATTACACTGTACCATGAGCGCTGTGATGTAAAGAGTGGCTCTGGAAGGTTTTCTTGACAGTGTGAGCAGGGCAGATGATAATACTCATTTACTGCACTGATCCATGCTTGAGTTTCCTCTCGAGTGTCTTCACCTCGACACCACTGAGCCAGTGGCGGCTCCAGAGAGTTCCTGTTGCAGGTGCTATGGGGATGCTCAACACTTAAGAGAAGGTGCTTTGAATATTGGGGCGTTTCATTATGGAGGTCGCATCGGACCACCCTTGGTATACACATGCGTACACGCCCGCATTAACTATACTCGTTCCGCGACTATAAGCATATATATGCTGTATAGGCCTATATATGTAAAAGTATTCAACGCAAGGGCTATAGACAGGGACGCAACTACAGTGTCAGAGGGGTATGCAGCAACAATTTTGGCAATCATCAATCTGGTGCACTTTGAGAGTTAAAAATTAAAAGCTCCAACCCATATTCAGTGTGCAAATTAAACAAATAAAAATTCAAACCTCTTTTAGTTACAGTGTCAGTCTACATTACACTACAACATAATAGTTATAATATTAATCCCATGATAGTAATAGCCATATATTGTAAAACAAATGCACTGCAAAATAAAGGAAACTTTCATAATTAGTTTTGTACTAATTTCTATACTTGAAAGAGTATATTTCTATACTTCACATTAAAGATGTGATTGGGCCAGCCCAGTGTCAATCAAGAAAAGAACCAATGGGCCACTGATCTACGTGTTTCATGGGGTGTCAGGAAAAAAAACTAACGCTGACTTTTTTCGACCAATGCATTACACCGGCACTAACCCATGTGCCGCCAATTAAGCAAAACAAAACGAATGGGCCGCCGATGTACGGCGTCGTTTATGGGCCGTTAGGACAAAAAAAAAAAAAAAAGTGTGAGATGTATCGGCCCAAAAAGCACGTCGGCCCACCAGGAATCTCCCGGTAGTCCCGATGGCCAGTAGCCCACATGCCTGGACGTCACACTGTAAATCCTACCTGTTGCCTTTCACCATCCACTTATTTAGCTGCTGTCGCATCAATTGACATGCCATCTCCTTTTCCCTCTTTCTTTTTCTATTTTTAGTCCCCGACAGCTTTTTTGCTTTATCCTTCTTTTTCGACGACAGCAGTCACTAATGTTACTCGTTCCTGCTCGCTCAGCGCTCACAGCGCCCGCGCCCGCTCGCGATTTTTTTTATTACTATTTAATTCCTATTTTTAACAACATGAAAAAGACTATTCAAACATGACATTAAAATATAAATATAAAAAATTACAGACATTTCTTGGGGGTGCTGGGCAGACTATGGCTATTATAGGGGGAGCTACAGCACCACCTGCCACTACACTGAGCGCAAGAAGTCTTGGCATTTGAAAAACACCTCTTTTAACACTATTTGCTGTGTCAACATCATTTGGGTAGAGTTTCATAAAGACTTGATTAAATGCCTGTGGTGTTCACACTTTGCATGAAGCGTTCAGCAGTGATAGCATCGGTCGTGTGTCTCCTGAGGCTAGTGTGTTTTTATTACACCAATGATCCATCTTTAAGATGCACTGAAACACCTGTTTAATATCTATTAGTATCTTTCATATATGCCTTAAGTAAAAAAATGAGATTTAATATTGTGACTTAGCTCGACTTCACCCAGTCTATCTAAATGACTTTTAAATTGCTTAACGGTGAACAAAATATGTAATTATAATAGGACACGATTAAGCTGCATCAACATAAAGTACTATTAGAGTGACGGATGCACATGACTAAAACGAAACACAATAAGCAAGAGCTAAATGATATTGCAACCTAAAGCAAATAAATGTAAAAATAACGTGAACAGAAATCAACTAAAAGCCCTCACATGGCAGGTCACGCAAGGACTTCTGGGAAATCCACCATCTATATACAGTATTATAAACAGAATACAAAACGATTATGGAAAATACACAAACACACTGTGAGCAATTAACTGACAGCTTAATACATGATCAGATTGTTTTTTATGAAACTGTTTGTGATTAGACTGTCTACTAGTTAAGGCTAAATTCATGTAATTAAATAATTTTCGGGTAATAATTAACGGGTAAAATATATCAATAGTACTTAGACCTGAGTTTTGGTCGTTTAACAATAAAACAGAACCGGTTTGGGTTGCATAAACTATAGTTCTGGTCAACACACTGTCCCTGCCCTGCTCATGTTCATTAACCCTTTCCCCGCCATTTTCCGGCTTTCATTGTTTTCACTGTTTTACGGTAGGGGGCGATATTACACATCTTCTGAAAGAGTACAGAATCTCCTGATCAAAACACAGGAGAAGAAGAAGCAGAAACAAGCGATATCATATGTAAGCAGATGCACATGTAAAATAACGCGATCATCAACATTAAACAGTATATAAATCAAAACTGCCCAATGTTACTGAATGAAATGTCGACCCAGGACGAGCTTTAGGACTGTGAAGCTTTGCGTGTTGGTGAACTCGATCTACTCCATCTGTGTTTTGATCATCGTTCTGAATCTGATCCAGACGCAGTCTTTGACAAAAATGAGATTTTCTCCGCTTTTCTTTTTTATCAAAATGTTGCTTTTTTATTAAACTTTCCCACATGCAAGTGTTGATAAAAACAATGCTTAAAGCTAGAATAAAACAGGGTTGTTGTTTTTTGTTCAGTTTTTTAAGCAGAGGCTGTTCTTTCTTTTGACGTACTGCATGTCAGATATTCATACAACAAAATATTCTGGGGGCGATGACACTTGTGAAAATGATCAAAAATGCTGGCGCTGGATGGCAATTGTTCTCAAAAACGCTGGCTGGGAAAGAGTTAAAAAACATTGCGTTAATTGTGGTAAGATTTCTTGTGTTATCAGTATTTTTGATATTAACTTTACTCTGCCACTATGCATACATGGTTAATGGATATGGAGAATAGAGAAGGAGATTGACTTTTCTTATTCATACACACAGTAAAGCCACTGTGAGCTTTTGAACAGGACGATTTAAAAGTCAAATACGGTCGTCACTCCCAATCGCAGGCTGTGTGAACGTAACCTACGAGCTTCGAAAACAAAGGTTTTACACAGGCATCTGCATCCTTAAGCTAATCAGCTTGTTCTCGGAGACAAAGATTAATTCTAGGTGACTGCCCAGTGGAATGAAGAAATACGGCAAACCATTAAAATGATGGAGAACGATAGCACGGCTACAAGGGAAGAAGCTGTTGACAGAGAACGGCACTTACGCTCTTTATTTGCGCCACTTGATCTGTGTCAGTGAGTACATTAGGCCCACATAACTGCTCATTGTGCTTATCTGTCTTTCCATTCCTCATGTTTTATGTGATGCCGTCAGCCGCTCGCCACAGGTGAATCATGATGGTTTCAGGGCCGAATACCTACAATACCTGTGAGTAGTAAAACTGAATAAGTGTGTTTGTTCCCATCTGTGACATGAGCAGTTAATTACTGACGTGAAGCATTTCTAATAGTACGTGTTCTGTGTTTTATAGTGCGGAGTGCACTGATGTGGCCATCTGTTGGGAGAAACCACACTGATCATAACAACAGAGTGTGTCCCTACACACAGTCCCAGAGGAACGTGTTACTGCTCGAGGGTTGCTCTTTCACAGCTCAAGAGATTTCATGTCAAGTATCAACTTTGTCTCATTTGTTTTCACAAAAAATTCACTACAAAGAAGAGAATGACACACATGGGGCGACTGGTGACCTTTAACAAGAATGCATATACAGTAACATAGCTTGCATGATTTGACTTTGGAAGAATTTGATGAGAAACCTTTTTAAAAGAGGCAACAGTTGCATTACTGGCTTATGGCCTATAGGCCATTATGGGCCAGATTTACTAAACAGGGCAAGTTAGCGTGAGAGCGCAATCCCATAAAAGAACCGATGGGAGTGGAAAGTTCTGCGCGTGATCTACTGACAACATGCAAATTAAAGATAACAGACACAGCCGGATCATTTCCATAATGACCAACACAATATACCAAGAGCAGCACAATATACCAGTAAATTGACTAGAGCAAACCTTAGTAAATCACCTTGCGTGATTCATTTAAACACTCTCCTCCCATAAATCTTGCGTCTGAAAGGGAAACTCTACAAGTGCACATGCAATAATGTCAGCTGCAAAAATGACCCTGTCCACTCCTTTTCAACGTTAATTGTTCACTGCGTCTCTTTAGTAAATCCTGACAGTTTTGGAGCTGTTACTAAATCTGTCCCTAATTAGTTATTTATATAAGATGCGAACTAGTCGGTTTTCTTTTTTTGATAACACATTATTTCCATTGTCCATTTTAGACATTCTACTATAAGTAACTTTGAAACTACATGTCAAGTAGCAGTCATTAGAGTATTAGTAGACGGTCTGCTTAAAGGATTAGTTAAAAATTTCCTGATAATTTACTCACCCCAATGCCATCCAAGATGTGCATGTCTTTCTTTCTTCAGTGGAAAATAAATTAAGTATTTTGAGGAAAACATTTCAAGATTTTTCTCCACAGAATGGACTTCAGTGGCAACCAGAATGTTGAAGTTCAAATCAATGCCGTTTCAAAGGGCTCTGCACGATCCCAGTCGAGAAATAAGACCCTTATCTAGCGAAACGATCGGTCACATTGCGTCGTCACGTTGGAAAGGTCACGAGTCACGTCATCTTTCACAGACAAGTTATTTGTCTGTGTACTCCGGTTCAAAAAAGTAGGGAAGGGCGAAATATTCCATCTCATTTTCTCTTCCAACTTCAAATTATTATTATTATTTTCTTCTTTTTTTTTCGTGACCTTTCCAACGTGATGACGTAATACGTGGCGCGTCGCAGACCAGCACAAGACGAACAATTGTGGTTAAAAAGTATATACATTTTTATTTTATTTTTAGAAAATTACAGATCGTTTCGCTAGATAAGGGTCTTATTTCTCGACTGGGATCGTGCAGAGCCCTTTGAAACGGCATTGATTTTAACTTAAACATTCTGGTTGCCATTGAAGTCCATTGTGTGGAGAAAAATCCTGAAATGTTTTCCTCAAAATAATTTATTTTCCACTGAAGAAAGAAAGACATGAACATCTTGGATGGCATTGGGGTGAGTAAATTATCAGGAAATTTTCTTTTTGAGGTGAACTAATCCTTTAATATCTGGAACTTATTTTGATGCTCCCCAACCAACATTATACTGACTATAAGTAACTTTGTAACTACATGTCAACTTATTCTAACCTTAACCCTAGTTAAAACATGTTGTTGTAAAGTTACTTATAGTCAGTATACTGTCAGTCAGGGAGCATCAAACTAGTTAGCAGATATTAGGCAGACAGTCTACTAAAACTCTAATGACTGCTACTTGACATACAGTTGCAAAGGTGCTTATAGTTAGTGAAGTGGACTATCGGAAGAAAGTGCTACCTATTTTTACAGTGATATGGAAAAGAGCAGCTTCGACATTACCTTTGTGTTCCACTGGAAAAACACATTCAAGTCTGCATTGACATAAGGACAGATAGATGACAGATTCTTCAGTGATCTCAAACGACTGGGACAAAACAACTTAGGAAGTGCTACTCGACCAAACTCGAAGATGTGAACGCATGAATTTGGCACAGCAATTTAGACAAACATGATGAATGAGCAATACACTGCTGTAAGGCACATCTGATTTGAACGGGAAATTAAAAGTCCATTTACCATAATTAGTGCTTTTAACTTTGTAGATATCTTGAATGACCTCAAGCGTGGTTGTTGCCGTCAAACTGCTTGTATCACTGAAACTATCTGCTGCCACTGCACTGGAGTTGACTGTCAATGCATATTCATGTCTCCAGATTTATAACTGCCTGGCACAATATAAGGGCTATCAATGTGAGTTATGCACCCAATGCTCGCACATTATCAAGATTCATTGACTGCCACTTTCAGAAATACAGAACGTACACTGCTTTAGCAAACAAAATGTTGTGCGAAGGAGCCTGGTCCCTCTGTCTCGGGACCGTCCATTAGCCTGAGCGATAAATGGAGCTGATCAATGATTCTGATCAGTGATTTTGGCAGGCTGACGCCAGACATCACAAGAGGAGAAATGTGCCATTATCATCATTTAGCTCTCCTCCATGGATGTGATTTCTTTCTTGCATGAGAGAGCAGATAATAATGTTCTGTCATATTTGTGACTACAGTGAAACAATGATGGAGAAGAAATTATCATTTATAACGCTTATACACATTTTATAGTCTATGGTGCATTATTTTGGCCCTAGTTGCAATAACGTCCTTTAACAAGAACTTCTGGCATTTATCAGTGACAGAGAGCTTCTAAAACATTTTCCTAACACACTATATTACTGAGCTGGTTTAAAAGGGTCATATCACAAAATCAGTTTGTTTTTCTGGCAAAAAAAAAAAAAAAGTGATAATTTATTAAATGCCCTCTATCTAGCCCTTAAAAGTCAATAGCTTGTTGTTTTCTGGTACTGTGCCTTTAAGATTTCTATGTGACGTCCCTCTTTGCGTGTGAAATGATATACAACGCTTCAGGCTGCGTGTTTATTGTCGTGTCCAGTGTAGTTGGAAAAGCACAACGTTTGTTGAACATTGTCCATATGTTATTCTTGTGTAATTACATAACAACTGGAATAATATTAACTTATTTTTCACGGTCACGGTCAGGGTGTGTCACCGGTTCACCTCTGTTGTTTTGTTATGATCCTGTCATTTTTAGCAGCCAGTGATTTGAGCAATTTGCGTTGATCTCCCACACCTGTCGCTCTTTCCCTTTACCCTATATATTCCCAGCTGGGTCTACCTCTTGTTGTCAGTTGATAACTATTCATGCCGCGTGGATGTTTAATGTTCTGTGCTACCATTAAGTGTTTTGTTTCTGTCACTTACCTGCTTGTAATATTGTGCTCAGGACACAAAGACGAGGAGTTTGTGGCAAGGCTATTTCACTTGCTGGACTCGGGCTCGTTATCAGTTGGTCGTCCTGCTTTCGTTTCCTCCCTCGTGGTCTCCTCAGTTTGTGTGTCCGCTGATGTGTGTGCGGAGAACACGGGTAATACCATATAAAGTCTCTTCAATTTCACGTTGTCACACTGACTGTTCAAGTTGTTCCGAAAGTTTTTGAATAAACTTAATCATGTTTGTTCACTGCAAGTGACCATTCGCAGGGAGTTTGACTGACAGGCGATCTGACCAATCATTATCCGCCATCCGCTATTTTTGTCCGACAAAGCAGTCAGGAGAGTTAGTAGATTAACGTTGGAGGATTTGAACTTGAAAAACGGAGTGTACTGACGTCTTTCTGCGGTTAAAACAACACTCCTTCTTATGTTCATTCATGTTTATTTGATGCTATAAATGAACTAGAAGGAAGAGATGATCATTCACGAGCAGCTTTAACTGAGGTGCTAAACGTTTTTTATTGTTCAAATTTAAAAAAAAAATGACCAAATTTGAAAGTTGAGACTTTCAGAAGTAACCTGGTCTGTCCTGTCTGTCAGCGCGTTGTCAGTGTCTGCTCCGCAATGTATTTTTCACTGCGTGAGAACATGGTGTGGCGTGAGAGCGGCATGGCTTGTCGGACATAGCAACAGTAACTATAGGGGGCGGGTCTTTGCGAACGGTCAATGGAGTCCTCCATTTATCCATAGTCTGACAAAATCCACTGACCACGATGGACTTAGCGGATGAACCTGAGTTGTGTCGAGCCATTGCTCAACAACCCCGACCCATTTCGTCAATTCATTGTGGAGGTGGATGCATCGGAGTTAGGAGTGGGAGTAATATTGTCCCAGAAATCACATTCGGAAAACAGAGTACACCCAACCACCCTTTTTTTCTTCATCGTCTCACCCCTTCGGAACGGAAGTAGTGGCGTGGTGTGGCGCAATGGATAAGACACATGCCTTTGGTGTGAGAGACCCGGGTTCGAATCCACTGTGAGACACCAATGTGTCCCTGAGCAAGACACTTAACCCCTAGTTGCTCCAGAGGCGTGCGACCTCTGACATATATAGTAATTGTAAGTCGCTTTGGATAAAAGCGTCAGCTAAATGAATAAATGTAAATGTAAGTACGACATCGGGAATAAGGAGTTACTGGCTGTTAAGTTGGCCCTGGAGGAGTGGCGTCACTGGTTGGAGGGCACGGGGGTTGCATTTTTAGTTTGGCCCGACCATAAGAACTTAGAACATATTTGTTCCGCTAAAAGGCTAAATTCTCGGGAGGCTCGCTGGGCACTGTTCTTCAGCCGGTTCAACTTTTGACATCTCGTATCGCCCGGGTAGTAATAATGGTAAATCCGATGCGCTCTCAAGGGTTTTTGAGGCAGAGGCTAGACCCACTTCTCCAAAGATCACCAGGTGGTCACGGCAGTAACCTGGGGAGTAGAGTCCAAGGTCCATGAGGTGTTACACGTCATCCCTGTTCCCGTGGGGTGCCCAGAGGGTCTGCTGTCTGTGTGCCTGAGTTTGTGCCGTTCTTCAGTGGGGCCACTCATACAGCCTAGCTTGCCACCCTTGATTTGTTAATCAAGCAGCGGTTCTGGTGGCCGTCGGTGGCGCGGGATGCTCGAGAGTTCGTATCGGCCTGTCCGGTATGCGCAGTGGGTAAGGGCTTGAATCAACCCTCAGAAGGGCTACTCCGGCCACTGTCAATCCCTTCGAGACCCTGGTCACACATAACCATGGACTTTGTCACAGGCCTACCCCTGTCTAGTGGCAATACCGTGGTCCTCACTGTGGTGGACAGGTTCTCAAAGGCGGTTCATTTCATCCCCCTCCCCAAATTGCCAACAGGGAGGGATACAGCGGCTATCATTTTAGATCACGTCTTTCGCATTCATGGCCTCCCAGTGGACGTGTCTCTGACGGGGTCCCCAGTTTGTGTCAAGGTTTTGGTTATTGTGTCTAGGTTATTTCCCTGGCACCGTTGTTCCATCCGCTTTTTCCGAGGTGCCTTCGTACACGGGGGCTCACCAGAGAAGCCCTTTCTCGCACTGGCGAGAGGAACAATGCGGACCGCCACCGTTCTAATGCTACTTTACATGGGTGGTCAGAAGGTTTGGTTGTCAGCACAGGACGTTCCCCTCAAACTTCCCGCATGTATGTCGTAAGCAGTGTCGTAAGTGATGGTTGTTTCATGTCTCCGAGATTAAGCCCGTTATTCGCTCCCCCCTTCAGCCCCAGACCTCTGCTCTGCCGCCTCCTGGACTTATCGAGGGGTTGCCTGTCTACACGGGACGACGACTTCTTGATGTGAGGTGGACATCATCAGTATCTGGTGGACTGGGAGGGGTTATAGTCCAGATGTGAGATGCTGGAACATTATTTGTTCTGGATTTCCAAAATGGCGCCGCTTATGGCAGCCACGGTCGGATGGTGCGTCTTATGTTGTTTTGTGGTGTTTGTTAACTCAGTGTCTTGTCATGATCTTCGGCGCTCTCTCACAAGAGAAGCGCTTTTAAACATCAGGCATACAACTCCAGTGGATTTATTTCCCACTTTCCTGCTCCCAATGGCAGAATTAGTGGGTATTCTAGCCACAGCTAGGCTCGGCTGTGTTCAAGCAAGGGAACGCCGGCGTAAAAGGGGAAAGCGAGCGGGTGCTCTTGTGCGGCTACGCGGACGTGGAAAACGCCCTGTGCTACCAAGCATCTTCCTCTCGAACGTTCGTTCATTGGGCAACAAAATGGATGAGCTCCAGCTGCTGATGGTGGAAAACAGAGACTTTCTAACAGCGTCTGTCCTATGTTTCTCGGAGACTTGGCTGGGCGATCTGATTACGGATTCTTCGTTACAACTGGCCGGCTTTAGGTTGCTGAGAGCGGATCGGGTTACGGCTCTTTCTGGAAGGACGAAAGGCGGAGGTATTTGTTTTTATATTAACAGTAGCTGGTGTATTGATATTACAGTGATTCAGCAATATTGTTCCTCAGACTTGGAATCTTTTTCTATAAATTGTAAACCCTTTTACTCGCCTCGCGAGTTTGCGTCATTCATTTTGGTTGGTGTTTATATAGCACCGAGTGCCAACGTTAATGAAGCCCAGCGTGTACTCGCTGAGCAGATACTCAGCGTGGAGCGAACTAACCCGGATTCCTTAGTTATTGTACTAGGTGATTTTAATAAAGGTAATCTCAGCCATGATCTCCCCAAATACAGTCAATTTATTAAATGCCCTACAAGAGGAGATAACACTCTGGATCATTGCTACACTACAGTCAGTAAAGCCTACCATGCAGTCCCACGAGCAGCACTGGGTCACTCTGACCATGCCATGGTTCACCTGATTCCTGCTTACAGGCCGAAATTAAAAATCTGTAAACCTGCTGTAAAAACATCAAAACGGTGGACCAGTGAGGCCTTAGAAGTCCTGCAGGCGTGCTTGGACTCTACTGACTGGGACATGTTCAGGGCTATTACCAACAGCCTGGATGAGCACACAGAGGCAGTAACGTCGTACATCAGCTTCTGTGAAGACTGCTGTATTCCAACACGCACCAGGGTGATTTTTAATAACGATAAGCCCTGGTTCTCAAGTAAACTCAGAAGGTTGAGGGTGGAGAAAGAAGAAGCGTTTAGGAGTGGGGACAGAGTCTTTTTTAGAGAGTCGAAAAACAGGTTCGAAAAAGCTGTGAAGGAGGCTAAACGACTGTACTCAGAGAGGCTTCAACAACAGTTCTCTGCTGACGACTCGGCTTCTGTCTGGAGGGGGCTTAAACAGATTACCAACTACAAGCCCAGAGCCCCCCGCACCATTAACGACTCTCGCTTGGCCAACGACTTGAACGAGTTTTACTGTAGATTTGAAAGACAACTGGACTGTCCTGGTCTACATTCACCCTCACCAGATACATCCCTCACCACAGTGTCGGCTCTCTCCATTCAAGAGAGTGAAGTGAATAGACTCTTTAAGAGGCAGAACCCACGGAAATCAGCTGGGCCTGACTCCATTTCTCCAGCTACTCTTAAGTACTGTGCGGACCAGCTGTCTCCTGTATTCACCACCATCTTTAACACCTCCCTGGAAACATGCCATGTACCAGTCTGTCTCAAGTCTTCCATCATCATCCCTGTGCCCAAAAAGCCAAGGCCTACAGCACACAACGACTACAGACCCGTCGCACTGACCTCTGTGGTAATGAAGTCTTTTGAGCGTCTAGTGCTAGCCCACCTTAAATCAATCACTGACCCTCTCTTAGATCCTCTGCAGTTTGCCTACAGAGCAAACAGGTCTGTGGAAGACGTAGTCAACATGGCTCTACATTTCACCCTCCAGCACCTGGACTCTTCGGCTACTTATACAAGGATCTTGTTCGTAGACTTCAGCTCTGCTTTTAATAACATCATCCCTGCCCTGCTTCAGGATAAACTTTTACAGCTTAATGTACCGGTTTCCACCTGTAGGTGGATTACAGATTTTCTTTCTGACAGAAAGCAGTGTGTTAAGCTGGGGTCACATGTGTCGGACATACGTACCATCAGCACCGGCTCTCCACAGGGCTGTGTTCTCTCTCCTATGCTTTTCTCCCTATACACCAACAGCTGCACCTCCAGTCACCCGTCCGTCAAAGTCTTGAAGTTTGCGGATGATACCACCATCATTGGGCTCATCTCCAACGGGGATGAGACTGACTATAGGTGGGAAGTTGACAACATGGTATCCTGGTGTAGCCAGAACAACTTGGAGCTAAATGCTCTAAAGACAGTGGAGATGGTTGTGGATTTCAGAAGGAACACACCCCCACTTACTCCCATCAATTTGAGCGGCTCCCAAGTAACCATTGTGGAGTCCTTCTGCTTCCTGGGTACTACCCTGTCCCAGAACCTTAAGTGGGAGCTGAACACCAGCATACTAGCCAAGAAAGCCCTCCAGCGTATGTATTTTCTCCGACAACTGAAGAAATTCAACCTCACGAAGACAGTGATGGTGCACTTTTATACAGCCATCATTGAGTCCATTCTTACTTCCTCCATCACCATCTGGTATGCTGCTTGCACGGCCAAGGATAAGAGCAGGCTGCAGCGTATCATCCGCTCTGCGGAAAGGGTGATTGGTTGCAATCTGCCCTCCCTTGGGGACTTGTACTCCTCTAGGGTGCTGAGGCGTATGAAAAAGATTGTGGCTGATCCCTCCCACCCTGGAAATTCCCTATTCCAGCTACTCCCCTCTGGCAGAAGGTTGAGGGCCGTTAGGACAAGTACCTCACGTCATAAGAACAGTTTTTTCCCTTCTGCCACTAGCCTTTTCAATAAGGCACGGATCCCTCATTGACACTGACCTTAAATGTTGCACTGACTTAAAGTATAAACTTTTTGACTCAATGCTACAATTTGCACTTGCATATTTGCATCGATGCCTTAAAAGGTATTTCTTGGTGCTCTTTTGTGCTCCTATATTTTATACTATATGGTATATGTTGTATGTTATATGTATGCACCCTCCTGCCAAAGTAAATTCCTTGTCTGTATAAACATTCAGGGCGAATAAATGAATTCTGATTCTGATTCTGATTCTGATTATGTGCTGAAAATTAAATAATACTGATGTCTATCTTCATGGTTATTTATGCTGTTTAAATGGTCAAATAATTTGTACCACAAACCAGTGTGTTTATGGTTACAATAATCCATTAATATATGTATTAATATAATATGATAACAAGTAACAGTTTGCAATATCAAGCAGCATAACAGACCATTTCTGTACCGCTAAAGTAAGTGGAACCGGACGTTTCGACACATTCAAGTAATGTGAACAATAAGTTGGATAGCCTGTTTACATAAAACACGGACCTCTTTTATTTCAAGACAACAAAGAAATGGCACTTGATTTGATCTATTTTATTTGTATATACTGCAATTCAATGCAAGAATGCATTAAATTGATAATAAATAAAAAAAATACAGTAAACTGTTTTATAATGTAGAATTCTGTCAAATAAAGAAATTGGCAATTGTTCTTTTGACCTTTCTATTCATTAAATATTCCTAAAGAAATTGTTTATCACAGTTTCCACAAAAAATATGAAGCAGCGCAACTGTTCTCAACATTGATAATAAGAGGAAATCAGCATATTATATTGATTTCTGAAGGATCATGTGACACTGGAAATTCAGATTTGATCACAAGAATAAATTACACTTTACAACATATTCACATAGCAAACAGCTGTTTTACATTGTAATCATATTTCACTGTTTTTACAGTTTTTTTGATCACATAAATTCAGTCTTGGTGAGCAGAAACGACTTTCAAAAACATCTTCAAAAAAACTAAAACTAAATCTTACCAGACTTTTGAAGTATATTTGCATTAATCTGGTGGAATAGTATTAAATGCCTTCTTACATAATCGTGCTGACATTTTATTTTTGATTACTACTATGAACTTCAACACTATTTGACATAGCAAAGCAATTCCACACATTTTAAATGATTGTTTAAAAGACTGTCAGAGAAATAGCTAAACTCGTGCCATAATGCATGTGTGTGTGTGTGTGTGTGTGGGGGGGGTCTGTGCGGTTGATAATAATCACAGTACGTTCAAGCTAAAAGTTCAGACAGCGCTCTACTCTCTGAGACACTGACAAGTTCCACTTAGTTGACCGGATTGATCAGCAGGCGTCTTTTCGTTCTGGAGCGATTGCAGCCGAACAGAGAAGCGATCAATTCTTGATAGGTGTCCTGAAGTTTCTGCATGAACTCCTGCCCTGTCATCGGCTAGCGGGAGATACGGCTGCAAACTTGTGAGTTTGTTCATAATTGTTTGGAGAAACAGTGGAACTCGTATTGAGCATACAAAAAGAGTCTGCTGAAACATTTTTCTCATTGATTTTCATTTGCTCCTTTAGAAAATATAAAAGACTTCTCCACCCAACTGAAGATAATGTCAGAATAGAACGCCTCTCTACAAGAAAAGACTAAAATGAGCCAGTCTCGTATGTTTAATGTGGCTGTGAATAGAGTGTCATTCCCTGTCCTGCTTTTGAAAGAATAATTGCTTTCTTGCACTGAGCTTTTTGTGTTTCCCCCGTCTTTTAAATAATAGAAAGTACTTTCAGTCGACTCTAACAGAAGTTTACTTGAAATAATATCTGAAAAACAAAGTAGAAAAAGCAGCAACAATTTTTGTCTGATCTCATGTGATTGACAGGTTATAGCTCCGCCCTCGTCATCAGAGAAGAGATGCTACAAGAGGAACTGATTCAAGATTACCAGAAACATACATTTAAAACAATAATCATGTGCACCAATAAATCATTTAGAATAAAATAATCCATCAAAATAAGAATTGTCCATTTTGATTTCATGATGACTAAGACTGTGTCTTCATGCATGAACACACACACACACACACACACACACACATATATACTTTGTGGCGAGCAGGACGAGGCTGAGGGCCGTGGGAGAATGAATAAAAAGCGTCTCCTGTGTGACGCACCGGTCTCGTATCTCTCATCGAGGAGCGACGACGGTGAAGGACGAAAGAGGCCAGGCCTGGATTTATGATGTGTGTGTTATATATGGGCTGCTGTCTTTACTTTCATTTTGTATTTGTTTATTTTACGTTTATTAAAGTCTTTGAATGTTCGCCGGTTCCCACCTCCTTCTTCCCATAACATCTAATATATATATATATATATATATATAGGGAGCGTGATTGGATAATTTTTGCCACTGAGATGACTTGGAAAAAGTCCCATCAATCTGAATTCTCCCAAAGAGAAGAATGAGAATTAGAAAGTACAATGATGAGAATTCGGGAGCTAGTGTAAAAAATAATTAGAATAATATTAGAATAACAGTCTATAAAATTCCTATGGTAAAAACATGTTGATTGATTAATTTCCTTACTCTATATAGAACTGTAATAGATCTAATGGGACATTTCATGTAATTTGACAGTAAAATACTGTTGTAAAAAATTTACCGTTTATGGAAGTGAACAAGAACAAACAAATCTTATAATCTACAGTGAAAAAAACAACATAAACTGACATTCCCAGCTCACATTTAATGGCTTTTCATTTTAATAATTGTTTCTTCTTCTTCTTCTTCTTCTTAGGGTTTTGGTACATCTTGTGTTTTTAAATCTTGCATTAATGTGCAGTTTAAGTATTTTGGCA
Organism: Rutilus rutilus; assembly: GCF_951802725.1. Lineage (NCBI taxonomy): Eukaryota > Metazoa > Chordata > Actinopteri > Cypriniformes > Leuciscidae > Rutilus > Rutilus rutilus. The sequence goes on along the minus strand of NC_140230.1, from coordinate 3,093,763 downwards.
TGTTAATGAAATGTATGTTTGTTTTTTTGTTTTATTGTACTGTAAATTTAATTTCAATCTGTAAAACTGAAAACGATCTGCCAACCACATCTGCTGCCTTTTTTTACAGTGTAAATATTATGAAAATAATATCACTATAAAAAAAAAAAAAGTTTGGTTTATTTGTTTAGATTCTGGAGTAAAATATGAACTGGACATGTATCTGTGCGATTCACTCACCTGAACCTGGACCTGTCGGTGCTTTGAACGAGGTCATCTATTTTAATTTTGCCAGAAACACACACATTTGTGTCTGGTTTCAGAGTTTCTCCTTTCAGCAGTTCAGCGTCTGCTTTAGTGCACTACACCACTGTCCCTGAGTGGCAGTTCTCTCCTGTTGCTGTAATGTCCTTGCAGCGTTAGCAGACACACACAGATGATTAAGTGTCTATTTACTCACCTATGGTTTACGAGAGCAGTGTCGCCACTTTACCCAATGCTGACAGATTAGACGTGGACCGTGGCCTCGTATCGCAGCGCTCGAGGCAGACTGATGTCTGCGAGCCAGCATATGAGGAATCGTCCTAATTTCCACATTGATCTTAGTGTTAGCCTCTGCGCTGGCCCTTCCCAGTCGACATCAAGAGAGCTCAGATTCATCCTGGCTTCAGGAATTCAATGAGAGGACTGAAAGATTGTTAAGAGACTGGCCTCTGTTTATCAGTGACTGGGTGGATGAAACCGTATCAATGAGGCTGATGTAATGTGAACAAGTGCTGTTGTACTAGAGAATAAATCAATAGCCCTGTGAGAGGAAGGAGCCCACGGCGCTGACTCGACGGACACCGGATGATGGGAGACACCGGCAACACTTCTATGGATTCCTCAGTGTTTGGACATTAGTCTGGGATTATGCTCCATCATGTGGCTGTGAAACCTGAGTAGAAGCAGAAATCCTAAACTCTTTAAGGCCCCGATAGACTCACGGCGAGGTTATTTCCATGGTTCTAGGGGTAAAAAGAATCAAATGGAATAAAAGCACCTTAATATTTATATTTGATCTAATTTAACAGTTGTGTAATAGTCATTAAGGTTAACAGGTAACTAATACTGTAATTCATATCTCATCAAGTCATGGTTGTTTGATAATTTGATCTTGATAGAAATCAGTTTTCATATGGATTGGCATCATGACCTGTTTGTAGAGTATTATGGGTAAGACTAACTAGACTAAAGAGTAACTTAAGCAACATATAAGAAAAATGATATAATGATATAACCACATCCTTCAGTTTCACTATGATAGTCTATTTTGCTGCATCATTAAATAAATCAGGAATCTGGTTTTGAGTAAAATAAGTGTGACTAAATATATTTATTAAGCATTTATAACATGTGAGTTTAAAATGACTCACTGTTTGGCAGGTTTTACGTTAATCCCCCTTTTTCATGCAATTATATCCGTTTATCAATTATTTATCATGCATTTGTAAATGAGATATTAGTCATTAATGAACACCTTTATAAACCTCTTTACAAAGGGAACCTTAATGTAAAGTGTTACTGTGAATTGTTAAGTTTCATAAAAATAAAAAATAAACGTTTTCTTTGAACTATATGTCTGTCTTCTACAGGAGAAAGCAATGCAAGATATGAAACTTCCTTTGTTTTTTCTCACATTATAGAAGTAAAATGGGTTTCAGTGTGGGTTCATGGTAAATTCAAATACCAAACAGACTGGAAATGCTTCTGAAGAGATGATCTAGGGAGTATTTAATGCATATTAATGCAATACAGTCAAAAAAAAAAAAAAAAGTTATTTTGTTTTGATTGTAATTTGATATTTAATCAAGAAGCAATGCACCTTCAAGTCTGTTTACTTTCTGAAGTTCAACAGCATGAGATTCAAAACCTCTCAGGCTTTACAGTCATAAAAATAGAGCTGACTGCATTCAAAATGGCAACACAATAATTCACAACGGAAGTCTAAAAGCACTGTGGTTAAAATGAGGTTGAGAACCCCTTAATACCCACAACTGTTTGTCGGAAATAAGCGTAAATGGAAAACCAGTCCTTTGTCTACAGTTTCTAACCACTTTCAATCACGCCGATGAAAATCCTGGCAGAGTTAAAAGGCCCTATCTTACACCCGGTGCAGTGCCAAGCGCGATGCACGTGTTTTTTGCTAGTTTCAGCCTGACGCAGTTATCATTTTCACGTCCTGCGCCTCGTTGTTTAAATAGCAAATGCATTTGCGCCCATTTGCGCGCCCATGGGCTGCTGGTCTGAGAACGAGGTGTGTTCAGGAGCATTGTTGGCGCGTTGCTATTTTGAGGCAACAGAAATAGACCGCAATATTTCTTTTTCAAATGTATTGAGCGCGTTAGTAATGTGTGCCTATAGGCGGGTCCAACACGCGTACACTCTGCTTATTACACACACAGGGATGCACAGCAGCACACAAACATGCCAAATATTTGAATTAAAAGGATGTAAAAGATTATTATTGTGTACATAAAGATATGGTGAATCCGGCTTGTCCCGTATTGTTCTACTTGTGGGCTTTTACCCCGCGCACGAGCAGATCCGTTTGCGCTCTGGAGACGCGTTCGGTCTTTCCACTATCAAATTCTGTCATGTAAATAGCGAATCTGCCATGGTGTGAGCGCAACTGGCATTTAGAGGGAATGGGAGATGAGACTCTGATTGGTTTAACGCACGTAAATCCCAATACACACCCATTACTCATGAGAATAGGGACAACCCTTTTAGACCATGCACCGACCAAGTAAGCTTACGCCCTGTGCTTTAAACCATGCGCTTAGATCGTTAAAATAAGGCCCTAAGTGTGTAAGATCTCATGGATAAACCATACTTCGATATGTAACAGAGTTATGGTGGTTAATTAAGTATTAGACTAATACATGATCAAATCCATTCATACAGTGGATTAAGAGATAACAGTTGTGTGTAAGAGCCTCTGCGTTGTATATTCAGCTCTGTCATAACCTGCTCCATCTGTGTAATTATTTCTCATGATGTTCAATATTCCCAATAAAAGTACTAATTACATACATGCATCACAATTTTCTATAATTAAAAGCACACCAAACCCCTTAGATTAGAACCCTGCAATCCAAAAGAATATTGTAAGCCTATTGATAATGAGGTTTATTGTGATTACACTTGTTATCATGATTACACATTTATAAACTATATGAATTGTATAAAACAAGCATCTGTGGCATCTCGGCAGAGGTCAAAAAGGATTTAAACAGTGAATTTTGAAGTGATCTCTTCTTGTAAACTCAGAGATGTGGATTCGGATGGCAATTAAAATCCCACACGATCTTGGTGTTCATCTTAAAACAGTAGGTAATTCAGACGATTTGGGGATTTTTACGCGGGTGTTTGGAGAAAAACACTTAAAATCACCGACTAGCCCCTGTAAATGCTGAAAATACCTCACAACCCCATGAGAAACACTTACCGTACGAATAGGGCTTATGAGTTATTTGAGGCAAATTTTGCTAATTCAGATAATCTGCAACATTTGCTCAATTGTCAGAAGTTTGGCAGATCCTCCACCTGACAGCAGGAATCTGATTATCCACATCGTCTCCTAATATCCGTCAGCCGCTTCAGTGAGACTGACTTTGTTTTTGTCTTACTCTGTTTGCCTGTCATTGGCTGACATAACCTGCTGCCGTCTATTTTATTATTAATTAAAGACGATATACTGTACAGGCAGAAAGTGTGGCTCTCTGCCAGTGTTTTGAAGTAAGACTCAATTAACCTGAATGACCCTACCCAATACAAACAAGGCAAATTAATTACATTACATCTATTCCACGGGAGCTTAGCGAGCTCAGAACGGCTCTTAAATAGTTTAGGATGTAATCTCTCTGGCTTGATTTATACCTGCATATTTGTCAGGCCATGCAAATCATTAATGATATAAGAGCATGAAAAATTGACATCAAAGCGGACGGGCCGCTGATGATGTGGAGATTCATGTCCGCCGCTACCTCTGTTGTTTCAGGGACTTTCGTGCTATTATATGATGCTTATGATAGTCACAATGGAATAAAGATTGTCATACAAATATGTAATTGGCATTGTGCCAATTTCTGCAAATTATTACATTCCGCAACACTTTAAAAGTGAAATGTTAAAAGTGCGTAAATGTTCTATAATGTTTTAAATGAATGTAGCACCAACACTAAATCAGCCAACTGAGAGAAGTCTTGTTTACACTGCAGGTCTTGATGCCCAATTCTGATTTGTTGCCGATTTTTCTCACCGTCCGTTTACACGTTCTTTCAATTGTGACCCATATCCGATGCCATACTATCTGAAACATTGTGCATGCTTAAAGGGTTGACTTCTCTTGCACAGATGGACGAACGTGAAATATGCTTGATGCTATATAATGATGATATATGCGAAGTTCACCTAACATCACCATGATTTTGAGGCGGAAGAGGAGTAAAAGTGCCATCACTGCAGTCTGTGCTCATGCTTCAGTTATTGAGTGCGAGAGAGATCTCAGGACTGGTGGGAGCAGATTGTGTTTAAAATATTGGATTTAACAAGGAAATTTTAGGATGAACAAGCCAACCTTTAATCATGTTGTGTCAACGTTTGTCCACATTCCTCTCCTACGACGACATGACGTTTCGTCCCTTCGCAGATGCCCATCGGGGTTACTCTCGTCATTAAACCGTGGAGATATAGATAATGCCTCCGAAAATCCAATCTGCCTGTTTACATGACAGTCGCATTGGCACATATCCGATTTATATCTGATTTATCCGAACACATCCGATCTGTGTCACATATGAGCAAACAATCGGAATTTTGAGCTATTTTATTTTTACCCGTGTTTCATGGGACGCTCCATGGGCCCTATCTTGCACCCAGCGCAATTGACTTTCTACAGCAACGCATGTGTCATTCCTATTTTGCACCCGACACGGACTTTTCCCTCTACAGACGCACGTTGGTAAATTAGGGAATGAGCTTGTGCTTCTGGGGGCGGTTCAGCGAAAAGAGGGCAAACGTTCCCTGGTGCTATTTAGCAGTTCCAGAAGACAATTCCACCACAGACCAGGAGAAACCTAGTCTAAAGTCAGTGGCATGTTCAGATGCTATTTTAAGGGCGCATGCTTGGCCATAATGTGAGACAAACAACGCATTCTCATCCTAGGGCGTCATATACTGACGCTTTTGACATTCCGTCTACATCCAACGCACATGGCACCCTTTAGCGTCAATATGACACGCACAGAGCTTTGTTCGGTTATGGGTAGGTTTAGGTCTGGGGTAGGGTTAGGGTTAGACCGCTAGGAGGAGCCTTCTGGCCCATATCTATCTGCGTCTCATATTGACGCTAAAGGGTGCCATGTGCGAAATGTCGAAAGCGTCAGTATATGACGCCTTGGGATGAGATCGGGCTGGATACAAATGTCAAAATGTATTACTTTACATCATCTGCTATGGTTAAAAGTGTTTTGAGGTCATAACATAGTATTGTGCAAGAATCGCATGAAAATAAGTGTCTATTAATCAATAATCTACCCCGTAATGTGTGTGAAAAGGAATAAAAGTTGTTGGTGTTTATTGATGGAAACTGCAGTGGATTCTTTAGGTATATTTTTGGAGTTTGGTAAGAATGCACATTTTTCCAGTGAGCCACTGTTGGTAACTGGAGATTGAGCGTCAAGATCGTTCACCATAACTAAAATGTGGTGTTCCCATTGAACAATGAACCTGCAATTGTGCAATTAATTCCTGCTCCTGTGAAGCATACACACTTTTAGATGATGCACAGTGATTATGTTGCTTTCTTTAAAAAAAAAAAAAAAAAAAAAGTCTTTTTTTCATGCTTTCAGGATCAAGTGACTGCAATGCATGCCTTGCTCCAAATTAATCTATATTTTATATGGCTTTTGTTATCTGTCTAATTTGGCTCAATACATGACAGATGTATTTGCAAACAAACTCCAGTAGAGTTTATTTGGACTTTTGATGTCAACATCTAAAGATATAGGAATGAAGTATTTCCTCTCTTTTAAAAGCTATTCAGATTTATTCTGCAATTGATGCATGTTTGTATAGTAACTGTTTCCAATCTGCTAATCAGACCAGATCTGTGACCCATTTATGGTTTGACAACCACTGATATAACAAAGAATAAAATTATCCAAATTTACCCAATTACTGCAAAGGCTTCTGGTTTATCGTAGTGTGTGTATACTAGGCTTTTCTGTAATACCGCAGATGATGAGCCTATAATCCAGATTTAAATTAATACTAGAACTAATAGATTAAGTGAATTACCAAACTGATTATAGTGCAACCTGAACTAACAGATTAAAGTAATACCAGATCTAATAGATTTAAGTCCATGTGTTTGCAAATTACATGTTATTGTGATTAGCCAAAGCCCCAATGTGATTAAACTCGCATAGTGTATTTCAGTAATAGCACTGGAATCTGGAAATTGTATTAATAATTCAGGTTTTTGGAGAGGAGGATGGATAAATAGATGGATGGATATGATTCAATAAACAAGATATCCGCCTCAGCCTCGTAAATAAATTACAGCTAGAAGACAAAATACAAGGGATGTACTTTCGCTCCTGTTTTCCGCTGTGACTGCAGACATGCCAATGACATCTGCTGCTACAGAAAGTCTTTTAGCGTTGTGTGTCAGGTAAAAACACTTGAGTCACAGCTGATATGACTGAAGTGTTGCCAATACGAGAGAGAAGACATCTGTGTGTGACAGAAGCGCTACTGATCTTGAGTAAGAATCTCACTGCGCTGACTTCATGTGTCTTAGACAACAACATCAGACACCGAGTCCAAAGCAATCATCACACAGTATGACAAGAATGTAGATTTTAGGTTTTTAAACCTAAATTATAGGGAATAACTGGCAACTGCAACAACTACAACCAGCCATTCCTCTCAACAAACTGTCCCGCGCTTTCAAAATGGATCTTTAAAGTTGTTTTCTAGCCTTGGCAGATCGTTGCCAAACCTCAATCAGTGGCTCTCCTTCGCTGACGTCCAGCTCAATAGTTTCATAGTGATACCTGTTGAATTATAGTATCCACAGCTGTAAAACACAATGAATAAGCCCTATGCGGATGGTTTCATATGGTTTCTTTCTTATTTACAGAGTCTAGTCTGTGATGTAATTGCCGTCCGAATCCAGAATGTCAGTGTATTTCTCCCACCACCCGCGTAAAAATCCCCGGCCGAATTACATACTGTTTTTAGATGAACACCAAGATCGTGTGGTATTTTAATGGCCATCTGAATCCACATCTCTGAGTTTACAAGAAGAGATCACTTCAAAATTCACTGTTTAAATCGTTTTTGACCACTTTCGAGCATCTATTGAAACTGTTGCGCTTCTCAACTGATTTAAAGATCTAGCGTAGGCTATTACTGTATTACTGAAATGCTGGAAAGTGTTTAGAAGAACAATATTTCATCACCGCTCAAATGATAAAGAGAAGAAAAGCACGTACACATTTGAAATGGGCTGGTATTATGGCAGCAATTATATACATTAAGAATAAACCATCTTTGTGTTTACCTCATGTAAAGAGGCGGTTTTGACTTATTTCCACTAATTTTCACAGTTTTAAAATGACATCCATCATTTTAAGATCAAATTATTTTAACTATAGTGCGTATATATCTTATTTTTCAACAGGACATTTAAATAATTAAATTTTTGGATATAGGATAATAGGATACTATTTGTCTAGAGACCACCTTCCTTTGTGTGTCATTTATCCCTAAACTCTTAAAAACCTTATTACCTTTTGTTTTACTTATTTGGAAATGAGACATTTGTACCAGTCGCAATGAGACATTTCAAATGATACTAAAATATGTATAATACTCTATGTTAATCATTCACATTAAACCATATATTCTTGGGCGAGTCCTTGGTGATCTTCACATTGGGGGAGAAGGAGAGGGGGATGAGGTAAAGAGATGTAGATTAGGATGACTCTGAGGTGAGACTTTCATCTCAATAGTGCACGAGGAGGAGTTCAAATGTTAATTTCCAGAGAGGTCCTTTGTCCTCTCAGGGTCTGGTCGCTCTTCAACCAGACTGTCTGACATCTCCTAATTTCTCAATTCTTACAACATTTTATTTACAACAGACAATCATGTGTATGACCACGTGAGCAGAGTGTTCGTGGGTCCGTATTATCACAAAACTCTCTCTTCCACCGTCAATGAATTGCCATCCGAATGCATGAGTTTTATCACTGAGGTGCCATGCAAATGTCTGTTTCAGACGTACACATTACTGTCCGAATAGAGCTTAAAGGGATAGTTCACTTTGAAATTAAATTTTGGTATGTTTTAGCTTACCTCAAGGGCATCCAAGATGTAGGTGTCTTTTTTTCCGCAGTAGTTTCAATTTTGATATTTTTAGGTCAAACCGTTCTTGTCTGTCAGTCCTATAATGCAGGTCTATGGTCACTGTCTCAAAGAGCATGCACAGAGTCCAAATTAAAACAATTCCCCGTCGTCCAAATTAAACAATTCCCCATCGTAAGTACACATTGATGGCCTGAGACACGAAACGAGCGGTTTGTGTGAGAAAACGAACAGTATTTATATCGTTTTTACCTCTTATACACAGCCACGTCCAAGTGATCTGATCTGACGTGTACGCAGACTGGTGCATAGATATATACACTAGATGTCGCCTTGTCTACGGCAGTTCATTGGAACGAATGTCTTTAAGGCGACATCTAGTGTATATATCTATGCACCAGTCTGCGTACACGTCACACACCAGGATGCGCGCGTGCCCTGAGATCACTTGGACGTGGCTGTGTATAAGAGGTAAAAACTATATAAATACGGTTCGTTTTCTCACACAAACCGCTCGTTTCGTGTCTCAGGCCATCAATGTGTACTTACGATGGGGAATTGTTTCATTTGGACGACGGGGAATTGTTTTAATTTGGACTCTGTGCATGCTCTTTGAGACAGTGACCACAGACCTGCATTAAATGACTGACAGACAAGAACGGTTTGACCTAAAAATATCAAAATTTAAACTACTGCGGAAAAAAAGACACCTACATCTTGGATGCCCTTGAGGTAAGCTAAAACATATCAAAATTTAATTTCAAAGTGAACTATCCCTTTAAGTTACACTCTTTCATCTTAAATTCACTGTTAGCCTCATTGAGAATGTGTTTGTGTAGAACAACAGTACAGTAGAGCAAATCCCAATGACTCTGGTTAAGAAACAACTCAACAACCTGCACCATCAGCACTACAACAAGAGAGAGAACAGACATCCATTACCTGCCGTATTGCAACAATACAGTGCAACAGCATTAGGAACAGAAATGTTACAGGCCGCAAGATGACAAAGCCTGGACTGCTGGATTATATGAATACTGACTCAAACATTGAGCCAGTAAATGGACATTGTGATTTGTAAATCAAACAAAATGACATCAGTGAACACCTTCCCTCCTGTAAAGAGGACACGTGACCTGAAGGAATACAATAATAATGCAATCATGATTTAGATGTTATGAAAGTGAATGAGGGTTAGGACTGTCTGTCAGGCTTCTAAATTGCCCATGTTTTATAATTCTATTTTTGGGGTCTGCTAGAATATTTCAAGTTCATAAATCATTATTCTTCTCATTTACTGTACTTTGCTACAGCATTTCTTTTCGCCCTCTGCCCGAAACTCTCCATTTCCGTTCCTGTCTCTTTAAAGCCTGCTTTTTTTCGAGAAGCTCAGTGTTGTGATTGGTCAGCTGATTCATGAGCGAATCATTCAGTCACATATGAAAAATAGATCCAGCGTTTCCCAAAAGCATTAACAGCCAACTATTTGCGCAAGTTCCATAATTACCAACATAGTTCAACAATACGCCATATGCATCGTACAATAAATGAACTAATGCTACAGTCACGGCTGTTTCCCGAAACCGTAACATTGTTGCACATATCCATCATCCGAACAATGTTTGTTCAGCAACGAAACTGACAGTAATAACATCACACATGTGGTGGAGTAATAACTTCGAATTAGTCAATTTGAGATTGAATGAATGTCAGATTGCTATAGCTCATTTACATGGACAACAGAAACATGCAAAAAAAGATGCTCAAGACAAAAGGCATTCAGGGAAAGTGGCAGGGTCCCCGTTTTGTTCCCCGAGGCACTCAAACACATGCGCAGTCTTCAAAAACAATGCATTTATGTGGAGGTAAAGATGTAGATAACATATGGAATAAAACATATCAAACATATCAGAATGATCAAAAACAGAAGGCACTGCATGTTAGCTTGCTAATTTCCCCGAAAAGCATTATCCACGTGTCGTGCTAACAAAAAACTATGCTTCTAACCACAGAACTTGTGATGTTGTTCATTAGGATTATGTTCTCGGGAAACACCAAACCGTTCAACTATGGAGGTAAGAATGAAACGTGATCATAGTTACAACTGATGATTTTTGGAAACACATTCTAGACAAGCTCAGTTCAACTCGATTCGGTCACAGTAGTGTGAATAAAACATTATCAGGGAATAGCAGACATTTTGGCAAGTTCATCACACAAAGATACCACAGAGCTGACAGGGCTCAGGTCATATGGACTACTTTTATGGAGCTTTTGCATTCACTGTAACTGCATGGGGGGAAAAAACTGAATTTTTTTTTTTTTTTTTTTTTTGCTAGATATGATTTGCTACATAAGAGTGATTGAAAGATGACAGAAATGCTATTTTTAGATGAACTATTCCTTTAAGATGCACAGTCGCTGCCCTCATGTCACCTCGAATCACACTCTTTCTTTGAAAATGAATGACTTCTAGTCACTTTGTCGCAGCAAATCATTTTCTTCTTAATCACACCTTCAGTTGACAGACAAGATTCTGGAAAAACTAAAAAACAAAACATATCCACTTTAATTTTGTTTGCACTAACACTAAGCAAATGTGTTGTCCCAATAAATTTGCATGAAAACCAAGCCTATTATCCAGCATTAGCTCTATAGGCATACCTCTGCTAACACTACTGTCAGGTTTTTTTCATAGTTAATATAATTACATAATAAACAATTTCCTACCTAGTAAAAAAAAAAAAAAAAAAAAAAAAAAAATTGAGTTTCAGTTCAATTAAAAAGTGCTTTATTGCTATGCAACGATATGTGTTGCCAAAGCATAAACCGTGTGCTAGAAGCAGGGGACACTCGAGCGACTGCAAATGAAGTTTTCCAAATGTTTCATTTCTATTAAATGCTGTTAATGTTGTTGTGTTGTCAGTTTTGTTTTCTTCTTCAATCCTTATGTGTCGTGATCCTCAGGGCCACAGCAGGAAAACCTGTTTAGTCATTTTATCCAGGGCCGTAACCACCATAGATACTGAGAAACACAAGATGTTTCTTGTGACACATCCAACCAACAGTAATATCCAGTGAGGCAAACTACTCAACTACTTCAAAAAAGAAAAAAGAAATATTTCCTTTTCCTTTAATCCTCCCTTTATCGGGCTTATGCTACTCTGACCAATGCCTGAACTTTTGAGCACTTCTTGCGTTGTTTTTGCCTCTTCACGATGACTCGCTTAATTCAGTCCTGATTTGTAAGTCACTTTGGACAAAAGCGTCTGCTAAATGACTAAATGTAAACGTGAACTTCATCAAATATTGTCGATTTCAATCAAAAATATACTTTTTAGTAGATCTTTAGTAGACCTTAAACCATATTTGGCACTTTCAGATGTAAAATTCCAATACTAATACAGTGATTAAGAAGGCAATGATTTATTTGTGGCAGTTTATGTTTTCAAGTTCTCTAACATATAATTGAAGCCTGTTATTGATGTTTTATAGCTTGTGATCTCCTCAGACGCGGCAGAAGTAAAACGGTGCGTTCTGCTCGTACTCTGCATTGACCACAGTTAAAAAGTGAAATTATCACCGCCAGAGATCTCACAAATACCACGGAGTAAGAGGAAAAGGCCATTTGTGCTCGTGTTCCTTCAATCAACGCACAGACGAGCCTGAACATGGGCAATCACTAAAGAGGAACTGTACGTGATTTACATTTGCATTCTGAGATACAGTAGAGGAGTCTCTTTAAACTGTGATGGCTGAATCTGGTCAACTCGCCTCTGCATTTGACAATGTTGGAACAAAATCAGTTTCTATACTAGCAGACTCACCAGAAATGTTTAGATTATGACATAACACATCTTTAAAATGTTTTTTTTTTTTTTTTTTTGGAAAGTAATCCTCATCTTTAAATCCGACATGGTATTGCTTGTACGACAAATATTTTGCTGCCAACCCATTGATTATGTGACAAATAAAGTTCAACTAATCACATTACGTACACCTCACCAGTCTAACAATTATTATCTATCTTATTTCTGTAAATGTGTTAGACTTCTGAATTATGTAAATAACTGAAGAATAAAAAAATGCAGTAAATGGTAAAACTAGTTGTGCTACAAACCAGTGTATTTATGATAACGATAATAAAAAACACAACTTGTTTGCAATAAATACCAGTTTGCAATTTCAAGCAGTATAACACTCACATAACACAGCTAAAATAACTGGAAGTGGCTAAAAACAAAAGCCCGACATTCAATTTAATTTTTCACTTTTTAAATAAGGTGAATAGCGAGTGAATTTGTGTGGTAAGCCACTGTTTTTCTAAGTAATAGTTGGTGATACTTTATTTGAAGGCGTGTTGTTACAGTGTAATTACACATTTAAATTCAGAGTAATATGTATTAATAACATGTACTTACTGCAGGGTTTGGTTTAGAGTTAATTGCATGCAATTATAATTTACTGTTACTAAAGTAAGTACATGTGACATAACAAGGTTACACTGTAAAATAAAGTGTTAACAGCTACTGAACAACTTTGCCTCAAGACCCACTGCTGTCAATCAAATCGTTCATTAAATATTTACAATTATGTTAAAAAACAAAAAAACTACTTTTGTGAACCAGTCCTAGGTTTTTCACTCAACCTCAATAAAACCATCTCTCTGAGTAGCTTCAATCTGTTTGTGTTACTTTAGGCTACCAGACTTCCTTTGCTAATCGCTTTAGGTAATTGCACTTTAATCCTCCAGGAATATAAACTGAAATGTTAGTACTCATTAACGGCACACTTTATCCAATGCAACAATTAGCCCTGTGTTTCCTGAGGTTATAACACTTGATCAAGGACACACTGGTGATAGCACTGCACTTCTTCACAACACTAGGCCACAGCTGGAGATGGAGAAGAGGGGGTGATGGTTTGGAGGTCTGCTTGGTGTGTTCAGTGCGAACACTTCTGTAGCCGGAGGGTTTCTTTTATCAGTCTGTTTTAAACACAGCTACACAGTCTTGAGCCCGAGGACCTGATGCTTAAGCAACCCTCTCAGAGCTGTCAGAAATGTCGTTCGCCAGCTCTGCCAATATTTGTAACACAATCTTGACTGCAGGGCTGAGCAGTTACAGTCCAGGAGAATGGGGAAGACTTCATATTTAGGGTGCTTCAGAAAGAGAGAGAGTTTTAAAGTCATTTGTTCAAACTTGGACACAACATTTGAGAAACTAGCCAAGTGTTTAATATTATCAACAATATGAGGATGATGATGATGATGATGATGATGACGGTCACTGGACAGCCTTGAATACTGTTTTGAGAAATGTATACGAACGAGAGCAGTGGCTTCAATGAATGTGCCCTTTAGTCAAGTAAAAATATAAATATGTAATAGTCAAAAATCAAAATACCTTACATAGAATGGTTCTCCAAAAAATGAAAAAGAAAAAAAGAAAAAAAGAACTTAATAAATAAGCAAACTTAATTGATTTTCTTCTTTTTTTTTCTGCAAACACAAACAAAGATTTCTGAAGAAGGTTTCAGCTTTGTCAATACAATATATCTGATTCTGGCTCTCATCACTGATCATTTTGCCAATGAAAATAGTTCTAAACAAAGCAGAACGATTGCGCTTCTCTGAGCAACACACAGCAGGTGTTTAGTTTCTGAATGACTCAGCGTTTTTGAACAATGAATCACTGAGCCATTCATAAACACAGTCACTTTCTTAGTTCCTGAACGAATCAGCAGTTTTGAACAAATCGGTTGAATAAATCATTCAATCATTAAAACTTGCTGGACACTTAATGGCGGGTTTAGTTTCCAATTTAAATGTATTCCTATTTCATTTTCCCCAATATCTCATATTTAAATATCCAGAGTTTTAGATTTAAAACATTAATCTTGTAACATTATTTATGCAATTGTAATGGCATTAATCCCACCTCTGAGCAGCATTAAACTGTCAATGTAAATCCATCTAAATGTAACTTCAGATTCTGTGCCACTTTTGCAGTGCGAAATTAGATTTTGTTAACACGGATTTGATTTGATTGGTGACAATAGCCAGTAATTCATTCTCATTAATGAAGTATTCAGAGGGAAATTGGGTCTGTTTTCATTGACATCTATGTATTTATGAAAATTTGGTTCATTTTGTAGATTTGAATTATGAACTAACTCAATACTGATACGTCAGCTGGTAATGTACTGTGAGATGTGTTTAAAAGATTTATCCTGACATCCCTATAGTTGTTGCCGTCTCCAGTGGTTTGTTGCTGGGGGTTTTTGCGTCTCTTTGTTTTTTTACTTTGATTATGAAACAAAGGGCCAGAGCAGTTTTGCCACACTAGTTATTGCAGAAAATATCAAGCTGTATGTGCGAGCTGCCCGAGTACAGTACTGATGACAAAACACACACACACGTATACTACAGTATCTATAAATAACTAAGTATACTTTGGCCTTTACTGCACAAAACATTATTGCGTCAGAACACACCATTACTTTTGATTAATAATCAATGGAGAAGTGCCGGCTGAATTCGCAACAGCACATGGGCATTCGTCTCTTATGACTTTAAGCATATGTTTATAATGTAGAAATGGTAATATTTGAATATTATATTCTGAATTACGCCATGCTTTTTGGGTTATTTAATGATGTAGTTTTGACCAGCAGCTCATGCTAACCTGTAAACCCTGATCCCTAAGATGTGGATGTAAAGGAACACTAAAAGTAATATTGCACTGAGAAGAATCTCACTCGAATGGATGCACAAGTTTCCACTCCTTTTTTGCGGTGCATCTGCTTCTGAAGTGAGCAAAACTGAGTCCCTCTCAGCAGTATTGGGAGTAAACTCAAACTTTGCTGAAATCAAGTGAAGTTTTTTCCAATCCCTTCTATGTTCTGTGTCAGTTCTCCACGCACTGAAGCTTGAGGCACAATTATGCAGCTGTTTCGTGTAAGTGCTTCGAAGGAACTGACGCTACAGCTACAGCGAGAGACAGAGGATTCAAATGAAGCCTCCCACAGGAGCTCAGCGAAGTCTTTGTTTCCCCCAGTAAAAGCTGTTCCCATTGCTCTCGCTGTCAGAGCCGACAGAAGCGCACTCTGAAATTTTGTGAGTTTGGTGGTTGGATCCCCCGGGGGAGTGTCATTAGGAAATCTCTCTAACTCTCTCCGGCACTAATTAGCATGTGGCTCAATGTGGCATTTGGAACCCTCCGTTTCAACCTGGACTCGCGGGCCTGTCGTTTCACACAACTATGCAGATGTTTGTAGCCCTCCCTTGATTTACTAAGCAATACTGGGGTAAACAAAAACAGCATTCATCATCATCATCATTGACACTAGGAGTTATGGCAAAAACTATTAGTGTGAAATGAAATCGTTAGAGCTCTCTGGCACTTACTGGTTGTCTTTCTAAAGATAGCACATTTGGTATTACACGACATTACATGAAATGAGGTTTCAAATCGACAGCCTCTTAGGGTCTGTTCACACTTGGCAGATTTGGTTGGATTAAAAAGTCTCGTGTAAAAAAAAGAAAAAGAAAAAAAGAAACGTATACATGTATTAATATTGCTGTACCTTTGTATATTCCAATAAATAAATAAAAATGACTGAAAAAATATATATATTATTAAAAAAAAATATATATATAGTTATGACTGAGACTGCTAAAAGTCCAGACCAAAAGAACTGAACTATAAGTGTAAACACACCCTTACTTTCACAATGCAAGGTATTTCTGAGGTAAACTGGTGGCATGTTAAAAACTGCAAATATTATTATGTAATAATTTACAATAAGGCTCATTAGTTAACATTAATTAATGTATTAACATTAATTAATGTATTAACTAACATGAACTAACAATGAGCAATACAGTGGGCACGGAAAGTATTCAGACCCCCTTAATGTTTCACTCTTTGTTATATTGCAGCCATTTGCTAAAATCATTTAAGTTCATTTATTTTCCTCATTATTGTACACACAGCACCCCATATTGACAGAAAAACACAGAATTGTTGCAATTTTTGCACATTTATTAAAAAAGAAAAACTGAAATATCACATGGTCCTAAGTATTCAGACCCTTTGCTGTGACACTCATATATTTAACTCAGGTGCTGTCCATTTATTCTGATAATCCTTGAGATGGTTCTACACCTTCATTTGAGTTCAGCTGTGTTTGATTATACTGATTGGACTTGATTAGGAAAGCCACACACCTGTCTATATAAGACCTTACAGCTCACAGTGCATGTCAGAGCAAATGAGAATCATGAGGTCAAAGGAACTGCCTGAAGAGCTCAGAGACAGAATTGTGGCAAGGCACAGATCTGGCCAAGGTTACAAAAAAATGTCTGCTGCACTTAAGGTTCCTAAGAGCACAGTGGCCTCCACAATCCTTAAATGGAAGACGTTTGGGACGACCAGAACCCTTCCTAGAGCTGGCCGTCCGGCCAAACTGAGCTATCGGGGGAGAATAGCCTTGGTGAGAGAGGTAAAGAAGAACCCAAAGATCACTGTGGCTGAGCTCCAGAGATGCAGTCGGGAGATGGGAGAAAGTTGTAGTAAGTCAACCATCACTGCAGCCATCCACCAGTCGGTTCGGGACAAATACATGTACCAAGCCAAGCTTAAGCATAAAGCTCAAAAACACTTATAATAAGTGGACTTGGCAACACTGCAAGAGTCGCTCTGTGAAGCAGTGTCTGCATAAACAAAACACAACGCCTGTGTCAACCGTGCTTTAGTTAAAATGACTGAACACAACAAGTCTTTTGGTGTCATTCATCGCCGTTTCTGAAGCGAGTCGTGTTCTGTTCACTCACTACAGCATTTAAATCCGGTTGTCACTCCTGAAACTTCACAGTGTGTACGTTGCCAGATCTGTTTGCCGTTCCAGTTTCACAGGCCTCCTGATCATAGTTACAGTGGGTTGCCATGGATACAGAGCAAACAGTTATCATGATCAGGTATCTTGGGCAAATAAGTTAAATCTGTGAACAGGGGAGAATTGACACAGCAACTATTTTGAATCTGAATCAATTTTTCAAATAACCTGCTGACATACTCTAAACTCCGCTACCTGACGAAAGTACACATTTACACATGAATCTTGTGTATTCTGAACAACATTACTGCAGTGAGAAGATTGCTAATTCATGTCAGTGTTACCATAGCAGCGAGAAGTTTCTGTCCTCTCAGAAAAAGCCACGAGTCAGGGAATTCAGTGGACCCCCAGTGTGTAATTGGCATGTTTGGCTTTCTGTCACATCTAATGTTATGCCAAGAAAGCCATCGTCTTATGTCGCTAACTTTTCTGCACTAAAGCAGCAGCGTCCTGAAACTTTATCTGGTGTAAACATATTGGCCATTTGCCCATTCCTCCATCAATAAGAGGAAAGGCTGGGGCGAGAGAGAGCTGTACTGCAGGAGTTCATGGATTTGGAATAGAAACAAAACCACATGGCATTTTTAGATTATGTGATTTAATGAAACAAACATGGCTCCCACAGAAGATACGGTGGAAGCCAAACGCTTACTGATGCGTGTTGCTACTGCTTTATATGAATTAGGTTCCTGTGCCAAGTATTGCATCACTTCAAATCAATGTTTTTTTTCCCTAAAAGCACTCCAAAAATGTGTGTTTATTCTGCAAAGGAATACATTTACGCAAGGTATTTTTGAATGTAGTGAGAATTCAGATTTACAATTATTTGTCCAATTAACAGCTTAAGATATGCACATCTTTCAATTTCCTCTTCATACTGCATTATTACATGCTGGGCCTAAAACGTTTTGCCACACCTGCCAATGGCTGTTGACTTGGGAAAATGTATAAACATTTTTTTACCAGCCATGAAACTGGTTTTGCAAAAACAGGCAGTAATGACACCAGCATTTTAGATACCAGTGAAAATTCACAATTCTCACAGCTAAAACTACTAGCCTAACTAATTTACATTTAAAACATTATTAAAAACAAGTAAACAGTAAGAAAAACATACATAATTTTGCATTATACATATTTAAGGTCAGACAAGTAGTTTGTTGGGGATTGATTTGTAAAAAGGACTACACGCCTGCGCACATATATATTCAAACGCACACACCTATGGACTGAACACGTGATGCGCACGTGTGCGACGTCAGTGTTTGCGCAGAGGTTGCGTAGGTTTGCGCAGAGTTAACTGATAATCATTTGCACCTTGGAACCTATTTCAGTTGCATGCTAGCATGTCCCAAAATTACAAATCAATTATTACATGCAAAATATGTTTTCATGATCAGACATGAATGACATTCTATTCACAATAAAACATGAGTTTTTTTTTTCTCCAAGTATTTCAGCGTGAATTTGGACCATGCTTCAGTTTTTCTGTGCAAAGAGAAGATGTTAACGTGAATGTGCACATGGATGATGACTGTTCGAACTTGCATGAAAGGGGAAATCAGTGTTACAACGGTGTACCTCATTACAACTGTCCTCGGTCAATGTCGCTTTCAAAGAAAGTCCGTTCACTAGGAAGCCATATTGGCAATGCCTCCGGGCAGCTATTTTAGTCATGCAAAACCAACTGGGAAAATACTGAAATCTCAATAACAACAAAAAAATGGTCCAGCCAATGTGCTGGATGCTAACGTATATTAGGGACCTACAGAATAAAATATCATGGTTGTGGATCCACAGCCACAATATTTACCCCTAACACTCTAACTATGGTTTAGACATCTATGAAATCCTCACTGACGGCCCTAATTTTGCCTTGTTTTAGACGTCTGGGCTGTGTTTGGATGCTATTAGATTTTAAACGCAGAATAGCTTGCTGGGAGAGCTTCTCACTTTCCAGCAGACTTTAGTTTTAACCTTGATCAAACTCACCTGCCTGTAACTTTCCAGTAATCCTGACCTTGATTAGCGTGTCCAGGTGTGATTAGAGTGAGTCTCTGCAGGAAAGTGGATCTCGACGGCCAGAGTCCGAACATCTGCTGCAGTGAAACGACTGGCTCTTTCATTTAGAAGGACTGACTTTGTGGGGTTAAATTGTTTATGCATAAAATATTTGTGTTTAACATGCAATGTCGATATTGTATATGAATAAATACAAATCATTTCTGCTCAGGAATGCTGGCTGGGCGTGTGATACTGAATGTGAGAGACACAATCCTAACACACACACCCTTTAATCCCAGTGCTCCTCGACTCCTCCCTCATGCCACGAAAACCACATTTGTGACCCTGGACCACAAAACCAGTCACATAGGTCAATTTTCTGAAATTGAGATCTATACACCATCTGAAAGCTGAATAGATAATTGATGTGTGGTTTGTTAGGATAGGACAATATTTGGCTGAGATACAACAATTGAAAATCTGGAAACTGAGGGTGCAAAAAAAATCGAAACATTGAGAAAATCTCCTTTAAAATTGTCCATTTATGTTGGCGATTGTGCTGCATTCACTCACAGAAATAAATGTTTTATATATGTATGGCAGGAAATTTACAAAATATCTTCATGGAACATGATTTTTGCTTAATATCCTCATGATTTTTGGCATAAAAGAAAAATTGATAATTTCGACCCATACAATGTATTGTTGGCTATTGCCACAAATATACCCGTGCGAATTATTACTGGTTTTGTGATCCAGGGTCACATTTATTATTGAACAGACCTCTTGTGGAGTGAAACTTGAGAAAATGTATGTATTTTCTCCAGTGTTTCCTCTCTTGTTAAACTTTAATGAGAACTGTATGAGCCGTCTGGATGCAGCGCATGCTTGGAAAGTCAAATGTTCCGCACACAACGACGGACACAAGACAGGGGAAATAGCACAACAATGTGCTTGAGGATTGCGATAAGATGCTTACTTCGCACCTTTACTCCCATCTCTGAAAGGTTGGATGGGTTTTCGCCTGGTGCTTCTGCCAACCGAATCCTTCTTATTCCCTGTGAGTAGATCCACTGGCAGCGACCATCATCCGGTCTGTCCACACACACCCTCGAAAGCTCGGTCTCAAGGTTTCCGCAAAAATATGAAGCAGCAAAAATGTTTTTTTTTTTACCGTTTTATATTGTTATTAATAATTAAGCTGCATATCAGCATATTAGAATGATTTCTGACGGATCATGTGACACTGAAGACTGGAGTAATGATGCTGAAAATTCAGCTTTGAAAACAGGATTTAATTACATTTTAATAGAAATTATTAATTGTAATATTTCACAATAATACTTTTTGTTGTGTGTGTGATTAAGTAATAGCAGCCTTGGTAAGCATACTAGACTTCTTTAAAAAAAAAAAAAACACTTAAGTATTCTAAACTCAATTCTAGACAACAATAAAGCCGCATTACATGGTTCTCTAGAACACGAAAGCTCTGTCCACCGGTCCACACTCCTGCAGAGGATTACGGGGAACCCGAGCGAATGTGCGGTATAGCTTTACTAATATGCTAGACAATAAACGTGCGAGGCTGATAATGGCCGTCTTGACATTTGCCTAAGGCTGCTTTACCAGGCATGTGAAAAAAACAACACTCTTGTGCATGGTAGACTGAAGATAACGTGTGCTACAAGGACTGCCACCCCCCTGAGCATTGTTATTATCATCAGAGACAACCATTCTCAATGTGTCCCCGCCAGACACTGGCTCACAATGAAATGCCAAAACAGGAAATTCTGATGCTTGCAGACAGGTTGGAAGCATTTTGAAAGAATGCACTTCTAAGAAAAGAAATGTAGTCTTTTATTTCTCTTGTTGTAGAAACTGCATTTACACATTGAGCTTGTTTAAATCGTCACATGTCTCTTCCTTAATGTCGCTTGTTGCCCAATTGAAACAAGGATGTTGGAAAGCTTGAATGTTTTATTGTGTAGTCAGTGAACAAGACAGCGTTGCAATGTCAATGGATAATACTGTGAAATTGGCATGCAACTATTTAGGGCTGCACGATTAATCGAAATAAAATCAAGCTTGTGATATGTCTCAGTACGATTATAAAATCGCAAAGGCTGCTATCTAATTAAATATATGCACTGCATGTTTCAGAGTAAAGCACAGCACTGCGTTCTTACATGTGAGCAACTCATCTCTGCATCTGCTGAGTTTAGGCCACTTATAACACACATTTAGGAATGCAACGTGCGGCAACCATCTTCCCAAACTTAAAAGGGCGGTGTGTAATTTTAGTGGCATCTAGTGGTGAGTTGCACCCAACAGAAGTTACGCTTGCCGACAGGAAGTGATGTCGTCGTCTGAGACAGCAGAGAGTAGCCAGTTAAGCAATGAGGTTTCTTTACTAAGCTAAATTAAGAAATTAGGTTTACTTAATTATTCAGTAAATCTTGTCGTGAATATTATTGTTCCTTCTTCATCATTGTGTCAGTATTTTATTCACTGACTTTAACTCGCTTCTTTGCATGATTAAATTACTATTATGTTGTTTTTCCTTAAATCTTTCTTTTCTTTAAATAGCAATTGCAATTTTTAGCAGACAAATTGCAATTAGATTTCCCCCTCCCCAAATCGTGCAACCCTACTCTACTCCATAGACTAGGATGTATAAATCAGAATCATGTTATTTTCTTGATGATGTTGCATCTCATATCAGATGCGACTGGGAATAGTAGTTTGTGATGTGGCTCATCTGCATTCAGTGCTGTGCTTGCATGGTAGTTAGCATAGATCAGTGCTACTCAACCTTGGTCAGGTCAGGAGCCCAGTGGACAAATTTCCTTTGTTAGCAAGTGGCACAGATTAATGGATAGCGTTCCCTTCAAGGAGAGATTGCGGTCCTCTATATGGTAAACGTAAGATCAACAGTGCTTGCTCAAACCTCATGGGTTTCGTGCCTTAAGCACAGTTGAGCTTATAGAATCAACCAAATAATTCCATGAATTCAATATTTATAGACAGTGTTGGGGGCATAACAAGTAACTCGAGTTACGTAATCATTACTTTTTTCAATTAAAGGTATAGCGGAGGATTTTCTTTTTCCGGGTGGATCATCAAGACTATTGGTCCTCCTAAGTGTCAATCATTCTGGTGATATGTTTACGTAAGGCCGTCGTACGTGCTCGTGCACACGATTCACACGATGGCGTGCGCTCAAAACACAGGTTGGGCTTCCCACTGATGCCTCAGTCGCGAAGTTTCTACTTGACAGGTAAAGTTTGGCATGCTATTTGGAGAAATCCATTTAAAATCACTGCTAGTAAAAGTTAATGTAAACTATGATTAGCTGTTGCATGCTCTCTCGTGCACACGTTTAATAGGCGTTCCCTCTCGGGAGCAGGTAGAGTGTTGCGCATGTGCATTTTTTCAAAAAGTGGAGAGGGCGGTTCTTTTCTAAAATTCAGGAAAATCCTCCGCTATACCTTTAACTAGTAAAGAAACACATTATTTTTAAATTCACAACAAAATATCGGAGTTACTTTTTCACATAGGTAACTGAAGAGGGTGCGTTTTCCCATTTATAGACTGACAGCTCTCCTATCCCCATGTTGAGACAAATCGTGAGTAAGTTGATGGTTATCGTAGTTCTAGACTACAGGGCTATACACATCTCTTTTCCACTAAAAACGTTTAAAAAAAATTATGAGTTTTGGCCGTTCATGTCAGGCTTTTGGGGGCCTGAAAACACAAACTATTGAAAACCGGTTTCAAAGTGCAAGTTTCTGAAAACAATACTGTTATCGACTTTTGAATTTGTGAAAACGGTGACATCATGCGCATGCGTGTAACGTGTTCAGTCTATAGGCGCGTAGTGTTTATTTCCAAAGTGACATCGCCATCTACTGGCCTGGAATAAATAATCCACGTGAACGGGATCATTTCATTCATTTCATATCATTGGCACTGATATATTTTAAGATATGTCAGTGCAAGTTGCTTTCAGTTAAAACAGCTCAAACATGCATTTTAGTCTCGGATTAGGTTTAAGCCTTATATGTGAAATCGGTGGTATATGTATTTAATCTCACTTTATTAAGCAACGTCTTTTGCTGCTGACCTTCAATGATCCAATTCAACCATACCAATAAGCAAAAATGACTTTAGATAAGCATCACATTTGTGTTTCATTTTCTTTGTTTCTATTGCTGAAGTAAAAGTGTTGAACTTTCTTCTCCTGCGTCCTGATCTTCTGCGATCCAGACACTGATGAAAGGTTTGTTTGAGCTGCGCCCTCTACTGTACAGGAGTGAATTTACACTTCCTTCAGCCTGAGGCTTATTCACTTCTACATTTAGTGTGAAAGGGCCTTCACATTTACCAAAAATAGAACTTTTGTTTTTATTATTAAAAACAAACCCAGAACCCAAAGTAAGGCCTGCCCAGGTGAGAAGGTAACCCAAAAGTAATTTAATGAATTACTTTCCATAAAAAATAACCAAGTGCGCAATTAGTTAGTTTTTTTAGGGAGTAACGCAATAGTGTAATGCATTACTTTCAAAAAAAGAACCATCCCCAATATTGTAATCTATAAAATCTATAAAAGAATCTATAAAATCAAATCTTGGTAAGATATAGGTCAGCATTCGAACTACTTTAAAATGTTTGTGTATCGTTAGATATTAGAGTAAGCTGAACATTTAACCCTTAACCCTTAACCCCACACCCCCCATTTTGGCAGGTGGAGCATAAATGACATACCCGAAATGAAAAGGTTGCTGCTCATAACATTAGTCTTGTTGTATAAATAGGCCTCATTTTTCCATTGCATCTAGTCTTGTATTTTTCCAGTAACTGCTGTGTGTTTATGTCAAGTTTTGGTCAAGTTTAGTTTTCAAGTAGTGATGTAAGTAGTGGTGGGCGGATCGAGGCTTCGTGGAACACTCTCCGCGGTGACCCCTAGTGGCCAGAACAGTGTAAATGCAACAAAAACTTGGGCCAAACATGCATAAAAACAGCTTTTACAAATCTATAGCATTTTTTTTTCTTTTTTTTTTTTATTAAAGTAAAATCTTTCAAATGCAATTATCTAATCATCTAATATGATTATCAAGTGTCTATGTCTTTTATCAACTGTCAGGGTTTGTTTTGTTCTATGAATGGCTCAGCTAAACAGGCCAATAAGAGACTATTAACTAGCATTATTCATTTTAATTACACTAATGTCAAATTAAAACGTCTACAAATGTATAAAACTGATCAGAGATCTGGGGCACGTTCAAGTTCAAAACGGTGCGCAACGTTTTGCTACGGTTTCCGGGTTGAACGTCATGTTTCCTGGAAACAGCGTGCACCAGTGTGCAACGGGGTTTGAGATACGTTTTCTCTTGTTTGGTGGGTGTGTCAGAACTGCAGTCCAATCAGCAGTAACATGTATATAAAGCACGTGGTATTAAAGTGAACTCGCACAATGGGTTCAAGGAAAGTAATTTACAAATGTGTTCGATGCAGCTCGGTATATGCAACAACTGAGGATATTAGAAGACATGTTTGTCGTAAGTTTTATTGTAAAACTATAGGATATCAACATAATGATGTAGTTGTTGATATTTTTAGCTTCATTGCAAGTGTATGGCATTTGGTATAGAAATAAACAATGGTAAATTAAGTGCTTTTCCTAAAAATGAGAAAGTACAGGGTATTAAAACAGTATGAACTACAAATAAAGTCAGTATGTGAGGCTAAATAGATGTGTTTTAGTCTGAATTAGGTAAGATGTGTGCTTCCATTTCAGTTTCAGCAATCCCTTCACTCGATTGGGATGTTCTCTTTTGTTCTGGGCGGCAAGTGCAGTAACTGTAACATCGGGCATATTTTGTAGTATTAAACACATATTTATACCGACTTCATCAGGCTCAGAAAATTCTTCACAAAGAATGGCCTTCTCAGCTGCCATAGTTGCAACTCTTGCGTCATCAGAACAGTGTGTTCAACGCATCACTGTTTCTGTTTAAAAAACGTTGTGCAACGTTTTGTCGGGGCTGAACGCAGCCCAGGTAAGACCCACAGACACTTGTTCATTGGTTCTCAGTGACTCGTGATTCATGGGTTGACAGAGATCATCGCCCCTAGTGGTGAACCATTGAAATTTCCAAGTGTTTTGAAATGTTTCGTAACAGTTATGACGTAATGAAGCCTCGTTTACTGAAATCACGTGAGTTTGAAACACGCGCCGAACCATTGATTCGGAACAAACGATTTGTAAAGGTGTCATGAAGCAGTGTTTTGACTAATGTTAAGTTTAGATCATTTTAGTGACTCTTGTTTGATCTTTATTCGAGCTATTTCGTTCATTTAAGTGGCTTTAAAGGGTTAGTTCACCCAAAAATGAAAATTCTGTCATCATTTACTCACCCTCAAGTTGTTCCAAATCTGTATGAGTTTCTTTGTTCTGCTGAACACAAAAGAAGATATTTGGAAGAATGTTTGTAATCAACAGATCTCGGTCCCCATTGACTTCCATAGTAGGAAAAAATATATACTATGGTAGTCAATGGGGACCGAGATCTGTTTGGTTACAAACATTCTTCCAAATATCTTCTTTTGTGTTCAGCAGAACAAAGAAACTCATACAGATTTGGAACAACTTGAGGGTGAGTAAATGATGACAGAATTTTCATTTTTGGGTGAACTATCCCTTTAAATGTTATACTTTTAACAGCCAAATTCCCAGAACAAATCCACCGATGCAATCTTGATCATATTCTAAAGTAATAAATCATTATAATGCAGCCAAAGATGATTTACAGGGAACATAAATACTTTTCCTTCTGAGTCTTTCGTTCATTTGACAGACGCAGTGAACAGATTGTTCATTATAACTACAGGAGAGACAGAGCTCGCTCTAAACGCTCGTTCAGGTCTTCAGATCGCATAATTCAGTGAGAAATGCATAGAAATGGAATTCTGTATGACGAAGCATTTAGCAAACATGTGAGAATAAATCATTTTTGTTTCCAAAAATATGCGCACCTTTGGACTAAAAGCCCTAGTGGACGCTGTCTAATGCATCCATGTGAACACAAATAAAGCGGAGCAGATGTAAGAGAATTCATCTATTCAAAATATCAAACATTACAGATTGATTATTTTGCACTCCTGACATGAATTAAGAAATATGGATGTTGATGATCCAGGAACATGTACTGGTTTGTTACTAGGGTAAATAATACCATACCTGTTTCACAGTTTTAAAGGGATTCTCCACTTTTTTTGGAAATAGGCTCATTTTACAATCCCCCAGAGTTAAACAGTTGAGTTTTACCATTTTCGAATCCATTCAGCCGATCTCCGGGTCTGGCGGTACCACTTTTAGCATAGCTTAGCATAGATCATTGAATCGGACAGGACCATTAGCATCTCTCTCAAAAAAATGACCAAAGAGTTTCGATATTTTTCCTATTTAAAACTTGACTCTTCTGTAGTTACATCGTGTACTAAGACCGACGGAAAATGTAAAGTTGCGTAAATAAAGTAAATATGGCTAGGAACTATACTCTCATTCCTGCGTAATAATCAAGAAACTTTGCTGCCGTACCATGAGTCCAGCAGGCGTAATGATATGACGCAGCGCCTGAAAATAGTCCCCAGCTCGGTAACTTCCAACGTGACCGGGACTAAGTTTGTCTAACCTATTAGACCTATTTTCATGGTACGGCACTCATGGTGACACTTTTTTGAGAAAGATGCAAATGGTCCTGTCCGATTCAATGATCTATGCTAAGCTATGCTAAAAGTGGTACCGCCAGACCCGGAGATCGGCTGAATGGATTCGAAAACGGTAAAACTCAACTGTTTAACTCTGGGGGAGATGTAAAATGTGGAGCATCCCCTTAAGGCGAGACACGGCAGGCAAAAACATCGTTTTTTTTTTTACTGGTCAAGTTTGAGATTTGGGGATATTTGTCTTCAATAACATGTCTTCTTTCAGACTTGTGTTGAAAAAAGTCCGAAATACACATTTAGGTCTTTATTTTATTACACTTTGTCTGTTTGCGTCTGTAGATTTCTCATAAATTCAACAAAAGTTCGCGTTCTTAATCAACGTGCTGCTCCGCGATCTCTGCCGTCAGCCTGTCATCAGAAGCACCGTTAGGAAGCTCTCTCTCTTGTGTACAATCCTGTCGGATCCAAATATGGTCATTTCCTTTTTATCAGCAACCAATCATGAAAGTAAAAGGGCTGAATGCGCAATCTCATTGGCTGATGAAAAATCTTTAAAGCCCGTTTTCTCAAAATGACTTTTCTCTCATACTCCAAGTCCGAAATCTCCACTTCAGTAGCACCTATATACACCAAACTTTCCAGACTTGTACCTAGTTATATTATGAAGACATTTACAGAGGGATTTGTAAATATATTATTCCTAGCCTGATTTATATAACATTTTATTCCCAAAAACATGGCGAAAATCATTTTTTTAAGGCTATTGACAGTATTTTCTGATTTACAGGATAACAAAAGTAGATATCCATAAATCCCTCTGTAATTTTGTTCCCATCTAATATGTGAACACAATGAAAAAATATGTTTTAATCTGGCTTTATCCAATACTCAGATATCGTTTTTTAAAATACATACAAATTAGTGCATATTTGATTAGATATTGCCTGATTTGCATATTTAAACATTAAATTACAGAAAACTTGTAATACATTTTTTTTCTCATCTTAATGTAGGTAATCAACTGGGAAAGTTTCATGGTGATATCTGCTAGTTAAAAATTTTACCCTATTCACCTGTAGTGTCTCGCCTTAACAGCAAATTTGATAGGCAACAATGCTTTGAGTCTTTGACTGTAACAGTTACTTTGATAAATGTCTGTGGTTATAATATGCATGGGTGAGATTTGTTATAGTTTTTTTGGTTATTTCACATTCACAGGAGTTCCAATACTCTGAAACCAATGATATATTGCCTTTGTTGCATTTCATGCAGAGAAACAGAAAGCAACAAAAGAGTTAAATGAAACAAGGCTGAAAAACAGACTGTCTCTTTTCCAATGCAAAAAAAAAAAAAAAAGGTACAAGCACTCAGCGCCCATTATACAAAGTGACTCATATCTTATAGCTGTATTTACATAATCATCTGACTGTTTATCCTTGTGTGGTTTGAGTCTGAAAAAATTCAGCCTAGAGATGGATGAATATCTTTGCAAAAAATGTTATCAATTTAATTGTTTTATTATCAAAAAACAAAAAACAAAAAAACAAACAAAAAAGGATTATATTTATTATATTAAATTAACTGAAAACACATTAAAAAAATACACACTAATGTCATGGTCATGTCAGGTGTTTTATATTTGGAGGTTTCCATTTACTCATAATGGGTCAGTTGAGTTGAGTCAGTGACAGAATGAATGCATCAAATATTCATCATAAATATTTACAGAACTTTCACTTCAACAAATGAATGAACTGAGACTACTGGATGATTTTAAACTCCATCTACTGAATTATCCAACCCGATCTCACGGCAATTCGTACGAATTTTACGAGGTGGCTAATTCGTACCAATTCATACGATCTCACCTGTACGAATTCGTACGATTTTTGCTAAATCGTACATATTTTACGAGTTGCCAAATTCGTGTGAATTTGAACTATGCAAGTGCGTATAAGGATAGGCCCATAGTGTTACTGTATTGCTGAGCTCAGTTTAGTGATGATTCTTGATCCATTTGAAAGTGGAAATCTTTGCTCAGTCTTTCCAAAATCTCAAGAATGAATGCCATAGATTCACAGCAGCATCAATCTCTGGTGAAACAAACCTGCATAATCATACGCTCAAAGTAAGGGTTCTCGTATGCAATTTTACCATTTGTTATCTCAAGTTTTGCAGTTTATGCAGTTGGATTTCCGTGCAGCATGAATGTTTTATTAAAGTCATCATTGCCCCGTGGCATCGCATTTTCTTCACAGAGAAAAGAGGAATGGTTTTGGCACCATCCTGTCAAGCAGCGATGCCTTTTTTGACTTGAATAAATTCTCACTTCATTCCCTACATTATCCTCCACTCTGAGTGCAAATGCCCTCTCCTCCCTAACCAGGGCTTGAGTTATTTGTCAGTCTGATTTACATATCTGTGCATGTGGGACACAATCTGACAACCATAAACCGCACGGATCTGCCAAACGTTTAGCTTGCGGCTGGGAGCTATAAGCAGGGCTCTCTGCGTGATGTGATCTCGACATCTTCTGGATCAGTGCACACACATCCCCGATCCCGGATCCCCGAGCCCGGCCCGGACCGCATGCATGTGTGCTCCCAGCGCCCCGCTGAGGGAATGCAAAACCACAGTCCCAGCAAATCTGGAGGGCTGATGCACATGTAAAAACACACAGGCGTGAGCATCAGCCGAAGCAGTCCAGCAGATTAGCATGACACTGCGCTATATGCTGGTGTTTCAGACGACTGTGGCATATGGCAATGACATCTAATTATATATAAAATGCAGTGAATGGAAATTACAGTACAACTGCTTCTGGAGAACTTGTGTAAAGCATAGTCTATTTGATGTACATTTAAACAGACATGCATAACATGAATGCAAAATCAGCCTGTTCTGAATGTAGTGGTGACCAGGGCTAGTTTTCACACATTTGACTCCAGTGAATAATTCTCAAATAGGAATTTTATTAAAGTCAGTTTGGTAACACTTTACTTAAAGCCTTTATGTATAATGCAATATAAAAAGTATTTTAATGCATTATGCCTTGTAATGCACCTTATTATGCATTGCATGGTTTAATGAATAATTGTAGCCACATTTATAGTACATTATAATACGTCTTTAGAAAGGATAGTGCAATAGTACATGACAAACAACCAATTTCAGATTTAACAAGGAATCTGTGAATATTATATTGCATTTTAACTTTGGTTACAATTATTTATAAAAAATGTGTAATGCATTATAATGTACATTATGAATACCTTCATAAAGCATTACACCTAAAGGCTTTGAGTAAAGTGTTACCATCAGTTTCTTTGCATAATGTTTCTAAACACTGGAAACAACTCTGCTTGACCGGACATTTATGAACTATACCCTTCAACCTTTCATTTAAAAATGATCTTCATTATATCTGGTCCTTTCACTATTTCAAATAAACCCTGTTCTTTTGAACTCCCTATTCATCTCTCACTTCACTCTGGTCTTGAGCTGGCGCTGTGCCGGGACCGCAGGATTCTGACTTTCTGATGGTGATCTTCTTGGTGGAGAGGTTGAGCTACATTTTCCTCAGATCTTCCTCAATGTGTTTGGTCCACGTCTTCTTCAGTGCGGATATATGCACCAGCCTCAAGTTTGTTCAGCTCTGGCTTGAGTAAGATCCAAGTTCTGGATCCATGCAAGAGGATCAGCGTCCGAAAGAGGCATATTTTGGTCCTAATATCGATATTTACCTTGTTCCATTGTCACCATATGAGCCAGGCACACATATCCTGACCAATTCTTGAATGGATTTCAGCAGCTGAAGCAATCTTCGCCGACTGGACCAGCGCGTCCCAATCCCAATTCTCTGTATTACCCCTTCCCCTTAGTTTTGCACATTCACGTGAGAGTGCAAAACTAAGGGGAAGGGGTAAGACAGAGAATTGGGATTGGGCCTTAATTTCCCGCACTTGTTTTCCACCGAAATGCACAATTGCTGGCGAGCAATCTTCACCGATTGGACTTTAAACTCATGTTGTCGTTCTTCAACTTCACCCTGAAAGCCTCCTGAGCGTCTGATGCAAGAATTGATCAGAGGTGTCAAGTAACAAAGTACAAATACTTTGTTACCTTACTTAAGTAGAAATTTGGGGTATCTATACTTTACTGGAGTAATTATTTTTCAGACGACTTTTTACTTCTACTCCTTGCAATTTGACGCAATTATCTGTACTTTCTACTCCTTACATTTTAAAAATAGTCTCGTTACTCCTATTTAATTTTGGCTTGTCGTCGTAAAAAAAATAAAATAAAAAAATGGCCCAATTACACAAACGGTTTAGATCTGACTCCCGCCTCCTGAATACACATCGCTAAATCGCGGCAGGTAAGCGAGGGAGAAATCGAGGCAAATCGCGGCAGGTAAGCGAGGGAGAAATCGAGGCAAATCGCGGCAGGTAAGAGAGGGAGAAATCGAGGCAAATCGCGGCAGGTAAGAGAAGGAGAAATCGAGGCAAATCGCGGCAGGTAAGAGAGGGAGAAATCGAGGCAAATCGCGGCAGGTAAGCGAGGGAGAAATCGAGGCAAATCGCGGCAGGTAAGAGAAGGAGAAATCGAGGCAAATCGCGGCAGGTAAGAGAGGGAGAAATCGAGGCAAATCGCGGCAGGTAAGAGAGGGAGAAATCGAGGCAAATCGCGGCAGGTAAGCGAGGGAGAAATCGAGGCAAATCGCGGCAGGTAAGAGAAGGAGAAATCGAGGCAAATCGCGGCAGGTAAGAGAGGGAGAAATCGAGGCAAATCGCGTCAAATATTGATCGAGAGAGAGAGAGAGAGAGAGAGAGAGAGAGAGAGAGAGAGAGAGTACAGTGAATTGTAGGATAATTGAATTTTGAATTTAATTGAAAATCACTGATCATTGCTATCCTGTTTATTACTGTAAATCGGCTTTGAAACATATAAATAACTATATAAATAAAGGTGACTTGACTAGAAAATTCAGCATTGCATCCCACAAATTAATTACATTTTAATTTGTAATTATGTCACAATATAACTTCATTTACTTCTTTTTTTATCAAATAATTCAGCTTTTTGAACATGAAAGACTTTTTTTAAAAACATAAAACATTTTTTGAATCGTAGTAATATTCTAATTGAAAATAAAACGCAAAACCACTATTAGAGAAACCAATCTTTTGTGTAATTGGATATTACTGAGATATAGACAGTGACAGTGAGCCCCAGTCTTACCTGTATTATTTTATTGGCAAAGGAAAGATACAGCAAAAGGAAAAGAACCCGTAACCTTAGTAAAAGTCGTGCTGTCTTTTTGCAATTTGTGATTGCTCAATGTGTAGATGGATGAGTCTTTTCAATCTTAAAGGCCAACATTCATCAGAATAACACATTCACAGGCAGCGTACCTGTGATAACTCTTATTACTAAGATCTAAACCCATAATTCCCACCAGATAACAAGTTAAAACCTCAGGCCTGACCTTTTGATATCTCGCACAGAAGAGTGATGTCTTTTGTCCTGTTTTCATCACTGTATTCTGCACGCTGCAATAAAATATGGGGGAAATAAGAGATTACGGTAGAAGAATTCCCTTTGACGCTAACAGCTTCCGAGGGGCATCAGCTTCATGGCTTCAGATGTGCTGTGTCAAATCTTCAGAAGCGTTCGGGCTGTGACTCATCCTCACACATCCAGGAGACAAGCGGCACAAATTTATAGCGTGTTGTGTGACATCCTAACATGATCATTCTATCTGAACAAATGTTTCTGCAAAATGGAGCGCTTCTGATAAAAGTTTCAGAGGTTATATAAATGTGAACCACTTCATTGAATTAAAAAAAAAAGGGGGAAATATCATGGTTAGTTCAGTTTTGCAGCTTTACAAATCTCATTCATCATGCCCTGCTCAAAACAATAAAACAATTGAGACCAAGCACAACCATGCAAAATGCTTACAAATTCATTAACACATTTTTAATAATAATTGAATAAAGGGTGAAGATGTCAATTTTCCTAAGCCTGACATCACTTTTGGCCACTACTGTAGTTTAGCATGTTAATGAATACGGCGATGTTAATGTATTTGGTCTTGACGGATTAGATCTGCTGCTTTGCTGCTGTTGATTGTTATTGCTGCTGCAGAGTAAGTATTTACTGGCCTTGCTTCTGCTAATAGATACAGACACACTGATGTGAGCATGTAAGATATGCTGCTGTCGCATAAACAGACATATATAAATCCCCCAACAAAGCAGGAACAAGAAGAATTAAAGCTGCAAGCAGCATTTATCGGGGTTCAAGCAGTTAAGGCCTTAAAGCACAAAAGCATCAAAAGCTATTAAGTTTTATTTAGCAAGCATGTAACCACTGACATAATAGATGGAAAAGACCATTTACAGCCAAGACAGGCAATGTACCATAGGAAATACATGGTTTTAAAGCTGTTTAACAGTTATAGCGCCACCTATCGTCCGATCTCCATAAAATTTTGCATGCTTGTTAATGATGTTATTTTACATATGGGCCAATCGGGGTCATACTCTGATAGGTTGTCCCCAAATTGAGGCCTACCATCTGGCCAGGATTCACGTCTCTAGGCCTTATGGTTTGTCCTGCACGATGCGTTTTACGAATCCTTACAATTACAATAGGGTTTCAGCATTTCATGCTTGAACCCCTAATAAGAATGGAAGCTTTTTGCCATTTATAGCGCCACCTTTGGTCCGATCTGCATGAAACTCGGCATGCTTCTTCACCATGTTATGACACATATGCTCTTCAATTTTGGTGAAGTTCTGAGTTTTCATTTGGGATTTATAGGCTTTTTAGTGTATTTTGCCACGTCCCTTTTCTAAATGACCCTGTTACAGCCAGCCAGATGCAAAAGTTCAACTTTTTTTCGATAATTATTGATCTAGAGAGTCCAGAGAATTGTCCTAGACTGGTCTGGTTTCGATCGGGCGAAAAACCAGGGACTAGTTTGCAAAAGTAGGTTTTGGACAAAATTCGACATAGCGGAAAATTGTTCCTGCCTAAATTCAATTTGTCCGCCTTGAGCCAGGGATCACAGTGGTGTAAGACACTTGAGTCTAGGTCAAACGGCCTAAGAGTTATGAGCGATTTTGTACTTTTGGTTGCTGTAGCGCCACCTATGGGCCAATCGGGGTCATACTCTGATAGGTTGTCCCCAAATTGAGGCCTACCATCTGGCCAGGTTTCACGTCTCTAGGCCTTACGGTTTGGCCTGCACGATACGTTTTACGAATCCTTACAATTACAATAGGGTTTCATTTCATGCTTGAACCCCTAATGACAATACAACCCAACACAAATGTATGTATGTAAAACATCCTGCTGCATTAATAGCTTATTTATAACATTAATAACACACACTGTGTGAAGAAGATATAATGTTGCAGGCAGATAGTATCTAAACGCTAAACGTTAATATTCTATTGGGTTTGAAAATAATGTCCCACCTACCCTAAACCTAGCCAATAGAGCTAACAAAAGCAAACGCGAGATAAAAACACAACCATGTTATTTAGCTGCATCTACAAGTCTTTGAGCTCTTTCACCATGTTTCGTGTTTCACAAGTCTCCTACCTGAACACTTCACATCCCAAGTGCACTGTATCAGACGAGCTACTGAGCACGTTTACTATGTTAGAAAAGCCAAACATATAGAGCTGGTTATGTGATGCAAACACCATATTGTATTAATTTATAAATCATGCACTATGATAAAAGAGTTTTGAGGTCATAAAGTAGTATTGTGCAAGGAATCACACAAAAATAAGTCTTTATTAATGGATAATCTGCTTCTGTAATCATAATTTGTATGAAAGGGAACAGAAGTCGGTGGTGTTTTATTGCCACTAGTGTTCCTCTCAGCGGGAAACTGCAGTAAATTTTGGGGGCTTTGCAAAAATGTAAGTAGATGCACAATCCTTGGATTTACCATAATCACGACAAACAAAAAATTATCTGATCCCGCCACCAACCTGCAACATAAAGACCAAACAAACAACCCTGACCGGTCTCGAGGCGGTCTCATAGAGTTAGTCCTAGCCCTATACAAAGTGAAACGTTTATCCTCTCTGATCCAGAAAGTAATGCTATAGTGGAGAATATCCCACTAAGCTGTTGTATTAAACCTTCTTCAACTGCAGCAGTTTAGTATAGATTACTGCTATCACTGTGAAATGTAGAATCTGATGACCATTTATGAAGCTTTTATTACAATGCAAACACACACTATGACTTCTTGAAGACATTGCATGGATTTGCAAGTGTCCTCTGGCTTGCGAGATGTGAACGCGGTCTAACACGACATGCTAAAGTCTAGATTGTGTGTACTGTAATCTGCAGATTCTATTAGTCATGTCTGTTTTAGAGAAGCTATTCAACTTTATACAAAGGAAGGATTGGAACTTTCATAAGATTCATAAGCCTGTTTTTAAATATTTAATTCAACATTTATTCAAGGGTTCAGTAAAGTACAGCTGAAGATGATGGAGTAATACAGTTAAACACCGGCACAGTATGGATATTTCCTGAAGGTTTCTTTCCATTTAGTTTGGTTTCCATGCTGCAAATCTATTTCAGATGCTTTGTCTTGAAATATTTGATTAAACTAATAGACATAATTCTTTATTTTAACTGACAACCACATAAAGCTACAACTTAACTAGATTTTCTAATACTTGTGAGAGTTAAGACTGACTATACAAACATATTCTTTCCACTCCAATAACCTTTTCTCAAATGCAAACTCTGATTCAGCTACCTTAAACACATTTACATTCCCAGACATTTACATAAAGGCCAGTACTGCAGTGCTATCCTGACCATCCACAGTATGTATATTATGTATTCATGTTCTGTATGAGGGATAATCATCGTCATAATGTTAATTATTGCGGTCACATTAGCAGTAAATCATCATTCAGTTATCATATTCCTTCAGACTGGTTCAAAATAGCTGAAGGGAAAGTATTCAAACTTCTGCACTGATGTAACTAATTTGTTGTGAATGGTGTAGTCTGCACTCTTTACTCCTCATTGCTGTATATCTTCAGCCTGTGTCCGCTTCCAAAGCCTGTTTCTCCACCGGTACACTGATAGATTTACTCCGCTGATTTAATTCAATCTATCGGACAACAGACTTGATATATTCCAGCAGTGGGACAAAGGTTCGGATATTTTCAAGTTGTTCTATCGGGCTGAAAACAATTAAACAAATAACCTTTGGTCTGTAGCCTTGGTTATTTCATTACATTAAGTGGCCTCTTTCGTCTTGAGCAGTACTTGAAAACCCAAACTCTATGTGGCCCTTGTTGTACACAGCAACATTTAGTGGAAAAGGAGACGGAAAATACAAATCCTCTTAAAATCCTTAGAATTTAAGGAAATTTAGTCTGTGCTTTATTGTCAAATGAAAAAGCATTTGCCCAAGTGCAAAAATCTACTTCATTATATATAATATACAGATTTTTCTTTTATTTTTACACAAGTTTGCTTCAATCTCAAGTAAATGTATGTTGTTTAAAGGATGTTTAGATTTTTCATTTTTCTTTCTTTTTTTCTGGAATAAAACTAAAAATACAGATTAAGAAAATGATTGTTGTCAGATGTGTGGTATATTCCAACTTTGATATCTCCTCTTTTGCCAGAGGCCATTTCATTGCTCAATAGTCAGACTATGAGATATAAGAAAGAAAAATGTCAATGCTACTGTTTGCTTTGCATGTGTTCATTGTCAACAAAATCATCTATCAGCTAAATTGTGATGGATAAAATAGAATTGTGAAAAATGCTGTGCAATGCATTTGTGCTGAAGTTGTATGATTATCAAACGAGAAAAGATCATTTACCATGTTTTACACACTTGTGCCTGCAAAAGTTTGCTAAACAGATTTAATTAGACAGTTACGCAGCCACCCCGACAGTGACTTTAACCTTTCCCCCTCCCTTAGGTGAGATGCTCATGCTTCATCTGCCCTCTCCTTCTTTGTATTTAACTTCTTCCTTCTGTCTTCCAGACTCAATCGGGTCCATCTAGCCATGGTAGAGACCAAAACGTAAGGCTGCCTTTGCAAGTGGCCACCCTCCTCCCTCTTCCATTCATTCCTCCTCTGCTATCGGAGCAGATCCAAGCGTGAGGTTGCTTCCGCAAACGGTCCATTTCCCTGGCCAGAAATAATTTTATGCTAGATAAACACTTTATCTAGCATAGTTGAACTGTCACACTCCTACGAAAGTAGTCATTTTTTCACCTATTACAGGCTATTTTCAGCCAAATGTGCAGACCGAATCGCCCAGTGGAATCAATGTCCTTATTGGGGTGCTCTTGAGCTGGAGCTTTACAGTGTTTTCCTGGGCTGCTGAAGTGTGTCTTGTGTATTGTGTGATTCCGTCACACATGAGCCTTCCTCATGTCCCCTTTTCAATCCCGCCTTTCCCAGATATCCAGACACTAATCCAGGCCTTTCCCAACTCATCAATTCTACATATTATGTAACACAGTCCAAGTGTGATTCCAGGGATGACATATTTGTCATTTCTGTGTTGGAGCTCATGCTCGCTCTGTATGCCCTGTCTATCCCTCCTCAGAAAACTCCAATGAAGATCCATCTCCTATCTTTGTCTCCTCTTTAGGGCACAAATGAGCAAATCTACACAATATCTACTTTCAGGTTCCAAGGAAGGTTTTAATCCAGGTATGGAAAGCTTACCTACTACTAGCCTTATTTGCAAAAACCTACAGTCTGCAATAGCCAAACCCAAAACAGTCGACAACTTGATATCTAAAGAGCTGGAGTCCGGATTCATGATCAGTCCCTTTGACTCACCACCGTTCCAGTTGTTTCCTCTAAGCTGTATCGGTATGGCCACCGTGATTTTGCCAAAGTAAAGTAAATATTTTGTTGATCCTGGAACAACATTTCTGTCCGAAAATGTAGTCCTAATCCTATCCCTACCCATAAGTTATCCCTAAAATCAGAGGGAAATGACAGGTGAATAACACTGATGTAGAAGCACCTAACCCTGGTTGTAAGCCTAAACTTTACATAAACTGTAAATTTGTCCCTGAAATCTGATTGGTTGATTGGAATGTAGTTCCAGGATCAATAAAGACATTGATCCAGGAACATGTTGTACTTGGTGAAATCACATTCACCGTATCGGTATAGCCACAAGAAAACGATCAGGGAAAAAAACGAATGATCGTCGACCTCTCTGCTCCCGACAACAGCACTCATCCAAGCATAAATAGCCTCATCCCGCTGGAAGAATTCTCCGTGTGCTACGATGACATAGACCAAGACATCTATCTAATAAAAAAAAAGCTTGTTATAGAGCCTGGTTGACATTACTTCAGCATTTTAAGTACCCCAACGATGCCCTTGATGTCTCTCGCATCTCGCGTTCCGGCCCAATACAATATAGTATCCCTAATCCCTTCCTGCCTCGCGGATTTGAATCTATGGATCATGTTTCTAAAACAGTCGAATGGCCTGAAATTCATCCTAGTGATCTCCCTCTGTTTACTGACGGCGATACCTCAGTAGGCTTTGGAAGTAATTACAAGGGTCATTGGTGAGCTTCAACTTGGCCTCCTAAGCTCTCTGTGTCCAGAGAGTCCGTGGAATTGTTATTCCAATGAGCCGATGTTGGGATTTCCAAGTAGGACGTTGAAAATTCCAACTGTCAGAGATGAATGGATTGCAGCATAAGGATTGGCATATTTTGAAATTACACCTTACTTGCCCTGAGACACGTGATACTCAATTGGCCATTTTGCACTCTCAACAAATTTTATTTTGCCATCTCCCTCTGGGGAATAAAGCTGCTGAGAGGTGCTGAGACGGAGGCAAGATTGGTGGAAGAGACTATGGACTGTCCCCAACAGAAAAACAAGAGTAAGAGAGAGAGAGAGTGAAAGTGAAATAAGAGAAAACAGGTACATCTCCCCCTGGTCTATAATGCTGAGATTACTGTTTGCTCTGGGGCCGTCTGCTGCTCTCCACTCCACCTATACTTCACTTCTAATCTCCCAGACCCCAGCTGTCTGCCAATTGATTTTAACATTCTCTAAATCAATTACTCCTCTGTCCAAGGTCTCACTGCCAGCAAATCTCTACTGTGCACAGACTTACACACACACTCTAACACAATATTACACTCTCACACACCAAAAGAAGGTAAATGAGAGAGAGTCTGTCGTCTGTGTTCCTGGGCTTCTGTCAGCTGCAGATGATGGAATACAAGTTTCATCTGCCACACTTCACTGTCCTGTGTCTCCCTGCCCTGTCTATCTGCTCTCACACATCTCACGCTGTCCATTCTGGACATGCCTGGTCATTATCCAGGGTTAGACTGGATCACCTTCCAGACTTGTCAGCTAGAGTTTGTCCTAGAAAGCTTGACTGAGTTTTCAGTTGGACTTAGCTCTTATAACCCTTTGATGTATTAATTATTAAATCACAAAGGGAAATATGTTTATTCTCGCTTACAAACCAAGAATAAAACCATTTCCATTTCTAAATTAGCCATTTTGAATGTGTTGACATAAAAATGACATGTAAAGAAAAGCATAATCATCCATGGAGGTTTGGATCTAAAACCACATCTTGCATTTAAAAAAAAAAAAAATCACTAGAAATTGGCCTTTGAAAGAGTCAAACCAATTCTAATGCAACTATATGTCTATACATATATATAGAGAGAGAGAGTTATGTTGGGTTTCAGAGACCCCCCTTTTTAGATTTTAATTCTTTGATATTGCTAGTATTTGTTTATTTTTAATTTTGAATACCTTTTTTTCATGTGTGCTGTAGGTACTTTCTCATAAAGAAAAGAGAAAAAGCATATTAATGTATATACACAAGTATTGTATCCGGTATTTTGTTAACAAACAACCGTTTGACAAAAGTCCCTGAAAATTTCCAAGCAATAAACTAGCAGATTACATGAAAATTCAGACATTGTCTGTATATATAAATGTTGATAACATGCACATGTGTGTAAATTTAATAAAATGATGCCTAATTAGAATGTGTTAACATAGGTAAACAAAACCAAAATAGTTTTATCAGTATTTTATTACAGACACAGAGCAGTTGCACTAAGCAGCATAAGATATGTTATAGAGAGCAATGTCATCACATGAAGAGTAAAATATGAATCCATAATGCATAGAAGTCTATGAATGGCAAAATCTGTCCTTGTACAATTTCATTACTCCTGTCTGGTGTAACCGCCATCAGACATTCACCCGATACCCATTCAGCCAGTCAGTCATTCAGCTCCTTTTTCTTTAGCCTTTTATTTATCTGGGATACAGGGAAACTGATGCTATTCATTATGTGATACTTAAAGCAACAAATTTAATGATTTGAAACAATAGAAATGTTTTTTTTTTTTTTTTTTTTTTTATAAACATAAGTTGATTTGAGTCCTTGTAATATGGATCATAGATTAAATAAACATGTAAAGAATT
This sequence comes from Rutilus rutilus, assembly GCF_951802725.1. Classification (NCBI taxonomy): domain Eukaryota; kingdom Metazoa; phylum Chordata; class Actinopteri; order Cypriniformes; family Leuciscidae; genus Rutilus; species Rutilus rutilus. The sequence continues at coordinate 3,053,226 of NC_140230.1, read as the reverse complement.
TGATGCATTTTATGAATGTGTATTTATTAAACCTTAAAGCATAAAGGAATATTGAGATGAGACTGGTGTGACAGCATTGCTTATTAACCTTGTCTGTGCAAAGTGTATCCTTTTTAACTCTCATGTTTCAACTGACATGACAGTGTAACTTTTGCATAATATCCACACAAGAACAGCAAGGGATGTGACATACACGGCCGTAAAGCACTTTTTAATGGAACATCGCTTTTCTTTGAGTACTTGAAAAACCGATATGATGGTGTTAGACGATATGCTGCCATTTATTGATGTGGTTCAGCATGATCATCTCTGAGTTTTATGTACATTGATACTAGTGAGTTTAGGAGAGCTGTCTGCACAACAATTAATTCCCTTATCCATTATGCAAACAAAAAAGAAGCTACTTGGGTGTCACTATTCCTTCGAAAAAGGGAATCTTTCTACATTGTGTATGCCATACCAATGTTTACGCTCCTTTTTGTCTTTGTCAGCATTTCTGTTTTCTGGCTTCAAACCTTTTCTGCTTCTTTGGCCGTACAGGTACTAATTCTCCCATTGTCTCCGCTGGTGAAGCTGGATAATGAGTGTATTGCATTGTCTAATTCTCCCTCTTTGCATCATTAAAACACTGCTGTCAGGTGAAGGTAAGTGATGAGGTGGGGTATCAGGCACAAAGCAACTTACGGCTCTTAATTAGTTAAAAGAGTGGAGCAGATAGGCAAGGCTGAAGGGGAACACAGATGAAAACAGGAGCATCAAACTGACAGAAACAGGCAGACCAAACAGGGTGAACCACCACAATGAACTGGCACAGAATAGAGAACACAGGGAGGTTTAGGGATCAGTGTTTGGTGAAAAGCCATCAGTATTGTGATTGACATGACCAATAAAATCATAAGAATCGGCTGCAGGGCAGAGTTTCCGCTGAACTGGTTTGGGGAAGAATTGGAGCAACCATCTTTGTGGGGTTCCCCTTCCTTACCCTACTTACCCTACTTACCCCTTCCTTACCTACACAGCACAAGCCTGACCAGCCCTACTGGCATGTTTGCTCTGCCCTGTCTGTCTCGCCTGTTATCAGTGTGTCTAACCCTAGTCCCTACTCTGGTCTGTCTGGCTCCCTTGCCTTGCCGTCCTTCTGACAAGGATCTCCCCCGAATCCTCCAGCACTTGCCTGCTCTGCCTGGCCTTCCCTGCTCCTCGCCTCTGGTCCTACCCTGGTTCTCTGCTGGGGTTTCCGATTGGCAAAGCCACCCTGGTCTGTCCCTCTTGTCTCGCCCTGGTTATCTGCGGGGGTTCTAGTTCTGCTGGTCCGTCCTTCCGGTTCCCCTCGCTTCCCCCCCTTGGTCCTTCCTTCCGGTTCCCCTACCTATCCCCCCTTGGTCCTTCCTTCCGGTTCCCCTACCTATCCCCCCTTGGTCCTTCCTTCCGGTTCCCCTCCCTTCCCCTTTCGTCCGTCCTTCTGATTACTCTCGCTTCCCCCCTTTAGTCCGTCCTTCCGATTCCCCTTGTTTCCGTCCTTCCGATTCCCCATGCTTCCCCCCCTTTAGTACGTCCTTCCGATTCCCCATGCTTCCCCCATGCTTCCCCCCCTTTAGTCCGTCCTTCCGATTCCCCTTGTTTCCGTCCTTCCGATTCCCCATGCTTCCCCCCCTTTAGTACGTCCTTCCGATTCCCCATGCTTCCCCCATGCTTCCCCCCCTTTAGTCCGTCCTTCCGATTCCCCATGCTTCCCCCCCTTTAGTCCGTTCTTCCGATTCCCCTTGTTTCCGTCCTTCCGATTCCCCATGCTTCCCCCCCTTTAGTCCTTTCTTCCGGTTCCCCTACCTATCCCCCCTTGGTCCTTCTTTCCATGAAGAAATGTGAAAATTGGACCAAATCTTCAAGGCGAACATTTGTGTTAGGTTCGAACACAAAGCGCTGCAAAAGACGTGAGATGCGATTGCTGTGGTCAAACAAATCTGTCTAGCATGTTTATATGTTTATATTGTAATATTTCCATACAAATAACATTTTGGGAAATAATTGCAATGCAATCATAAGTTTGTGTGCAAGTCCGGAACTGAGATCAGCAAAACAAAAAAAAATCTCTACTTAAAAATGTCTCAAGATGTATGTCGCATCTTGCACTTACAAGCATATACACATATCAATCCAAACAAATGTTGTCTAGAATGTCCTGTCCCCTAATGCACTTACCGCAGATTAGCAAGTCGATTTTTTTTAAGAAAAGGGACAAGCACTACAGTAACTTACTGTTCCAATATGAAATACATCAACAAAATAAAGAAAATGTACTTATCAAGCAATTTCATGGAGTCTTAAAGATTTCTGATTGCATTTTCATGAAAACTTGTTTTTGGGGAAGATTGGCAAAAGGTTAGATTTTCTTTCGTTTTCTTGTTTGTGAGTGTCATTCATTTTCCAGCTGCACAAAATAATTGCAGTTTATTGCCAATTAAAGTAATCAGTTCCAAAATAGCCCCAAGTCCTTTGCTCGGCTTGACATACGAAGGAACATGAGGAGATAGAAAGGAGGGAGAATCACTGGATCTAGCCAGAGTCTGTCCCCTCAGGAAAAGTGATTCTTCAAGGCTGTGGAGATTTGGCTATGGCCTCCTCAAGTTCTGTCAGACAGATGTCAACTGCAGACCTGGCTGACGGCAGTCTACGAGGAAAATATCATTAATACTTTATCATGTTTTAGCTAAAATGTGGCAGGCAGATGCACACCAATTGGGCTGAAGGTGCCTCTTGTGACCACGCTGTTGTTATTTTGAGGAGGAGGAGGAGGGGACAGGAAAGACATCAGCCAACACAACAGTCCCATTACATCATAAATGATTTATGCAGGATGCACTTGATTAATGCACACACAGAATATGCCATCCCAGACAAACATGACAACTGACATTAGTGAGGCATTCCCACAGGCGTTTGCACTGGTCACTGTGCAGAACGTCTCACAATTACAGAATGTCTCATAATTTAATATTTGTAGCCAGACAGTTTGTGGAATAATAGCCAGAGCATTTCCATTAACACTTCTACATGATGGATGGGTTTCGACCTAAGGTAAGTACAGCATGTTACATAACATAACACTCAAATGACAAACACATTTTATATTAAAATGATTACAGTAAGTATAGTCAGATGCTTTCATTCACAGTACAGTTATTGCATAGACTATATGGAGTAAGTACTGTTCAGTAAAAGGTAAGCTTTATAAACCGTGTTTGTGGCACAATGTTGATAGCCAAAGGAAATCATTTCAACCACAGGGTTTGAAAGCAAAAATGCAAAGCTTGTTAATAATGTTGTCCTATATGAGGTGGGACTACTTGTTAACATTAACATTCCTAGGTAAAAAAAAAAAAAAAAAAAAGATATAAGTGATATTAGATCATTTGACCTTTTATGACAAGGCAAGATCAGTTCAAGGTCAATTTGTGATATTTGGATATCAAAAAGAAATATGTGAGTAATGATTAAGATTAATGGGTAACACTTTATAATAACTGCACGCTATTAATCATTAGTTAAGCATTAGTAAACAGTTAATTCATCAGTTATAAAGCATTAATAGACATTAATAAGCAGTTTATAAATACAGCTATACATTTTTTATTCTTAACTTATAAGCATATCTATAATGTGTTTAATAATTGTATTTTCATGCTTTATTAATGATCAATTTATCATTTCTAAATGAAGTATTGCATTATTTACAATTCAGTTATTTAGGAGTTGTCAGTGATTCATAAGATCACTTAGAAAGTCTAAGTTGTATGAAGTGTAATTAATAAAGTATGAAAATACAATTATTAAACACATTATAGATGTGTAAAATTCTTATAAATCAAGAATAAAGCATTTATAACTGTATTTATAAACTGCTAATTAATGCTTTATAAATGATGAATTAACTGTTTACTAATGCTTAACTAATGATTAATATCGTGCAGTTATTATAATGTGTTACCGATTAATGCACTCACATACATTTAAGATGTAAGGAAAAACTTGATTAATGACATTTTTAATCATAATCATATGAAACCAACGTGAATACAAAGCGCACATTTCAAGGAACTTGGTACATGTGCTTTAAAGTTGTCATGAAATGAAAATTCACCATATCTATTTTCTAAATGTATGTTTTTGTGAACAATTCATCTGTGCAGGTATGATTTTAGGCTTTGTATCTAATAATTAATCATCAAAATGTCATAACTCGATCTACCGGTGCAATGACAGACTTCTCTCAGGTTATGTTTGTCGGAAATCCCCAATCATTTATTTCACTTTAATCCTGGCCCTTTTTTTTCAGTCGAATGTAAGGTCACATTCAGCCGATCTGTCAACAGATGAACTGAATCAAGTCCGTGTCCTTCATTTGATTTCCTTTTCGATAAACTGTCACACAAAGAAAAGATCAGTCGCAACTTTAAACTATATTTCTAAAAGAGAAAATTCCTTTTCTTTATTGTGGACAATTACATTTGTAATCGACACAAGTGACCATTGTGGCTACTTTTGAAACAGTGTGAATGTTTGAGTTGATTGCCTGATCCAACTACATCCACTGTAAGTGCCTTTCTGTCATCACAATTGTTGGATTAGAGTTTTCAAGGCTTGCATTGCCATTTCATAGATTGGCGTTGAAGGCAGGTCTCAGCATTTGAAGAGGCGAGTGAGATAAGAGCAGCCTGATGATTAAGAATCTGATATGTTAATGTGTGGGTCAAAGGATCGAGGCTGGAGCCCATGAGAGTTCCTGAAACACTCCTCCTGACTTATAACGATTTTGACCTTGAAGAGGGTATTTAACCACAAATCTCTCCAAAGAAACTTCTGTTCCTGTAATTAGTGTACTGCTGTTGGTCTGAATAAAACACATTCACTGAATGACATCTGACCCAGTGAGAACACATTGCCTCAAGTCATCAACATAACAGCTTATTTTCTGATGTTTGCTACAGTATGCATCACTATTGCGATTGCTCATACTTAGATTCTGGGATTTAAACCTCTAACCTGAGTATTAGTCTTTGGTAATTAATTTGTGCTACAGATTTGAATGGTAGCTTGTTGAGGATTGGTGCACGTCTTTTAAACAATCAGAGGAACGATCTTTGCTTTATGGATGATCAAACATGGAATACAAACTTACATTGAAGAAGGGATCTTGATTATATTTAGAGGCCAGAATATCGTTGAGACTTTGGAGTGGACCCTTTTGACTTGGGCCTGCTAGAAACCTCCCGAAACAGTCACAGCAATGCACTTGAAACCACTCCGAACCCATTTGCAACCATGCAGTAGCTGTCCAGAACACCCTAGTAACTGCATAGGAACTCCTTAGGAACCGTTTACATAACTTAAACTCTTCAGAAAAAGGTATCATATCAATATTATGAACAGTGATTTTACCATTTTAACAGTCAAACTCTAAGCAAAAGCAGTGCAATTCAGTGTTAACACCACAAGCACTCATAATCTGTGAGAAATAATGAGCACTATTTGAGCTCTCTTAAAACAATAGATGAAATCCTCCCACACCACTTTATGCATTATATAACACACCTACCTGGCTTTAAAGGTCTGTCTTCTCAATGTAGCTGAAATATGTGCAAATGCACAAATATTACTACTAATTGAAGACATTAAGCTGCATTTGTAATTGTGTCGTGCCTTTAGTGCAGCCAAAAACTCAGCGGTGTAAACATGTTTAAAATGCCTGCTTGTGTAACTGGCCTTTTAGTCACTTTGAAGATTTAGATTCTCAGTGCATTCTCAGTGATTTCGGATTAAAAAAAAATAAAAATAAAATGAGATCAACTATCAGCATGTCTGTCAACTATCAACAATCCCATCTGTCTCTGCTGATAAGGGAGGCCGGCGCTGAGACGCTCTTCGGCAAGCGTGGGCGAGAGTCGGAGCGATGCTTTAGAAAGGAAATGTGATAAAATTAGAGACGGTCTCATTAAAGATTGAATCTGGTTAAATGTTTGCTTTAATAGAATTTCCAGTCACATAGTCATCTGAGAGGATGATACATAGACCGTCACCAGTTCTGAGGAGAGACGGGGCGCACACTCGCACACCTGTTCTTTTCTCAGCCGTCCTCTGAAATGAAAGAGGAATGCAGACACTGAAATAAACTGGGCTATATGGAAGAGAGAAAAAGGCCGTTCTCAAAACCGCAGAGTGGAAACCTTTTGAAGAAAGGATAATTATGTTTCTCAAAGGCGAATGAGATACAGGCATGTGGCGGATCATATTTATAGTTCATTTGCAACTTTCTTTAAATGTGAAATGTGTCATTTCTGTGCCTCTAGTGACACTAAATGGAATTACAACAATAACTGCTTTCACTCACCCCATTTTGGAGAACCAGATCGCCCCACCCATAACTCATGCCATTGGATGAGCAGATGTTGCTCTGTTGAAGCAACATTTATTGTCCCAAAAGGCAGCATCAATTTAATAATTTTAATAAACAACCATTTACGCTCTAAGTAATATCATCTACAGTGCTATGCATAAGTTTAGACACCCATGCTAAAGTTGACTAAAAAGAGGAATAAAAAATCATCTTTTGGAAATTGAACTTAATGCCTTAATTTAAAAAATTTGGAAAAATCCAACCTTTAAGGACACCAATTTTCTTTGTGAATGAATAATGTATCGTAAATAAATAAATGTTCTTCCTTAAAATACAGGGTGCATAAGTTTGGACACCCCTATGTTAAATTCCCATAGAGGCAGGCAGATTTTTATTTTTAAAGGCCAGTTACTTCATGGATCCGGGATACTATGCATCCTGATAAAGTTCCCTTGGCCTTTGGAATTAAAATAGCCCCACATCATCACATAGCCTTCACCATACCTAGAGATTGGCATGGGGTACTTTCCATAAGATCATCTCTCAATGCAAATCAAACTAGCTTTTAGGCTAACTGAAATAAAACCATGCCAATCTCTAGGTATGGTGAAGGCTATGTGATGATGTGGGGCTATTTTAATTCCAAAGGCCAAGGGAACTTTATCAGGATGCATAGTATCCTGGATCCATGAAGTAACTGGCCTTTAAAAATAAAAATCTGCCTGCCTCTATGGGAATTTAACATAGGGGTGTCCAAACTTATGCACCCTGTATTTTAAGGAAGAACATTTATTTATTTACGATGCATTATTCATTCACAAAGAAAATTGGTGTCCTTAAAGGTTGGATTTTTCCTATTTTTTTAAATTAAGGCATTAAGTTCAATTTCCAAAATATGATTTTTTATTCCTCTTTTTAGTCAACTTTAGTATGGGTGTCTAAACTTATGCATAGCACTGTAACTACTATTTTAACGAAAATACTACTATTTCTACACAGTGTAAATAGAATCTATTGCTATTTTCTTTGAGTGTTGGCTAAATTCAATCTCTTGCTACTTGCACTTAGTGTAAATAGAATCTGTTGCTATCTGCACTTACTGAATGAAATGCATGTAAATGATTGAACAGGCCCTTTTTGCGTCGACGTCACAGTTACGTCACGGCATTAGCTGGAGGCAAAACAAAGGGAAACTGGAGGCAGCCAATGCAAACCAGCACAGATTCGGATACATTAGGAGCTTAAAATGTCATCTAGTTGTGTTGTCGGGTGCCAGAATCGACGGAGTACAGGCTCCAATTTGACATTTTATCGCATAATGTTTTCAAAACTATTGTGATTATTTGTGAATCATCTATGAATCATCATAGAATGATCTATGATCCATTGTTGTGGATTGATTGTGACTAGACTTTTTGAAGAACCTTGATAAGAAAGAATAATCAAATACATAAAGTTAAACAATTGATTTGCTGTATGTGGAATTTTTATTTCTAGAAAATATTCACATCATTAAAATGACACTGTAATGTCACTCTTTACACGGTCGCCCTCTGGCCTTGGCGCTGACTAGGCAGAACTTTGGGTCGTACCACACAAGTTGTGTACGTGACCATTCAGCATATAGTCATAGACATCTAAAGATTTATATGCCCTCAGCTTCTCTTTCTGCTTGGATTCTCTATCAGGTGTTGATGTCAGGCCACTCAACCGAGGTAACGTTAATGTTAATCCTGTCAGATCCTCCAATGAGTGAGCGTGTACGGGTCGGCCAATCTGGTTCCGTCCGTTAAAGTTAACTTTTGCAAATAACAATCGCGGTGCTGGACAGTGAGTGATGTTACACATTAAGATACAATTGGAATTTTTAAAAGTCATTGTTAAAAAACAGGCAAACAAAACTTGCTAACTAGCATTAGAGAAGCGGCCAGAGGGATCGTTCTGCCTTCACCTAAGCTCCGCCCACAAAGACACCTCACCATGTTTACTAACTGAAAAGGGGTCTATATTTTCAATTTCGCCATTTCTAATTATTGGAGGTGACTTGTGTTCCTCAGTGTCTATGGTGGTTATGACCCTGCTGCAAAATAACTTGTTTTTTGTTATGTAAATTATACAGATTATTTTGAGATCGCATTATTTTTAAGTCAACTTTATTGGTGAGTCAAGCATTGTATTCCTGTTGGTTGGCTACAGTACTAATAAAGATTGTATTAATAGTTTGAATTACAGAGTAAGAGAGGTGATTGGTTGTAGAACTGTGCGCATTAGACCACAGACTAAATGAAATAAGCTCTGGTCCACATTGTAATTTATCTGGCCAAGAACCGCCCACTTACACAGGAAGATTTGTGTGACGGACATGTAAAACGATCAGTCACCGCTTGTGTTTATGTCCCTGTTAGAGCAGGTTGATCAGATCAACGATTATATTACAACAACAGATCAGTGTGGGGAAAAATGGTGCAGAATGAAATAAATATTTCAGACATTATATATACGTGTTATCTCCTGCATATCTCACTGTAGAAAAATATTTTCATGATTTATCACAGCTTTTTTTCTTTTGTCAAATCAGCTTAATTAATGTGGTTCAGATATTTTGAGTTTCAGTTGATTAAACCAATCTCCTACATTGTACTAACTAAAATTATTCATTTCAATGAACTCAAAATTGAAAGGTAAAGTTTACAAGTTTAAAGTTAAACCAACAAAGTCACTCGCTATAAATTGCAACAAATATTGAATATCTTTCAAAGATTTGATGTCCGTAACATGGCAAACTTATACACAGGGCAAATTCTATGATTGGTTTTCAGAAAATAAATTACTATTAATTAATTAAATTACATTTGGGGATTATAATATTTAGCTTTGTTTTATTATTATTAGTTTCATGGATTATATCACCTCAAAATCTACAGCGTTTTCATCGCTCGTGTTTGTTTGCAGTGGGAGCTGTACAAAAGCTTGTAAAATATGAAAATATGTTAATGAGCTCTTTTTCTTGTGCTGTTGTCCTCTGAAATGGCAGGCGGACATCGACAGCGCGTCGGATGGCATCGGGGTCAGTGCCCTTCTAACAGCTGGGACTCTGATGCCCTTCTCACGGGCACGACGGGCACGACTGCGGCCACTGGACTCGCTTCAGCTTACAGATGAATGACAATAGAGTATGGAAACTGTCATTTCTCAGGTTAAAGGCTTCTTGCTGAAGTAAACAGTCTCAGCTGGCAGCCAGTGGTAGTTACACAGCCATTCAAAGAAAGTGCAAACAGAACAAAAGGTTAATCTGATATTTCTGTCTTTCTGATTCTTTTCTTTTTTTCTTTTTTTTTTTGGTTGAATTTCTCTGGCCCTCCCTGATCCCCAAACACTCTTAATACCATAACAGCATTTTAGTGGTTCACGGATGATTTTGGAAGTCAAGCAATCTACAGAAATGTCCAAATATCATTGTCTGTGATTAGGCTTTATGCTGTCAGCTATTAATAATTCAGCCTCATCCGGCTTAGACACTTCAAAAAGAATATAATCAAATCGCATGAAGGAGAAAATAAAGGCCTGATTAATAATTAATGCAGGTGTCCCAGATTTTGTTGCTTTTAAAAACACAAGATTGACCATCTCGGAGGAGTTAAAAATAAATACATTTGTATATACTGTAACTTCCACATATTTCCAAGAATGGCAAAACTCAAAAGTAGCACAGTAATATAACAAAAGCATTTCACCGTTGAACACACATTCATTGATGGACAGACTGTTCTTGTTCATCACCGCCCTGATTCCATCTGTTGCACATTTGGAGAATCCGTTCTTGGTGTATTTTGATAACCTGCCAAGCATTTCCTATTTAGCAGTCCTTAATAATGTGCACAATAGGCCTGAAAGTCAAAATGTAATGATTTAAATGAAATCACCCTTTTAAGTTTGATGGATGGGTGAGAATCAAACCGTCAGATTTAAGCCGGCGCTGTGCCATGACAACTAAATACTGCACAACCATATCTTTAAATGGAGCCGTTTCAAACCCACCTATTTTACGAGGTAGAGATTTCATATCAAAACTCTTGAATTAAAAAATGACCCTAAACCCCACCCTGGAACACAAGCTATAATGGTCATATTAGCAGATGGCAAGCAAACAAACAAATTAGATTGATATGAGTTTATGGAAGCTTGTTTCTGCCACAGCATAAAACAATTTAAAAGATAATTGTCACTTTTTATCTCGCAATTTTGACACCTTTTCTCAGAATTGCGTATATATTGCAATTCTCACTTCTTTTCTCAGAATTGTGTTATATTAACTCACAATTGTGACCAAATGCTACTGCCAAATCAGATGTGACTTATTTTTATCAAAACTTTGAGTGAAAAGTAAAAATTTCATATATTTTACCACTAAAACATTATTCTTCAGACACCATTTCTGTCAAATGTTATTGTTCTGAAATAAGTAATTATGTCTGAAATTGTTATTTTATAATTGTTAAATAAACATTTACATTGATTATCCCTCAAAAACCACTATGGTTTCCTTTCATTAACATGCGACCTGTTTCTGGATGTTGTCCACATACACAATGAAAAGACAAGTGTAAACGCGTTAAAGGGATACTCCACTTTTTTTTGGAAATAGGCTCATTTTACAACTCCCCCAGAGTTAAACAGTTGAGTTTTATCGCTTTCGAATCCATTCAGCCGATCTCCGGGTCTGGCGGTACCACTTTTAGCATAGCTTAGCATAGATCATTGAATCGGACAGGACCATTAGCATCTCTCTAAAAAAAATGACCAAAGAGTTTCGATATTTTTCCTATTTAAAACTTGAGTCTTCTGTAGTTACATCGTGTACTAAGACCGACGGAAAATGTAAAGTTGCGATTTTCTAGGCTGATATGGCTAAGAACTATACTCTCATTCCTGCGTAATAATCAAGAAACTTTGCTGCCGTACCATGAGTCCAGCAGGCGTAATGATATGACGCAGCGCCTGAAAATAGGTCTAATAGGTTAGACAAATTTAGTCCCGGTCACGTTGGAAGTTACAGAGTTGGGGACTATTTTCAGGCGCTGCGTCATATCATTACGTAAGTACAAAAGTAGGTTTAGAGTTTAGTGTAGGTGTACATTATTTTAAAATGAAGCATTGAGCTTGTAGCGACATTCACCGGACATTTCAATTCAGAACTGCAGTGAAACATACAAACTCCAATGTAATAAAACGTTGCCATATTCACGTTCATCTTTTCCTGTAAAAACTAAAGCGCCACTCACATTTCACTTTGAAACTGTTGCGACGCAACACATTTTGCGTTTTGCTAAAATTCCTCCACATAATCCAGTTCCAGGCTGGAGAATCCAGTGGTATCAGGACAGAAGTTGCAAGAGTAATGTTTCTTCACAAGAGAGTGTAAACTATGTACTGAAGCTTCATTAAATGTCCACGTGACAATGCATTTAGGGTTCAATAGCGCTCAAAGAACGTATTTGATCTTGCCCTTCAGATGACTGGGCAGCCACACAGAGCGAAGCAGAGAGCCAATGCTAAAGAGATGACCCAGATGCTAAAAAAAGCAAAGGTGCTCGTCGACTGTCAGTCTGGATTTCATGCTCAGTTAGATAGTGCTTTGAGACTTGATGCTGATTTGTAGGGCTTTGCAATGCCATGAAAGTTTTAGTCCATTATGTTAATAGCGAGTTACAAATGTACCTCAGGCAATGCAGTTAATTGCCATCATGACAATTTTAACATTAGCATCCCTTGGGCTAATTTAACTTCTCATGCTTTGGATTATTGAGCTAATGCAGTTGAGGATCACACACACACACACACACACACACACACACACACAATGCTTTAAATCATGAGGTTTTTAAAAAGAAACATCTCTGATTATTGATGTGGGAAACTAATTTAGTAGAAGCAGAAAAGTTGGACGCGTGCATTTAGCGACTGGCAGAATGGAAGCTTTTCTCATTTATTCATTTGAAATGCATAAACCGCTGCAACTAGCTTCCTCGCTCATTTGCAATGGAGATGGTGCATGCTCTTAGAAAGGCCTTAGCTCACTTCACCCTTGTCACAGATTTGGCTCCAGTAACCAGGGTTCCCTCCTGGAGCACATGTTTTCACAATGCCAAGAAAATGAAAATCAACATGCAGTGTATATTCATAGCATATCAGAGGTGTCGGGTATAAGGGCTGCTGTTCGACTGGACGTGTTACTCGACTGGACTGACTTAACCAGAGGCCACTGCCATTTTAGAAGTTCCATCAACTTTACATGCATATTCTGTGCTCATTTAAACTTTAATATTGTAATTCACCCCAATTTATGGTCATCATTTATTCTAAAACCCACAAACATTGGAAAAACGTGACTACCTATATTTTTGAAAACTCCAAAAACCTTCCTATCAATACAATTCACTGCAATTTCCAGCTGAAAAGAACACTAGAGGCAGCAAAACACGAACAAGGTATTCATTGTTACACAAATTATGATTACGGGGCATATTATCAATTTATTACTTTTTTGACATAGTATTGTTCCTTTGCAATAGGCCTAATATGACCTCAAAACACTTTTACCACAGTGCATGATTTGTAAACTAATACATTGTGATGTTTGCATCACATGACCCGCTCCATGTTTCTGATGTAGTAAACTTGCTCACTCGCTCACCTGATACAGCAGTGCTCTCGTGATGTGAAGCGCTCGAGTACGAGTCCAAAGAAACACCAATGCCAATTAAAAGAGCTCAAAGACTTCTAGAAGAAGCTCAAATACATGGTTGCTTCAGCAAATGAGTTTGTATCTTGCTTTTGTTCTCTCTGTCTGTTAGGTTTAGTGTAGGAGCTACGTTATGTTTGAACGCGATTAACCTTTTAGCGCCACACCGAACATTCTAAACCAGCATGACCAGCTTACAACAGCCAGCATAATAAAATATTACCATATCCAACCGTTAAAGAGGAAAATAGCCATGCTTTTAGCACCACTCACTGGACATTTCTCTGTGAAAGTGCCACGAAACATACAAGAATATCATTTTGTAGAAATGTCACTACAGGCTTGTTCTTCGTTTAAAGGCTCTTTACCATTAAAAACCAATTCACAGATAGTGGCACGGTAGTTTGTGTGAGACCCAGTCTGAAATTAAAGATGTTGGGCCCTATTTTAACGATCTGAAACGCAAGTATCAAACGCGAAACGCAAGTAACTTTGTGGGCGGGTCTTGGGCGCTGTTGCTATTATACCAGCGGGATAAATGACTCTTGCGCCCCTGGCAAATCTAAAATGGGTTGGTCTGAAGTAGCTTCATTATTCATAGGTGTGGTTTGGACGTAGCATGAAATAAACCAATCAGAGCGTCATCTCACATTCCCTTTAAGAGCAGGTGTGCTTGTTCCATGGCGGGTTGCTATTATAACGGCGGATTTGCCAGGCGCACGCCAGGAGCGGTTCACAGCCGAGGAGACCGACGTTCTCATCAGGGACGTGAAACGTGTGACATTGAATGGGGATGGAGAAACACACCCAAATGAATAATATTTATATATAATAATATAATAATATATATGATATAATAATATCCTGAATAATTTGGGTAAATGTGTAAGCTAGATTTATTTAGCGGAATTGTTTTCTGAAACTGCAAAATAGCACCAGGGAACGTTTGCGCCGGAACACGCCTCCTCTTTGCACTGAACCGCCCCGGGAGCGCAAGTTAATTCCCTAATTTACCGACGTGCGTCTGTGGAGGGAAAAGTCCGCTGTGCGTCGGGTGCAAAATAGGAATGACACATGCGTCAGTGTACAAAGTCATTGCGCTGGGTGCAAGATAGGGCCCATATAGTGATAATCCACTTCTCTACCGAAACGCTTAAATCTCTTTATCTTGCTTGCATTCAGATTCAGAAATGGCATAATGACATCCAGTTACATACCAAATGCCATTATACCAAATTCGGAGCTTGAAAGCGATGGCCATTTTGAATTGTTGCCTGGGAAAGAGCTGCGGGAACATTGTTATTTTGTGTCCCACAGAGGAAAAAAACAATACTAACAGCATATAATTGTAAAGTAATATGAAGCTAATTGTATGCTTTCAAAATGTTCATAATTCACTGTTCCTATAAACCTAACTAAAATCTATACATTAAAAGGAACTACATTCTGTAAAGTAAATTAAAAAAAATGAAGATTTGACTGTAATGGGGCAAATTTTGTGTTAGGCGTACCCGATGCCTTGTTCTCCTCACATTACTCCAGGTGAACTGTCTCCGGGCCTCAGCCGCCCACTAACTTGGAGAAGTTGTGGCGAGCGATAGGAGTTAGCGAACATGCTGACCAGCACTTTCTGCACTGTCAGAACCAATCATTGTCTGTGCAGTTAATGGAGAACACAAAACCCGTTTAAAAGCTACATTTACCACTTGGCTGATTCCATTACATTGTGTAATTTCCAGGTGTCACATTTCCCCTCCACATGTCTGTCTCAGTGCTCCCCCAAGCAGCCCTGATTAGTTAGACTCTACTGACTTCCCAAATCCGCCTGAACCTCAGCGGGAGAAACCCACCAGCAATCCTGGAGAGCGGATCAAAAGCCTTGTTTTCTCTCACATCTACTGCGGTTTGATCTATAGTTTTTGATGCATGAATGGAAAACAGATCATTTTGAGTCTTTGCCAATGGAACTGGACAAATAAAGTGTGAACATTTTTGTTGATGTTCATTTGTTGTAATGGGAATGTAGATTAATTACTAGACAGAATAGTTGGCAAGAAAAATCACAAAAGAGATCTCATTAGCCAATCAATTGTTCCTTCTAGACAACAGTGTGATTAAATCGAGAGCAAATTGTGACTTCTGAATTCTCGCCTACGAAAAAGGTCTCTGGAGATGGAGATCTAAATAACATCTCAAATAAAGTTCAATATTGCCAAGGTCACAAAGCATGCAATTAAAAGTCAGATATGTCCATGTTAATTCAAACATTTCTCATCGGTTTCATGTCGTATCAAATGATATGAGCTTTATATTCATATTGCATGCATATTTTCTCATACACTACAGGTCAAAAGTTTGGAGTAATTAAGGTTTGTTTTAATGCTTTTGAAAGTAGTTTCTTCTGCTCATTAAGCCTACATGAATTCATCAAATACATAAAAACAGCAACATTGTGAAATATTTGTATAGCTTTTTTTCTATATATGTTCAAATGTAATTTATATCCTGTGATCAAAGCTGAACTTTCAGCATCATTACTCCAGTCTTCAGTGTCACATGATCCTTCACAAATCATTCTAATACGGTGATGTGATGCTCATTATTATCAGCGTTGAAAAGTTTTTGCTGTGTAATATTTATGTGGAAACTGTAGTCTGTGCTTTATTTAGTATTAAAATATCTAGTAAAACTGAGACAAAAAAGGAGAACTTTTACTATTGTTCCCATTAAATTAAATCTGCATTTCAAAATGTTCTTTGAATGTTCAAAATTTCAACAAAATTTTTTTTTAAAAATGAAAAATAATAATAATTAACGGAACATTCAATTGTATCATTCTTGAAACTAGTAGTAACATTTAAAAAAACATTAGACAAACTTCCAACTAAAACGTTCCAAAAAAAAAAAAAAAATGTTTCATGAACAATTTATAAATAACATTTTTGTGTTAAAGTGTTTAGAACATAGTTAACTCTTTCCCTGCCATTGACGGATTTTTCCTGATTTCTGCATTTTCACTGTTATACGGTAGGGGGCGCTGTTACACATCTTCTGGAAGAGTACAGAATCTCCGGATCAAAACACAGGTGAAGAAGATGCAGAAATAAGCGATAAAATCATTGCTTATGCATTTTGTCCTTTTTTATGAAACTTACCCACATTCAGGTGTTGATAAAAAAGAATGCATGGAGCTAGTTTTTGTTTGTTTGTTTGTTTGTTTGTTTGTTTGTTTAAAAGTGGAGGCTCTGTTCTTTCTTTTGATGTGGCATGTTCAGATATTCATAAAACAAATTATTCTGGGGGCCATGAAACTTGTGAAAATCATCAGAAATGCTGGTGGTAAAAGAGTTTAAGGCCAGATAACTTTGAACGAACGTTCTAATAATGTTGGAGGAGCGTTTGTTCATAACCCTGAGAGAACCTTTCCAGAAAGTGCCAAAGATCTGAGAACGCCCTGTTAGCTCAAATCATAACACTCCATGTTCAGACTGCACCACTGATGATTATTAAAATAATAATAATAATAATAAAAAATCTGAGCGCATTTCCAATTACTCAGCAGCATTTTACAGTCATGCTCCAATATTCCTAGAGGTTGGACAGATATATTTGACATTCTGTAATGTCATGCTACATCACTTCAACAACAAGCAAAAGGTTATATTTCAGGTTCAGAATTCTGTTTCCTCTGTTTAGATGAGAAGAAAGCCAGTCGAATGCAAGATGTGCTTCATTCCCGAGACTGATTTGACTGTAGTTTCCATCCTTTCTGAGAAGAGGGAGGACGTTAAGGTTTAATCAGCCGAGGGCTGTGACGTCCGACTTGGAAATCAATTCCCTGTAAGGATACAATCAAGTGGATTGTTTGATTTGTGGGATCCCATCAAGACCTTCGGAACAAATAAAGAGCAGTCGTTTGACCTGCAGGACGAGCCCTTTGAATAGATTCAACCCTATCGATCCCGTGGTTTTTATTTCTCTTTGAAAAAACATATAGGGATTCTCTAAAGATTGTTGCACCCCCCTGAGAGTTTAAGTTAATATTTAATACACATCTTCATGTACACAGTTCTTTGATGTTGGTTGATGGTCACGTGACATGCATGTAGACATCTTTTTTTATTATTAAATGTTTTATATGGATTGCTTGTTTTTCAATTTTGCATTGTTATGATTTCGTGAATGTTTAGCTTTTATGCAACACGATTCTAGGGATGTGACGCAATAGAACGAGGAGCTGAGAATAGTGTGTATTGCTCAGGACAGGTGGATAATGGACGCATGGATTTCTGCATGATTTCAACATGGGTAATCATTGATATTGAACAGCCGTGATCCGATGCATTCCCAGCTGGAACAGCAATTAAATCCAGCGTACAGAGCAAAACCAATGATGGCTTTTCATTAGCCTTATCAATTATTTCATTTGAAGCGTCTTATCCAGCGCTTACAGTATTCAAGATTATTTTATCTATATTCTATTGTAACATTTTATCAGCATATGCATGTATAAAGTGCACTGTCTCTCTAGCTTTTAATTGTGGCCCAATTACGAAATCATGATGCAAGACAATGGCCACACACTCACTGAAAAGTTTTGGGAGTGACAAATATGATGCAATAAAAGAGTTTCTCGCTTGTGAAAAAAAATAGCTTCTGTTTGCTTACGAATAACCTGAACAAGACCTGAACGTAAGAATGAACTGAATGTAAGGTTTTCAGACGCTTAATATCATGTTATTTACAGTTAAATGTGTTATATTTATATTTAATGCAGTTAGTTGAAATTTACAGTGCTTTTCTGACCACTTAAGTACATTTAATAAAATATAAATGTATTTGTAATTATACAAATGTACTGATGAAGTTAATAAATTAAACGTAATATAAAATAACACCGCAGGTTAAAATCATAATCTAGTGCTTTAGTTTGTTAGTCAACAGCAAAATAAGTGTACTTCTTTAAAGCATGCTAAAAGATTATTAAAATATTACGGTTTAAAATGTGCATTGAAGTATCTTAATTTCAGTGATATTTTTTACAAAGTGCACTTTTGATTTTTTATAAAATCACTCTCTTCAGTTACACTGAATTGGCTTTTTTCTTCAATTAATATTATGCTATCTGCAAGAACAGTTTCTATATACATATACACTGCAAGTGCACATTCAAACACTTCATTCCCACAAGGGTCTACCCATTCTCTCCAGTTTCATACAGTGAACATATACTAATTTAAACCCCATAAAGACGGACCGAATTCAGATGCACGTCAGCTATTGATTAATTATAAAGCAGGCCTGTCTGGCTCCTCAGCATCTGTGTGTAATTACTGTATGTGTGTTTGACTGACACACCAGAGCTGGTTAGAGGTTACTGAAGTATATCAGCACTTTTAAGTTGGTCTCTCTCTCATTGTAGTCCCTGTGCCTGGAGATGTGAGCTCCACGCTCTTTACATCCGTCTCTTTTAACAGACAGAGGAGGGTGGCACGTTTACTGATCCCCACAGGAGACTGCTTCACGTTGAGAAACAGAAAACCTCCTTAACCAAGCCGGCTCTCCCCAGCAATAAAGGCTGACTAATAAAGAACGAGCGTCTGAGAAATGTGACTTCGCTAGCCTTTATTGCTGCCGATCTCCTCTGGTATAAATTGCGGGTCAAACAGGTTGATTTGCAGGTTGACCCGTCCCTGCCGACTGACTCCTAAAGCACACCGCTGGGAAAGCGAATTATTCAACAGGCCCCTGGTGCTTACCTTCCTTTATTTGTAGTTAAAATGCTGCCAGCCTGAAAATTAATGTCCATCACAAGCTAATTAATCCTTCAGAGGCCAACAATCAGATCTACTGGATACTTATTCTACACTGCCATATCCTTTCCGATCGCATATCACCGCTCTCTCTCTCTCTCTCTCTCTCTCTCTCTCTCTCTCTCTTCACTTCCATCAACCTCATTAGGGGTCAACCATGAAAGTGCTTAGGCATCTATTGTAACTTTTGGTGTTCTTATTATTCTTCCATTTCTTCTTCTTCTTCCGCTCTGAAAGTATATGACAGCCCATAGAACCGCTTGCAGGAAAGTTATGAAATTTGGCACACTGATAGAGGACAATCAGATGTGTCACCGTAGCAAATCTGAAGTCTCTAAATCAATCCCTCTAGCGCCAACAGCTGTTCAAAGTTTGCCTTATGTTTGTGCTAATAACTTTTGAACCGTGAGGGCTAGAAACAAATTTATTTTTGTTGATTTTCCGTCATGAATTTTTTTTCCGCCATTTTAAATTTTCCGTAAAACCTACTTTTAAAATAGACATCCCTGCATCCCAATGTCCATACTATCCATCCTAAACAGTATGTGAGATTAGAATAAGTGTGTCCCAAAGCATAGTATGTTGAAAGTCCCCAGATGATCTACTATTTAGTGTGGATCCCTGCACACTATAAAGGCTAATATTGCCCAGAACCCATTGCTCTTTGGAGGAGGATTCCATTCAGAACTACAAACACAAGTAAAAAAAGTGTTAAAAAACTACAAAACATGGTGGATATGTGCGACCGACAATGAGAGGTTTAGATGACTTTAATCAACCTCATTTATTATTTTGTTTAAAACATTACAAGTAATGTGAGTTATGTAATCAGATTACTTTTAAAAGTATCTTGTAAAGTAATTTTTCAAATGAGTAACTGAAGTTGTGTTTGAACATGATGGTTATTGTAGTTCTAGAACAAATCTAAGCATTTACTCATCTCACTTGCACAAAAACAGATTCAGTGTTGTGCATGAATAAAAACAGTGAAACGCAAAATCAGTATATTGTGCAAACCTGCAATAATTAAATATGTTAAATTACTCAAATGTAGGCCTATTTATGTATTTAATCGAATTTTTTATTAACCAATATCTTTGCTCTCCATCTACCCATCTTCACCAGTCCAGTCATCCCGTCAGAAACTACATTTCCCAGCATCCCCTCTGTCCCTCACTTGTCTCACCTCATTCAGCCATCACCCGCACCTGTTCCTCATCAGCACTCCAATCTCCACCAGGATAAGAGCACACACCTCACAGTCACTACAGCCAAGCTCAGACTGTCAGTCCAAATATGATTTTTGTGCATAACTGACTGGAATCCGATCAGATTTAGTGTGAAAAATATATCCCATTTATATGTGGTTTGAAATCCTATTCATATCGCATTTTTGGGGAAATCCATTTCAGTCTGACCTCTCTAATTAGATTTCACATGATTTATGTGACTTTCTCAGGGCACGTAAAACGTAAAGATGTCAGATGTTGTTGTAGAAAACATGCTGAAAGTTACTGCAGACACAAGGTTGTGATGTTACAAACTGATTGCGATCGAATTAACGCTGGATGTTCTGCTATAAATAAAGGACATGGCATCTGAGGACTATTTCTCATTTTTCTCAGTTATTTTGCTTTATTTCCAGATTCAATCATAGACTCGTTGATTTTAAATGTTGAGACTTGAGGATGTTTTTTTGTGTGTGTATGTGTGACTTGGGCAAGTTGGCAACCACAAAGAAAAACAACTCATTGGAGCACCTTAGAAAGTTCCTAGCAGTTATATAGAAGCTGACTGAAACCCTGCGACAGCAGGTCGTCCACAAGAAGACCTTCTCGATGGGAAATTGCTTCAGCTGCTGGAATTGCTTGCCAGTTCAGCGCTGAACAGGTTAGGGGTCCGTCTCGGCATGCAGTGTCTCGCCGTTTAAGACAATTCAGACTGAAAAGCCCACCAAGCCTCTCATAAGCGGAAAGAATCAAAAGGCTAGGCTAACCTTTGCTGAGGAGGATGTTGTGTTGGACAGAGGAAAACTGGTACAAAGTTTACTTTAGTGATGAGAGCAAGTTTAATTTATATGGATCAAATGGAAAACATTATGTTTGGCGTCAAACTTGGGAAAGACTGAACCCAAAGTGCGTAAAGAAATCAGTGAAAGGTGTCATGGTTTATTTCATTATCAAACTTTTAACTATAATTGTTACGTTCTTTCCATCGATCAATTTCTTACTTTCACATTTAAAAGATTTCATGAGGTTAACTTATACCCTACTTGTGGTCAGTCAGCACAAATACGATCGACATGCTTGTTTGCTTAAAGTTTACGAGACCAAGCTTTCGATCTACGCCAGAGGGTCCAAGAGTCTTCCTACAACTTTGTTGGCGGGGCAGCCAGAGCGAATTTTGGCGCTCTCGTCGCCGGCGGTGTGCATACACAGTTAGGGGAGGGTTTAGCATAGCCGCGGGAACGTATTAGGCTTGTTCGACTTCATACCGATCGGCGGCTGACTTGAAGCAGTGCATGCCGGTTAGAAATTGTGTCCGACTTGAGACAGCGCCGACGCCACTTGACTATGACGTATGCCATCAAGAACAACCGGAGGACTCAGCCAGCGCAGCTTCTCCAGAGCGGCGGCACGAGCGCTGATGACGACACAACTGTTCCACGATTGGCCGAATCCACCGCATGGTGTGTTTCTACTAATGCTAACCGTATAATCTCTTTTCACGTAGTCGCGATGTTATATTGTGTCATGTTTATCAAAATAAACTGATAATATAAAACTAATTTAAAAAAACGTAGACCTCTTCAACATCTACAGGTTTATTTTAGCAGAGGTAAACTTGATATTACAACAGTGGGCCTTACAGAGTTAACGCCACTCACTAGCCGTTTCACTTCTTTCTTTTCTTCTTTTTTTTTTTTGTTTGCCAAAAAAATGGCATTACCGGCACGTGTTTTTCATGAGACTGGGTTGGAGTGTTGTTTCATGTTGTCTGTGTGTGTGTTACGTTGGCTGAATTCAGGTTTCCACTCACTGGCATTCATCCTCCTGTGGGAACACCACTGGACACTGCCCCAAAAGCTTGATTTACATTGACAAAGTATGATAAATGACTGGAGTCTGTATCCTGCAGCTACTTTCACTCTTGTACATACAGCCAAACAACAGAGGCTCCTCTTAATGGCATTTATTGCCTTAGCGCTTATATCTGAGTGAATGCATACCCAGCAGGCTGAAATGAATATTCATATGCACTGAAAGCACATATTCATCACTGAATGTGTAACTTGGCATGTATCTCTGCTGCCCCCTAATTGAATCAGTTGGCCTCAGTGTAGAAACACAGCAGCATTAGGGCCGTTTAGAGCGACGTATGGCTTTCAGAAGCAAATCTCATTTCCTAAATGTGACACATGCACCACATCTATCTGGTGGCTTTCAGAGAAAACAAGAATCCTTTATAGTCTTGAGTGGACAAATAAATGTACACAATTATTTTACTATACTGCTATTTTCGGGGTTTTTTATATCGGTTTACCATCATTATGATCACCAGGCACTGGTTTTAGTCATTCTTGAATTTAAAAAGACCATATAACGCCCTTTTATTAAGTCTTGATGTTGTTTATAGGCTCTACTAGAACAGGTTTTCCTGCTTGAATGTTTCCCTTACCATAACCGCCAGTTTCAACACACTACTAACTAACTCAACCAGGCCCCGCCCCTTTATTCTGCGTATGAATTATTTAAAGTAGGATTATTGTGACGTGTTTGTTTCCGGAAGAAACTCAAGACTACAATGGAGGCGTTTCAGGGAGTTCAGAAACACTGACACTGATATAGAGAAGAACTCCCGCTGGAGAGACTTTGTGCTTTGAAATTTAGCAGAGCTTTTTCATGGCCAATATCAAAACAAACAAATATGCCATTACCAAAATACATTCCCTACACATTATGCATTTACAGATTTCCCTTCATGGGTAACCCTATTGATAATGTAGATAGCAGCATTATGTAATTTTCTAAATGTAATCAATTTAATTATGTACACAATCTACTTATAAAGTATAGTCCATTGGTTAGTAACGTAATCTATTACACATTTTAGGTAATATATTCAAACTACTTTTAGATTAAATTTAACCTTGAACATATTTATCACATTTATTTGTTTTTTTACATTTTTAGATTTTTACATTTAATTTTTTTTATTTATCACATTTTTAGGTTACACTTTATTTTAAGGTGTCATTGTTACAGTGTAATTATATATTTAAGTACTGAGTAATATTAAGCAACTACATGTACTTACTGTAGGGTTAGGGTAGGGTTAGGGTTTGGTTGAGGGTTAGTTGCATGTAATTATGCATAATTTACTGTTATTACTATGGTAAGTACATGTAACATGTAACAAGGACACTGTAATCTAAAGCGTTACCCATTTTTATATAAAAATAAGAATAAAACCTAAATATTCCATTCTTTGTCATCAACAACATGAAGTGCATTAAACATTTCATTACGTCTGGGTTTTCCAAACTGGGATTTGTGAAGGAACTGAAGAGGGTTAAGGGTAAGTTCATGAAAAGCTGATAATTAAATCATTAGAAAAAAAAAGAAAAAAAAAGGTTTAATTTTAAATAAAAAACAATCAAATTAATACAATTTCTTAAAAAAAAATATAAAAAAAAATATATAGGCCTATATATATATATATATATATATATATATATATATATATATATATATATATATATATATATATATATATATATATAATTTTTTTTTTATATATATTTTTTTTACCTGCATGTCATGTGACAATTTAACCGACACCAGAGAACTGTGAACATGCAAATGTGCTGTTACTATAAATTATGAAATTTGTGCTTTTTGATTTGTTTGAATGCCAAATTCCTACCAAAGACAGGATAAATGACTAAAAGATCATTCAAATGGTAATTAAAATGTGTCTGTCAGGAGTTGATTAGATATGCAGTGTTGAGAAAACACTCCTTAAAAGTGAAATGTTCAACATTATCCACTGGTCAAATGTTGTGTGGCCTCTCATTTTTTGTGTCATTTGTGTGTAATTCAAGTTATTGGATTTTTTTTTTTTTTTTTTTTTTTTTTTTTAGAAAGGCATTTTTAAAAGGCAAAATTTAAAAATAATTAGGAAAGGATAATCAATAAATCATCAATCATTTACTGCAGTTTTGTGAACAATGTGTAGTTATGTAATCAATAAAAAAGTAACTGTAGTATGATTATGAGTACTGTATGTAAAAAGTGCTTAACTTTTTGAATCTGGGTTATGTAATCCAGATTACATGTGATCAGTTACTACCCAGCACTACTGACTGGGACAAAATTATCCATGTTAAGATCACTAGTATATCCACCTTATTTTTAAACGTGGAAGCCAGACATTTTCTCAATGTGCAAGACTGTAATTTTTAACACCAAACCTAAAGATACAAAAGGCTTTTATGGTGTATATTTCATGACGGAATTTATCGAACATCCAAAACAATGCCGTGTACTGGGCTAAATGCGCTCGCTGTATGTGTGTTCATATGTTGGTATTTCCCATACAGCAATGTAATATATGTCAATATATGAAGAGTTCAGATGCAAAAACCTCTAAATGCCATCTGAAATTTTCTTCTAGAATGATCATTTTTATCAAGCTCGTATATTTAATTTCAATAATTTCACTTAAATGGCAATTAATAGGTCATTTTCATTGCCATTTAAGTGAAATTACTGAACTTAAATATACGAGCTTCATAAAAATTATCATTCTAGGAGGAAATTTCAGATGGCATTTAGAGGTTTTTGCATCTGAACTCTTCATATGTAAATTACATATATAATGTCAGTGCCCATGTATGTCTGCTGCCTATATGAGAATATATGCAAACTTCATATATGTAAAACACATAGACATATGAAACATATATTTCAAAATATAGCAAAAATGGCTTTCATGTAAGTGCCATATATTTTCCCGTATATGCACATAAATGTGAAATATATGTAAGACGCATATATGTATACATGCATATATGTACTTATTTCCATAGTACATACTTTCACTATATATTATTCACTTAAATATAGTATTTTTAATACAATAATGCAGTGTTTTCTTTGTCATTTTTGACAAATACATCCACAAAGTACCATAACCATATGCCACAGCTTTAAAAATGCATCAGTATCACATGCATGTATGCACACATTTATTAAATATGTGGAATATGTCACATATTTATACTTAATGTTGTCCATATGCGAGAAACCAATACTATACTGTAATATATGCAGATATATGGTATCATATATGGATGAACTCAAATATTTTCTTCACATGTTTGGACACATAAATGTTCATATATGTTGCAGGCATATATTGTGTTCTCAGATAAGTCAAATATATGTATAGTGTAACGGTCACCAGCTGGAGTGCCCTTGAGAGCCACCAGAGGGCACTCCACACCAGACTCTCATGTTCACTCACAGACTACATCTCCCATCATTCTCTGCCTGGACTCATCAGCACTCATTATCACATTCACCTGTATCTCATCTTCTTGTTTAGTTCACCCCATATAAGCCTGGTTCACCCCATCACTCACTGTGAAGTTTTGTATGTTGTTGCACTGCACTTCTGAGTGTTTTCCCTGGTTTTCTTGTCTCTTGGTCTCTTGGTTTTTTGGATTTCTTGCATGTTCCCGGGATTACTCTTTTGCCTCGGACCCTACCTGTTTTGTTTGTTTGTTTATTTATTTGTTTGGACTGCCTTCCTGTGTTTGACCCCTGCTTGTGCTGATTATGATTCTGGATTACGCTTCAAATAAAGCTGCAATTGGATCTCAACCTTTGTGTCTCAGAGCAGTTCGTGACAGAAAACTTTGCCACACCGAGATCCAGCAGCCATGCCAACCATGTGTCCAGATGTCCAAATCATGCGTCTCCGTCAGGAGAATCGGTCCCTCGAAGACTACGTCGCAGATTTTATTGAACTGCCACATCTCATGCTAATGAGCACCGAGTGCTTAATGATCTTTTTCTGCGGAGGATTATCTGAACTGCTCCGGTCATTGATGCCCGACCATGATCCTCACGGGACATTAGAACAATATATAGATCTGGCCCTGTTGTTGAGCGGTTCATCGTTTATTGTGGGTGGGAGGAGAAGGAGCTCCGTGAACCAGCAGTATCCCCTCAGCCTGATCTTCACGTCACGCCTGCCCAGCCTGAGAATCTTCACGTCACGCCAACCATAAAGCCTGCCACCGGATCGGTCTATGGGCGTCCAGGACTTATTTCCAACGTGATAGATCCACTGCCAAGAGGGCCGCCCGAACAGAGTCTCGTTCCGCCGAGACCACCGTCCCAGGGCCATATCCTAAGATGGCCACCATTCCTGAATCTCTTCACGTCAGCCCTGCCGAGTCTGAGCTTCTTCACTTCAGCCCTGCCGAGTCTGAGCTTCTTCACGTCAGCCCTGCCGAGCCTGCGCTCAACGTCAGTCCTGCCGAGCCAGAGACTGATCACGTCACGTCTGCCGATCCAGAGACTGTTCACCGATCCAGAGACTGTTCACGTCACGTCTGCCGATCCAGAGACTGTTCACGTCACGCCCGCCGAGCCAGTGTCTCCGGACAAGATGGCCGCCGCCGAGCCAGTGTCTCCGAACAAGATGGCCGCCGAACCGGTGTCTCAGGGCAAGATGGTCTCCGCCGAGCCAGTGTCTCCGGACAAGATGGGCGCCGCCGAGCCAGTGTCTCCGGACAAGATGGCCGCCGCCGAGCCAGTGTCTCCGGACAAGATGGCCGCCGCCGAGCCAGTGTCTCCGGACAAGATGGCCGCCGCCGAGCCAGTGTCTCCGGACAAGATGGTCGCCGAACCGGTGTCTCAGGGCAAGATGGTCTCCGCCGAGCCAGTGTCTCCGGACAAGATGGTCGCCACCGAGCCAGTGTCTCCGGACAAGATGGCCGCCGAACCGGTGTCTCAGGGCAAGATGGTCTCCGCCGAGCCAGTGTCTCCGGACAAGATGGGCGCCGCCGAGCCAGTGTCTCCGGACAAGATGGGCGCCGCCGAGCCAGTGTCTCCGGACAAGATGGTCGCCACCGAGCCAGTGTCTCCGGACAAGATGGCCGCCGCCGAGCCAGTGTCTCAGGACAAGATGGTCTCCGCCGAGCCAGTGTCTCCGGACAAGATGGTCTCCGCCGAGCCAGTGTCTCCGGACAAGATGGCCGCCGCCGAGCCAGTGTCTCCGGACAAGATGGCCGCAGTGTCTCCGGACAAGATGGTCGCCGCCGAGCCAGTGTCTCCGGACAAGATGGTCTCCGCCGAGCCAGTGTCTCAGGACAAGATGGTCTCCGCCGAGCCAGTGTCTCCGGACAAGATGGCCGCCGCCGAGCCAGTGTCTCCGGACAAGATGGCCGCCGAACCGGTGTCTCAGGGCAAGATGGTCTCCGCCGAGCCAGTGTCTCCGGACAAGATGGTCGCCACCGAGCCAGTGTCTCCGGACAAGATGGCCGCCGAACCGGTGTCTCAGGGCAAGATGGTCTCCGCCGAGCCAGTGTCTCCGGACAAGATGGGCGCCGCCGAGTCAGTGTCTCCGGACAAGATGGGCGCCGCCGAGCCAGTGTCTCCGGACAAGATGGTCGCCACCGAGCCAGTGTCTCCGGACAAGATGGCCGCCGCCGAGCCAGTGTCTCAGGACAAGATGGTCTCCGCCGAGCCAGTGTCTCCGGACAAGATGGTCTCCGCCGAGCCAGTGTCTCCGGACAAGATGGCCGCCGCCGAGCCAGTGTCTCCAGACAAGATGGCCGCAGTGTCTCCGGACAAGATGGTCGCCGCCGAGCCAGTGTCTCCGGACAAGATGGTCTCCGCCGAGCCAGTGTCTCAGGACAAGATGGTCTCCGCCGAGCCAGTGTCTCCGGACAAGATGGCCGCCGCCGAGCCAGTGTCTCCGGATGAGATGGCCGCTGCCACGTTGCCTGAGCCCTCAGCAGAGATGGCCGCCGAAACGCCTGAACCTGAACCCTCAGCAGAGATAGCCGCTGCCACTGTGTCTGTCCCTGAGCCAGTGTCTGTTCCTGTGCCATGGCCGCTTGAAGGGTCGTCTCCTCCCTGGCCGCCTGAAGGGTCGTCTGCTCCGCCCTGGTCGCCTGCACAGCCTATATAACGGTCACTAGCTGGAGTGCCCTTGAGAGCCACCAGAGGGCACTCCACACCAGACTCTCATGTTCACTCAGACTACATCTCCCATCATTCTCTGCCTGGACTCATCAGCACTCATTATCACATTCACCTGTATCTCACCTTCTTCCCCATATAAGCCTGGTTCACCCCATCACTCACTGCAAAGATTTGTATGTTGTTGCACTGCACTTCTGAGCGTTTTCCCTGTTTTTTTTTTTTTTTTTGTCTCTTGGTTTTTCTGGATTTCTTGCCTGTTCCCTGGATTACTCTTTTGCCTATTTTTAGAGAGCACAAGGGTTTGCTTCTTCTTTGATTGGAGCATTTGGAGACATCTCATGTGGAGACGATGGGATCGCTTTCCTTGCTGATCAGGAATCTGTCAGAGCAGAGAGGTCTCAGAATTATTTTAGCTCTCCGTTTCTTAGGGTTTTAAGAGAGAGTTTGGTTCAGTTCTGCCGCGACGGTTCATTAAAGTAAGTCTGATACTGGCTCTGTAATTAAATCAATAGTGAGACAAGAGGAGTCATGTAAGGGTTGTAACCTTTGCTGCTTTAAAGACTTTGCCAGTTACGTACAGAATGCCATAAGGCAGTTTGGGATCTGCCTGTTTTTTTTGGGGTTTTTTTTTGGACTTCCTGTGTTTGACCCCTGCTTGTGCTGATTACGATTCTGGATTACGCTTCAAATAAAGCTGCAATTGGATCTCAACCTTTGTCTCGTGACATATAGACATGTAGACATATAGACATGTTCGTGACATATAGATCTATATCATGCTATTTAAAATATAAGTACATATATGGCCATATATTACATTTTTGTATGGGTTTTACCAGCTGACTTTAACAGCAATTTACAAATAGCTGTGTTTGCCTGGATCGCCTGTTCTAACATAAAATGACCTGGTGTGCATAGATTTCACAGTAAAATTATGAATACAGTATTTAATTGAAAGAAAATCTTGCACAATCCAGGCAATCTTTTTTCCGGTATAAGTGTGTATGCATGTGCGTGTTTTTATTTGTGTTGATAAAATAATTTGTCTGTCAGTTTGATGCATGATTGCCATATTAAACCCTGCAGATAATGATGGTTGCACTGTAATGGCAGAGCTGAGAGTGACAGGTCAGTGGGCGTCAAGCTCCGCCTCCTGACTTTAAATTGAGCCGAAGATGCTCTGGCAGACTGCTTGACACCCCGCGTGCCGGAGGCTTCCCTGTTGCGTGAGCTGAAACATTATTCTCTACATTCATCAAGCTAACGTTGCACAGGTGGTTAGGCAGGCAATTTCCATTTCCAAAGCTGTATCTTTTTCAGCGTGGTAAACACCCCTTCACGAACCACAACTTCTCGGATGCCGCCTCCGTCAATGATTTCTCTCCCTGACACAGACCTCTCTGAAGTCTCTGGCAGACATTCAGCCAGCGCACGCCGCGCGGCTACGGGAACGCTCACACATCCGTATCACAAATCAGAGCAGGATAAAGACTATTTTTAGAGAGCACAAGGGTTTGCTTCTTCTTTGATTGGAGCATTTGGAGACATCTCATGTGGAGACGATGGGATCGCTTTCCTTGCTGATCAGGAATCTGTCAGAGCAGAGAGGTCTCAGAATTATTTTAGCTCTCCGTTTCTTAGGGTTTTAAGAGAGAGTTTGGTTCAGTTCTGCCGCAACGGTTCATTAAAGTAAGTCTGATACTGGCTCTGTAATTAAATCAATAGTGAGACAAGAGGAGTCATGTAAGGGTTGTAACCTTTGCTGCTTTAAAGGCTTTGCCAGTTACATACAGAATGCCATAAGGCAGTTTGGGATCTGGGATTTTATTCATTTATTAGTATTATTAGTATTATTATTAGTATTATTAGTATTTGTTTATTTAGTTAGTTTAAATTAAAGTCGTTTTTGACTCACTGAGATGCTAATTGCGAAACTTACATTTTTTTATTTTTTTTACAGATAACTTAAACTATATAACTTATGTTGAATAACTTAAAATAATATAATATAATATAATATAATATAATATAATACTTTATTTTAAGGTGACATAGTACAGTAACTAATAATCATAATACCTGAATTAATAGTTACTTCAACATGAACTCATGATTAGTGAAGATATGAACTAATCATGAACCAATGAAGAGCGATCCTTAACTACGACAGAGTCATGAATAACAGCAGCCTTAAACATGTTAGTACATGTTTGATAGTTAATGCATTCATTAACGTTTTGGAGTAAACTAAATCAGTCAGGCTCCGTAAGAATAAATAAGAAATACTTTGAAATACATTTTAACAATGTATTAGTCATAATTTAAAATATTGACATCAGCAGCTTCATCATAAACATTATTGAAAGGCACAGGATTAGTTTGTCATTAATTTCACTGATCCTCCTTAAAACATAGAAAATACTAAATACACTAATAATTTATCTTAAAAGGTCCTAATCTGTTTTGTGATATTCTCTTTCCCATCAAATTAAACCTACTGTGACTTACAACAGTTCCTGAGGAATCGGTTCCCCAAAAAATAGCCAAACAGGAAACATGAACTAAGGTCAGGGGAACGTTTCCTCCATCCAGACACAGGCCGTGATGATACAGGCCGACCTTCCTTCTCTGACTTTTTGAAAAAAAGCCACACAACTTCACTGGGCTGAATACTAGTTGTAGTACATGTGTATCTGATAGTAAGTTTATGATGAATCATGAGCTGAAATTGGTAAGTAGTTAACAGTGAATTAATTATGATGTGCCCCCTCAAGTAAAGTCATGACACAGGCAGGCATTAACAAGCCATTACTTGATGTTAGTGTATTGTTAGTTAATAATGAATTATGATGTGCCCCCTCAAGTAAAGTCATGACATAATGATGCACTTACAAATCATTTACTAAAATATTAATAAACATATAAAATAAGAGTGCCATCCTTATTCCTTTTCAACCATGGTACAAAAAAAAAAAAAAAATATATATATATATATATATATATATATATATATATATAACAATTATGTGTAGTTCTTTTATTTGTATTTATAACATTAAACATATATGGACTTAAAAGAAAGCTCAAACATACCTTTAAAGACACACATAAGGCATGTTTACATTTAAAATAGGGCATAAGCTAATCGAAGCATATACATTTAAACAACAAAAAAATCAGATGATTACTGTACATAACCTCCTGAAAACTCCCAAATACAACATACATGCAAACATGTCTTGAATTATTAATTTGGTTTACCAAAGCAGTCAACATTTCAGTCAGGACCACTATCGTCAAATACGATTGACAATTAGCATGCAGTTTGGATTGGCGGTATGGTTCCGTTCTGGGCAAGAACTCCCTGCGCATCCAAGCAGCCTAGCATAGATATGAGCAGGGAGAGCAGCAATATCCCCCAAACCCAAACTGACAGCGCAATTATGGATTTATAAGCAACAAGTATGTTTCCCTTACCTGGATGACCTAAACGAGTATGTTGCCAATACCCACATAAGCCATAGCAACAAGCATGTTGTCAATACCCCAAATGCTTATCAGTAAACATGCATGTTGCAATTAATGACATGCCGCCTGAAATGAAGAAGTGAAAATTGAGATATCAAAATGAATCAGCTGCTTGCGGTTGTATATCCACAGTCCAGTTCCTTCCTTTCTTTCTTTCTTTCTTTCTTTCTTTCTTTCTTTCTTTCTTTCTTTCTTTCTTTCTTTCTTTCTTTATAAGGACAACACACATTAATCAACAGTTGTGTAAATGTGCCAGTGTTAGCCAGCTGGGTAATTTTCAACTGCAGTCCTTTGGCAAGATGTTTTTGAAACCTTCAAATAATAAAAGTACATTATGAGGACATTACTTTAAACACAACCAACAGTATATTAATCTCAATAAAATATTAGAGACACATTTATGGATTAACAAATGGTAACATACATCTAAATTATAAAACAGCACATACCAAACTGTTAAACACATAAAATAAAATACAATATTCCATACATACCCAAGCCACACTGATGACTGGCAACGAGCAAAGGACATGGAACATATTAGCAGCAGGTTAAATAACAAACACAGTAATAGAAACAAAAACAAGCATTGAACTACAGAGATTAAAAATGATCACATCTGATTTTCTGGAAGCCAGACTTTAAGACTTTGTGTAAAGGAGTGATGTGTAGCACAGTTTCTTGTTCAGTTTCTTGTTCTGTCTAACACTATTTCAGTTGGAAGTGTGTTCCACAACTGAGAAGCTCTTATGGAGAAGCATGATTGGCTAAAGGAGGTGGACCTGACACAGTCCCCTCTCTGTGCTGATCTTGTAGATCGGTTGTTAGAATTTAACTTTTTAATAAAAATACTAAGTGGTGGAGGAGCTTTTCCATTTAGGATCTTAAACATCAAATAGGCATCTATGAATTTGGCCAGATTTTTCCACCTAAGGATATCATATTTGCCCAAAATATCACAGTGGTGGAAAGTCTTGGATTTTCTGTCTAACACTTTGAAGGCCTGCTTATACAAGGAGAGAATGGGCTTTCAAAGTTGTACCTTTAGCTAGACACAGACTTGTCATACAGTGTGTTAAATGAGGGATAATCATTGAAATTAAAAATAATTTTGCTGCTGTAGTTGTAGTTTCTTATGTACCTAAAATTGGCCAAATTGTATTTTGTTATTTGAAATACTTTCTTCACTTGTTTTTTAAAGGATAATGTGGAGCCAAGGATAATACCCAGATATTTAACATAAGAGACTACTTGGATGATCTCTCCAGACACATACAAACAATCTTCTTGACATTAAGAAACAAGTGTGAA
Organism: Rutilus rutilus; assembly: GCF_951802725.1. Lineage (NCBI taxonomy): Eukaryota > Metazoa > Chordata > Actinopteri > Cypriniformes > Leuciscidae > Rutilus > Rutilus rutilus. Next base: position 3,020,220 of record NC_140230.1, on the reverse strand, counting down.
TCATTAAGCCATTTGTTAACATTTATCATTGTTTCATTGAGTTTAAGTGTTTCTTGCATGGACATAAATTACGGTATCGTCTGCATACATCTGAACCTCACACCCTGTACATAATGAAGGTAAATCATTTATATTTAAGCTGAACAGGAGTGGTCCCAGGATGGATCCCTGAGGCACACCCATTTCATTGCTCAGAAAGGGTGAGGTTTCACAACCCACCCTTAGCTTGATGTTTTCTAAGAAGCAATTTGCTGTCTCAGTAGAATGGTTAGCTCAAAAACCAAATTGCATTGGGTGCAGTGTGTAAGGGCTGCTATTGAGATGAGTGGTCAGCTGTTCAACAACACATTTCTCAGCAATTTTGGAGATGACAGGTAAAATGCTAATAGGCCTATAATTACTCGCCTCAGTCGGGTCTCCTGATTTATGAACTGGAACAACGATGACTGACTTCCAGTCCTTCGGAAACTTCCCTTCTTTAATAGAGGCATTAATTATCTTTGTTATTGGTCCAGTAAATAAGTCTGCATGATTTTTTTAAAATATATTCTTTGATCTAGAGTTTTTAAGTGAGTTCAGAAATGTATTCATTTTAGTTTCAGAGACCTCCATTAGAGACAAGGCTGACTGAGAGATGTCTATCGGTGATGGGTCCAAAGTTTAAGTTTGATTAATGGGTACTATCATCTTAACAGAGTTCACAAAATATGAATTAAGGAAAGTTGCAGTTTATGTTGCCCCTTTATTCAGGGAGCCATTGTCTTTAATCTCCAGCTGCTTTATTTAATTATTATGCCATTTCCCAGTTAACTTTTTCAATTTGTCCCAGATTTGTTTGTGATTTACCTTAGCTTTGCCTATCAGACTAACAAAGAAGTTTGCTTTAGCGACCCGGATGTCCTTTGTTACCCTGTTTCTTAGAGAAGTAAAGATGTATCTGTCAGTCAGTAACTTAGTCTTAAGAAATGTTCGCAGGGCATGGTCTGTCTCCTTCATTAGTCTCCGAACATCACCATTAATCCAAGGAAGAGTGCATTTACCGGCACTTTTAAATATTCTATTCCTTAGAAATAGTTTTGTTGGATTTTGAATCCAGTTTCTTTGAGTGACGACTGAGAGATGGAGATTAGGGATGCACCGATACCACTTTTTCCAGAACGAGTCCGATACCGATACCGTCATTTTTGGTACTCGCCTATACCGATACCATAACCAATACCTGTATTTTCACTGCATTTGTAGTTGGTTTCAGTAATTCAATTCAGTATTCGTGCGCTGTCTGATACGTTGGTTTTCGGGGCGCGCGCTTTGGATGTTTGTGTTGGAACTTCTTGTATGTGACACTTCTTGGCCTGCAAACATCCTGTAAGTAATAATGTAGGGAACCACTCATTATACATAAATCAGGTAACAGTTCATGTTTTACTTACATATACAATTTAGTTTTAATCCAAATAACCCATGCTGAGTGAATGATCAGCAATCAAGAGCATTCAACAGAAGTTCTCTCTCTCTCGCTCTCGCTCTCTCGTCAGTTAACATTAATAATAAGCTACATACCTCGTTTTACTTTCTTTGCCATTGACATCCGACTGAACTACAAACTTTCCACTGATGTCTGTGAAAAAAGGATGCGCTCAACCAGTGCCGCTGCGCGTTCAATCCACTGCACATTTTTTCTCTTATCAGCTAGCGCACCACACCTATAGGTGTTCCTATATTTCAATCAATATTCCACTAATAAGATACATTTACTTCATAGACAGCCTTCTTTTTGTATCCCCATTATACTCTCTGTGGTCAGTGTTTCTTTGTCTGGACACAAGTGTACAAACACTGCCTAGTATCGGTTGTTGGTATCGCAGCATTTTTACGAGTACGAGTACATGAGCTCAGTATCGGGCCCGATACCGTATCGGTGCATCCCTAATGGAGATTCCTTTTCAATTATCTTTTTCATTGGAAATACGTCACAATACTGAAGTAATGTTGGTGGAAACTTCCAGTTCACACAGAATTAGCAACACGTCATTAATACAGCTGGATGGTTTAATGCAACAAGTGTGATGCTGATACTTGGATATATTTAGGCACAAATATGTAGGTTTGCATAAATTCCAATCACTACACAAGTTATTTGTTGACATGCACTGCATACACTGTCACTTGTCAATGACGTCATACCTTGTTATACTTGGTTGTAGTTACTTATGTGAAAACCAAGAAAATATTATTATTATGTTGTTGTTTTTGTTGTTTTTTACACACTACCCCCACCACGACTGAGGCTGATAGAATGGGTTACATCCTGATGTTAGAGGCATATGTTGAGCACTATAGATCCAATCTTATGGGGGAAGCATCACCCCAAGCTGGAGCAAGCAAGGACACATGGCAACAAGCGTGTTGCTGTAGCCAATTTAACAATTGTATGGGATCTATTAGAAGAAGCTTACACCCCTAGCGGTAGCAAAATCTGATACAACAAGCATGTTGTATAAATCACAGAATTATAGCTAAAACTAGTGTAGTTTGGCAGGGGAAGCACACACCCTACAGCAATAGCTCCGACTAGCGGCAAGAAAACTGATACAACTAGCATGTTTGCATAACCATAGGACTAGTATTAAAACTAGTGTAGTCCGGTCGGGGAAGCATACACCCTCTAGCTCTGAGTCAGATGCAGTGCACAGCTAAGCCATGAAATACAGTGTCCTTCCTCATTCATGAACATGATTTCTGCTCCCGTCCTATGGTTTCCATCGGCTGTGGAGGTGAAGATGACGACTCCCATGATTCCACACTCCTTCACAGGACCATCAAAGCTATGATGTTGTTGTGTTGAATACCAGACCTCTGCAGTGAATGTACTGTGTATTTTGCACAAGTATGTTACCGATATCTAGATAGCTTTAGCCACAAGTGTGTGGTAGCTTTAACACAGCATGTTACAATAATCGGATAGAATAAAGAATGAGCATTTTTCCATTGCAACCAGATAAGCATACAACAACGTTTGATTACTACAGCATGTTGCTGAGGACAGTATGCGGAAAATACTAGAAGCCGAAGTAACAAGCATATATTCAATAACTTGCACTAGCAACCACCATACAGTACTGATAGCAATGTTGCTGAAATGACAGCATATTGCTGATGCCTGATAAGCTTAGCACAGCATGTGACAATGACACCAGGTATAAGCCGAAAACACAGCCATGTTCCAAATAACGACTGGGCTAAATAACCTTGAAAGTAAAACAACCATGTTACCAATAGCCACTAGATAGCCTTTAGAACAAGCAGTGTTTCAATAACACTGGAAGCCCTTAAAAAAAAACACGGTATACAATACGCTATAGCTTTATGAACGCCGTGTTTCCAAGAACTAGATAGACCAAGCGTGTCCGATAACGCTGAAGTGACTCAACTGAATAGTGATTACACCATGAATTGTTAATTCCTATCACTGCAAGCTGCTTGAATCTGTGCTGTATAGTGCTAAATGCACAGAATGTGCAACACGATCAGTTGCCAATAGCCGCGTTTCCACTGTCGGGCCAGTGCGAGCCAGGGCTTTAAACGGGCCGTGCCGGGCTAATAGCCTCGGGCTAATAGCACCGGGCCTGCGTTTCCACTGTCGGGCCAGAAGCTCCACAGCGCTTCACTAAAACACGCCCGTAACACGCCTCTCTGGGACAACGTCACACTAACCCATCATTTCACCAACCCATCATTTCACCAACAAATAGAAGTTTTATCAGAAAACTAATCAGATATCAATGGAAACAGCGTTGAAAACAAACATGATAAAAGCGGCCGTTTGCTGGCATTTTTTTTGTTTACTTGAATATTTAAAACCCAAGCATCGATGTTTTACCACAGGTTTACAATAAAAAGTGATACATTGATCATAATGAATTAATTTATTTCAAAATTGCACATTAGTCACTATTATTTAGTCAAATTACCGTTAGGTCTATTTCACAAAAGAAAGAGGACACACTTACTTCTTCAGTCGCGTCTGTTTCTGTTTATCTGGTAGTCACAGGACATATTTACATCACATTTAGAAAAAATGATAATTTCTACAAATATATGCCACCATAAATACGACCTGAGGAGCTTTAGCACTCTCTCGACTCCCATACAGATATTTTCAGTCAGAGAAACAGAGGAAGCTCCCGAAAAAAAAGTTGCTTTATTTTATGATAGTCCGGTATAAAGAGACGAGACGTAGGCTACTGACAGATCAAATAAAAACATGACTGTGATAGCCTTTATGATTGGTCTGATTTCTTCAAGCGTTCACTATGTTTTTTTTACTATGCGTATCTTCAAGCGTTTACTATGTTTACTATGGTAATGGTTAGCGCGCATAGTCTTTTGCATCACAAACAGAAGGCATTCAAACATGAACGCGAGTTAAATTATTTTAAAAGTCTTTAATGCTGACAGAATCATCCAGCGCTGCCGTCTCCCGACTCAGGTGAACTCCGCCTCTGTTCGTAACCACTCCTCTAGCCCGAGCTGGCCCACTTTGGCCCAAGGTATTCGACGGGCCAGAAATCCTGGCCGTTGGCCCCGAGTAAGCCCCGATCAAGCCCCGGAAGTGACAGTGGAAACGCGACTGGCCCTGGCACGCACTAGCACGGCCCGGCCCTGGCCCGATAGTGGAAACGCGGCTATTGACAACAGATAGTAACGCACATAGCCAATATGATCGCATAAGGCTAGCAAGAGCATTTTTATGAAAACGACTAAGTTAGATAAGCCCAAGCCACACGTATATCATTAGTAACAAGCATGTTGCCCATACCCTGATAACTTTTAGCAATGAGCATTAAAAAGGAACTTAGCTTAGCTTTGTGAAGACTTTCAGAGATGAATGGAGAGTGAATTACATCGAGTCCTGTGTCAATAATGCAGTGATGCGAGCAGCAATGCAGACTGAGGTCACTTACAAATCAGGCAACTTATGATCGATACGGCGAATCTCGTTCACAAACTTGAATGAAACTTGAATGAATCTGAGGTGAAATCCTTGTGGGGAACGAATTCCTCTCACTAAATTCCCGATTGCAGGATTCCTTGTGAGATGATGTAGTTTGCCTGCCGAATTTCACCATTTAATGCGCTCCTGAGAAACGCTATAGCTGCTGATAATACTGAAGGAGCGTATATACATATACAGTGTATGGAATAGGAATACGTACAGAATACGTCGTATTCCCATAGGTAGACGTGGATCAGCTGAGAGTCAGCTGATGCGAGCTTGACTAACGTGACCTGCCAGAACTGACGCTACGCTTGATTTATGAGATTAAAATGCCAGCATTACCATAGGAACACGACTAACGTGCTGCGTGAGCACCAAGTGTGCCACTATGAGTGTCCCACCAGAAACAAACCCTACATACTGTAGTTCCAGGATGAAACGTAGCTATTATAGGCCTAAATAAACTATAAAAATCAGAAAACGGTTTAGATCAAATTCAATTTATTAGTGGTAGTTATTAGTCTATTTTCCACGTTTGGTTGGACGGATCTGTGTAATTAATGGCTAAATAATCATGTGCCATTCCAATTATAATTCCAAAATGTATTTACAATAGAGTTACCGTTCAGGGTTAGTTACTTGTAATTATGCATAATTTACTGTTACTATAGTAAGTACTTGTAGTAACGTGTAATTACATCACCTTAAAGGGTCATGCAACCCCAAAACACATATGTGCAGGCTGCAGATCACTGAAAACACTAAAAGCACTCATAAATGTCACCAATAAGTGGAAACTGGTTATGTTTGCGTTTTTCAGAGCAATTCCGTTCTTCCGGATTGAAAAGCAAGTATAATATAATATAATATGAATGTTAAATAAGGATGAACCCATAATTTTGTGAAAAGAACAAATAATTTTATTTTTTAATATATTTAAAATCTCATTTATTTCTTTGATGGCAAAGCTGGATTTTCAGCATCATTACTCCAGTCTTCAGAAAGTCTTCAGAATTCTTTCTAAAAATGTTGATTTGGTGCTAAATTATTAATAATGGTGGTTATTACTATCAATGTTGAAAACTGTTTTTGCTTCCTAATATTTTTGTGCTTTTTTTCATGATTTTTTTGATGAATGGAAAGTTCAATGAACAACATTTATTGGAAACAAATATTTTGTAACTTTATAAATGCATTTCCTGTCACTTTTGATTATTTTCATGCATCCTTGCTGAATAAAAGTATTAATATCCATATACAACATCTATGTGTTCTCTTTCATAGGTTCACTCAACGCTTTGTTGCGATGACGCAATGCTGATTGTCTGAACCGTATAGAATCACGGCACTTCATTGGCTGATGGCGCGGGCGCCTCCTCAACGGCGCTACGTCACTCACTCTTAATACAGTGAATACGCCATTCGGCTCCCCAGAAGAAGCGGTTTATCTGGCACGTGCTAGTACGCGTTTTTCATTGGATATTATCTTTTTTGTGCTTCAGCGACTGCATATATTGGAACTTGCTTCATTCTCCTCTCGGTGAAGAACAATAGATCTGCGTCGTTGTCAGCCACCGTGCTCTTGCTTCATTGCAAGCGATACATGAGGCTATTTATGGGACTTCTGGCTGCAAGTATGAGAATTTTAAGCTTAAACTCTCTGCGCTAGGCTTGCTTGCTTTGAAAAGGATTGTTCCTCTCTCCCCCTGTCACTCTCTAAGTGAGGTGTGTGCTGTTGGTGATTGTATAGTGGTCTTTCCTGTCATCAGGGCCTCTTGAGTTCAGGCAATCAACAGCGACCCTTACCTGTGTTATCTGGCCCATTTCCATAGCAACCATCCACTCTCGATCAAACTTCTATTCATCTAATGACACTCCAGTGACCTATTAGTGCATCAGTGAAACACGGCCTCCTGCGTAAAAAAAAGTAGTAATGGTACTTATAATGTCCACTTTATAGGCTTCAGCCACTCTAACATGGTGAAACTGAGTGGATACTATACAACAGGCATACAATCTGTAAAGACAGGACAATTAGACCAGATCATTCCAATTGAAGATAAGTTGTCTAACTGCATTGATTGTTTTTAAAGATGCTTCTTTTGCTCACCAAAGCTGCATTAAGATCTATTTTCTATTTTTCTAAATTCCGCAATATATAATAATTGAGCAGCATATCAGCATATTAGAATGATTTCTGAAGGATCATGTGACACTGAGTTATGATGCTGAAATTTCAGCTTTGATCACAAGTTCTAACACACATTCACATAGAAAACAGCTATTTTTAAATGGGAATAATAATTTAAAAAAATGTACTGTACTTTTGATTAAATAAATGCAGCCTTGGTGAGCAGAAGAGACCCGTTTCAAAAACATCTTACCGACCCCAAATGCTATGAATGCTATATAAACATCTTTACTTTTCAGGACCTGTAGAAACAAAATGGTTAGTCAAAAAATAAGGAATATGCAGTTCATTTCTCATCAGATGCAGTTTACCGATGAGGTTCCAGATATAAAAGTGAATCCTAAGAGCAAAATTATTGTTAATGCGAATGTAATATGCATTTCAAGACGTACCATGAGCTCCAAAGTGATGGTATTTTCATCTCACATAGAAAAAATTCGAATAAAGTTGCGTAGAAACAATGTGCAGATCTGTTTTTTAAAGAGGACCTATTATGCTTTTCTACATGTTTGTAATGTTGCTATTTGAGCATGAAAAAGCTCTGCAAAGTTCCAAAGTCCCTCCAGCAGGAGTCATTCTCTATATCAGTGTCAGTGTTTCTGAACTCCCTGAAACGCCTCCATTGTAGTCTCGAGTTTCTTCCCGGAACGAACACGTCACAATAATCCTCATTTAAATAATTAATTCGCAGAATAAAGGGGCGGGGCCTGGTTGAGTTAGTTAGTAGTATGTTGAAACTGGCGGTTATGGTAAGGGGCGGGACATTTCCCAAACACACTCAAAGCACTCGACCAATCACAACACACTGCTCCAGTCGACCAATCAGAGCACAGTGTGCTTTTCAGAAGGAGGGGCTTCATAGAGACAGGAACTAAACAGAGCGTTACTGACAGACTGGGAAGAGAGGAGCCGCAACAATGGAGAATATGAGGAAAATAATCAACATTCAAGCATGAAAACCTGCTCTAGTAGAGCCGACAAATAATATCAAGACTTTGAAAAAAGGCATAATAGGTCCTCTTTAAATAATGAACCCATAAACTATGTAATGTATAAAGTAAATTAAGGGATTTTCAAAATGGAAATGGGAATCGTAGATTTCATGAAATGACAATATTGTGATTCATTTCAAAGTTGTAGTTGTTGGAAATCTTAAGAAATGGTATTTTAGAATGGGAAATATAATTCTGGAATTCTGCTGTATAAAAAAACAACAACAACAGCATGCACAGGTTTAGCTTGATGCCTTGTTCTCATTACTTATGCTGTTATTTCCTTAGTGATAGTTCAGCATTCCTTAGCATTCAGTTTTGTATTATGACCACACAGGTGTACCCTTCCTTCAAGATAAATGCATAAAAGAAGCAAGAAAAACAGCACCTTTTATCTTCCTGCATCCCCCTGGGAAAGGAAGAGGGAGTTGGTGTCAGACCTTCATCATCTGAGGACTCAGGGGCCGGGAGGTGCCCCGCAGGAGGGACATGTGTGTGTGTGAGAGACGAGACCAGCCTGGAGCTTCAGTGTGGCGTCTCACTCACCAGAAGAGCAGTTGCCACTGTCACAGGAAGCAGCGACGCATCACTTCCCCCTCCGGCTAGCAGCTGGTCAGACCACCGGCGGTGACCCTGGCGGCAGAGATTGAGAACACCATACACTGACCTGACTGCACTGACACATTCATTACCTTCACAAATTGTGCTGCCAGAGAAATCCATAGCGTGTGTGATTGATCATTCATCACTCCATCTGTTTATCTGCAGCGCGGGCGATGTGATGTCCGATGTTCTGGCAATGTGCGTTGGGGCCGATTATATGTGGAGTGGACGTTATTATAACCTCTGTGGGCAGAGATGCAGCTCTAATGGGAACGGTTTGGCTAAATTCTGCAGATGCTAAAATCAAAGTCACTGATACGTTTAGATTAGACAATTAATCAGTTCCTATGGGATAATGTGGGTGTGCCACTGTCATCTGGACTCAATCACCTTTAGTTTCGTTTTCATGGACTTTCAGTTTGTTTTCATTCATCACTTGTTGCTTTGTTTGATTTTCCCGTCACTCATTAGTAACCATGGACACTCATTCATCACATCTGTTCATCATTTAGTTCGTCACTCACCACCATGTCTTTAGTTCCTCTCTGTTCACTCTGTTTTTGTCGGTCGATGTTTGTATGCTGTGTGTGTTTCCCATGTTTTACCCACGCACTGTTAAACCTTCTGTCTGTTCCTGTGTTTGTTATATTATTAAAGTCACATCGTATTGGATCCCGTCTACCTTCGTCTTCGTCTTCATCTTCTTCTGACAGTAGGGATAATGCAGTTAGCTGGTAAATTTAGCAAAATAATCTTTTGCAATCACCTGAAAGAGAGACTGAACATGTTCACAGATGTTGCACAAATAGAGTCACTGATGCAGCGGTGCCTTTGGCTACACTCATTATTACGACATTTTTGACCGATGAATGCCACGACTGACCAATTACAATCATGTAATCAGTCATGCAGTAATAATGAGTTCACGTTAATCATAGTGCATGTAGTTCATTACAACACAATGATTTAAAATAAACATATTAAAACTTTTAAAAACTTAAGTCTACTTAAGAAACAGTAATGAAATTGTATTCTCTTTAAAGCTACAATATGTCATTTTTCGCCACCAGAAGTCGCATTTTCAAAACAATTACAAAGACGAAGCTTGATGACGCTATGAAGGAGAGTGGAACGAAGGGAGATGGCGTTTTCACCATCCAGAGATGTATGGTATCATTTGTATAATTCACAAATCATGTTCACGGATGAGGTAATACATTAGTTGATGACACTATTTTTTGTCTTTGTAATGAATTAGCTGCAAAGAAACGTGAAATCTAATGCTATATTATCCTGTTACTGATATGCGATTATTTGTCAGATGATTTGGTGGGTTAATGCTACACAGTTTTACACGTTTAAAACAATCGTACAAAAAGTAAATTTGAACGAAACCACAGTATTTGCAAGTAATGGCTAAATATTTTTGAGCAAAACATACTGTATTTAATTTCACTGCCATAGACTTGGTCAGCAGACTTGATAAAAAGCGTTACTGAAGTACAAACAAAGAGCAATATAACTGTATGTGTACAATATATATTTGCTTACCTGTCTATTAAAACACAAGCGAGAGCAGAGTCTCTGTCAAGTACAAAGTTTGTCGCGAAGCTTTCCATCCTGAGAAACGCCGATATTGATCCTTGTTTTTTCTCTGTTTTTCCCAAAGCCTGCTTGCCTTTGTTGATCTACGTTTACGCATTTTTATTTTACGACACAACATCGGCGTGCGAGCTACTATATCATAGACGTATATACTGTACATATACCTCATTAATGGCTTACATATAGTGGCCCATTGAAATGGACAATAATGAGGCATCTATGTATTATATCTATGGTTCCTATAAGCGGAAACCGAGGATAGTGCAGATATTACGTCATTGATAGGCGACAATGACAAGGGACGAGCCGTTATTTAAAATTGGAATTTCTCTGGATTTACTTTTGGGATTATGTAAGTACACAACTGCATGAAATATATCACACTGTGAAAGTGTTTTTTTAATATATTTTATTACAGAAATCGTACATATACCTTTAAGTGCACCTAATTGGCCTTTTTGTTTGTTGTTGTTACAGGTCGAGTAAATTTAATTATTATTTATTTTTTTGGTTGAATTGAAACATCTTGATGATTCCCAACTAATTATTCATTTTGCTGTCTGATATTGTCAACACTGATCACATAACGCAACTGCAAACATCACCTACTGTACCTTGCATATGTTTAATTGATGTATCCTTGTCTGTCTCGATGGCAGCATGAATTCAAAGTCAAGTCACCTTTATTTATATAGCGCTTTTTATTCATTATTATTTATATATATATATATATATATATATTTTTTTTTTTTCAGCTTAAGCAAGTTCAGTGATGTTTAATTTTCGTTGTAAAAAAGTTATTAATTTAGTTCATTTATATATAAAGCCGCTCTGGAGAAAACCGTGATGTCATCATCCAGCTCAGTTCAGTTCTCATATAATGGTGTCAGTGCAGGCAGATCAATAATATAGCTGAATATTAAATGTCCCCAACAAAGCAAGCCAAAAGCCAAAGTTGAAAAAGGCAACGGTGACAAGAAACCAAAACTCCATCAGTGACAGAATGGAGGAAAAAACCTTGGGAGAGCCCAGGCTCAGTCGGGGGCCAGTTCTCCTCTGGCCAATGAACCAACAGTGTATGATTATGATTCAGGCAGCTTTACAGGTCAAAACAAAACTAGACTCACACGGGGGTCTTTCTTTCCAATGACAACAGCCTGTGTCCTGGTTCATGCACAAACATGCACCGCCACCAGACAGAAGAGTGAATCACAGCACAGGAGTCTTACTCTTAAAGCAGAGGTAATGCGATATGACACATGCGTTCCTCAGCAGGCCCACAGGTCACATGTATGTGCTGTGCCACTCCACAGTCCCTCTCATTCACCTCGCTCCTGCTGTCCGTTCAGGTCACCTATCAGTCCACCTCGGCTGGGTGTTTTAGCCCACAGTCAGGCCCCAAACCCCCCGTGACCCGTCCCAACAGGCCTCCTGACCACACTCACCATCCAAGCCCTTACCCACCAATCCAGTGTGACAGAATAAGGACCTGAGCCTGTACGAGTGCCTGTTTGTGCATGAACAAGCCCCGACAGCGCTGCTGACTAACAGAACACATCTTCATGTAAAACCACGAGCATGGCTATTTTTGACAATGGTAAACATGGCCAGCTGACATACACTGGAGAGGCAAGATTGCAAGCAAATTAAAGCAGCTCTATAATACAACTAGGAAATCACTCCTGACTTTAACTTAACTATGCAACTCGTATGCAACAATATGCTGGTGCCACAGTCGCTGCTCAATCTGGCTCCATGCCACACACTTCCACTAAGAAGTTCACTTTATTTTGATGGTCCCTTTAAATCATTCTGTTGACTATAAGTAACTTTGCACTTATATGTCAACTAACTCTCTTTAAAGTGTTGGTAGAGTATTAGTAGACTGGTAGGGTTAGAATAAGTTGATATGTAGTTGCAAAGTTAATTATAGTCAGTAGAATGTCTGTTGAGGAGCATCACAATCAAGAGTTATCAGATATTAGCCAGACAGTCTACTAATACTCTAATGAGAGTTAGTTGACATGTAGTTGCAAAGTTACTTATAGTCAACAGTTCAATGTTCAAAAGGGACCATCAAGGTCCCTTTTGGGCAGTCAAGGACTAGTGGTTAGGGAGTTGGACTGGTAACCCAAAGGTTGCTGGTTCGATTCCAGAACCGGTGGGAAATGACTGAGGTGCCCTTGAGCAAGGCACCTAACCCCTAATCGCTCCCCGGGCGCCACACAAAGGCTGCCCGCTGCTCTGGGTGTGTGTATCCACGTTTGCAGTGTGTGTGTGTTAACTACTCACTACTCTGCTCCTAATGTGTGTGCATTAACTTGGATGGGTTAAATGCAGAGGTCACGTGTCACTTTCACTTTCACTTTCAAAATAAAGTGTTTCCGAAGTTTTAGTATATTTGGAAAGAGTATATCTCAATGGCCGTTTCTGGTCTGGCGCATGCAAACGGGGAAAAACCTTCGTGGGAAAGTGTGGTGAAACATCTACAGTAGCCGGGTTTCCATTATAGATTTGCGCAAAACTTTTGCGATATTTTCTAAATGTCGAAATGACGGCGTTTCCATTAACTGATCTTATGTGACTAAAACGTCATTTTTCCTCTCGCCAAAAGTCATTCCAAAAATCATGGCGACATATATGTTGGTAGGTTTACGTTTATCCCAGTCATCGCACTCGCCATTATTTTTAATGGAAGGAGTCGTAGGCGTGTTATCCAAGCATTAATGGCAAGGAAAGCCCCTTATACTTGTGAGCGGCACATATGAGGAGTTTCTGGGGGTTTCTCCCTCAAATCTGCTTTAAGGTCTTGATAAATTATGGCATTTCTTTATTGTTTAGAATCCTGTAATTCTTTTGTCTTTTATGAGTTTAATGAAGAACTGTGTTTCGTCTTCTGTCCAAACATACTGCGCCATCTTTAAAGAATGATCGGCTTTTACGTACGTCATGTGACCTGTAATGCAAAAAAACCATTGCAGTTTTGCGAAATATTCCTTTTTCGAATTGCCTGAAAAATCGGCTCATGCGAGCGTAAAAACTTTTTTGTGATATATGTGAGTTTTTGCGAAATTGACGTGTTTCCATTGGGCATATTTTCAATTTGTAAGTTCAATTCGCGCAATTTGAAGGGTAATGGAAATGTGGCTTATGACACAATTAAAATAAATAAAAATCCATGTTGGGTTTTTGCACCCTTGAATAAAATAGTTCACCCCAAAATGAGAATTCTGCCATGATTTACTCACCATCATGTTGTCAAGCCTGTTCGACTGACTTTCATCTGCGTTACACAAAAGAAGATATTTTGACGTATGCTTCATTCGTCTATATTATGAAAGTCAATGCGACCCAAAACTGTCAAGCTCCAAAAAGGACATACTGTAAAAGTGGAAGTGTGAAATTAATCAATGCGATTCATTTAATAATAATAATAATTCGTTACATTTATATAGCGCTTTTCTAGGCACTCAAAGCGCTTTACAAGGAAGGGGGAATCTCCTCGACCACCACCAATGTGCAGCATCCACTTGGATGATGCGACGGCAGCCATATTGCACCAGAACGCCCACCACACACCAGCTTACTGGTGGAGAGGAGACAGTGATAAAGCCAATCAGTATATGGGGATGATTAGGAGGCCATGATGGACAGAGGCCAAGGGGCAAATTTGGCCAGGATGCCGGGGTTACACCCCTACTCTTTTTCGAAAATAATTTCAATGTCAAATACAAAGACTAGGCCTACTTGTTCAGAAAAAAAAGTGAAGTATTAGTACCTACTTTGTACCTTATTTACCCCTAACAGGTTTGTTCCTTACAGGTCCGTTCACACCAAGAACAATAAATATAAAGATAACGATGACTATATTAGCGGTCACACCAAGAGTTTTCTATTATAAATGTGTGCTGCTACAAAACACATTTTGATATAAATCATATAAATGTTATGTACAAAACTACATCACTCAGATTTTTATCAACAAAAATGTACACTAATTGCTTGGTTCCACTGAGCGGTACGGTACGGTACAGTACGGTTCGGGATGGTAAACCCTGATCTGGCTTGCGTTTCCACTGCCAACAGTACCCTTACTTGATATGCATGGTGTAGCCTCTGCCAGAAAGAAGCGATCGACATAGTAAACTACAATGGATGACATACAGCAGATCTTGTTCTTGCTTCTCGGCGTGTTTGTCACAAGAAGCCAAGTGCCGACATTAGGCGTTTCTCAATAGCAAGTACGCAAAGTTCGGACTAGCCAAGTCCGACTCAGGAGAATGACTCATGAGGACACGAGTCCGGTAATTCTGCAAAAGGAACAGCGCGTTCTTGGGCAACAATAAAACAAACTATGTTATAAAACACCACTCTGCCTCTTTTCGTTTTCATTTAAAGAAATCTTAAACATTATAGCCACACAAATGTGGTTCAGGCGATGCGTATTGATTAGCCTATATTCACTGCATGCATAACGTTAGCCTATTTATAACAAAACGAAATATAAAAGTCAACCCTGCCTCTTTTCGTTTAAATATAATATAAACATATTAAACATTTTAATATGGTCCAGACAATATGTGCATTTGTATTAAACAACAGATGTTGCAGTAAACAATATTACAGTGATCATCTTCACTGTAATAAAATTAAAAATGACAAAACTCAACCCAATTTCTTTTTGTTAAATTTCAGTTTTATCGATATTAGCCATTATAAAAGTATAAGTAAAAGGTACAAGAAGCTATACAATAAGAAATAAAGCAAACAATTCAGTCAAACATTCAAAGTCAGTGCTCTAGTCTAACCTTACAACGGTAAAGTTAAATAGCTTAAATATATAAAGTTATGAAACTTCACTTAGCCCTCAGCCAAAACGACTGGCCAGGGAACAAATGATAGATTCACGAGACCAAATATCGGCCGTTAGAAATACACAAGACGAATTATATCTCATGTTTAACCACTACAGAGACATCAGAGTCAGCGGCAAACGTCAGAACGACTAGCCGAGGAAAGGCTGTTCCAGGCGGGGTACATTCGCGCCCGGTGATCGCCTGGATCTCACAACCTGGATCAAATTTTCATAAATCTTTATAAATAAACCACAGATTTGAGCTATAAACAACTACTTTCTCGCCTGAAAAACTCTTAAAACTACATTTCGTGACACAATAACAGTAGTATTATATTTCAACTGTATATTAAAAAAATGGCGCTTCTTATGTTGTCATTCCCCTTGTAGCACGAGCAAGTGACGATACTCTGTCAACCAATCAACGTTCTGCAGTGAGTCTAGCTCCACCCTTTAGTACCGTACCACTGTGCTAGGAACCCCAACGGAAGGGTACTGAAAAAGTGGTACGGTACGGTTCGGCATTTTGGTACCATTCACAACTTTTGACAGTGGAAACGGAAATAATTGCGTATTGTACCGTACTGTACCGTACCGATCAGTGGAAACGAGCCAATATCTACAGGGACACCCTTTTTTGACACTGCAAAACTACTCCAACCTGTTTGAAATAAAATTATATTGAAAACCGTTGGTTATATATTTAACTTTTGAATGTTTCATCTGATCATGCTTGTGATGGCATAAAGTTGCTGAATTCAGTTGCCTGAATGCTATCAAAAGTGTAAGACTAAGACTACGATGGCTCTGTTTGATTGTAAAACAAATGATATAGTAGAATAGGTAGTTGTGTCATCATATCTAAAGTCTAGTTTTGAGAGAGTTCAAGCAGATTATTGACTTAGAATTGACTCTGCACCAAATGATTTGCACCATTTCTATGCAAAAAAGCAGGGATCGGATGCAAATACTGCTGTGGTACATATAAACTGAACACTCATATCTGACCGTAAAGCCCGAGATCTGCTGAGAAACCTTGAGGTGAGGATTGACACAAGGTCTTTTCTGATGAAACACAAAAACAAACAAAAAATAAGAACTTTATGCACTCGTGGGTAATAGAGCAATGCAAAGAGGCAATGGATTAGGAAAATGACTTGTTTTCATCTCCTCACAGTTCATTATTTCAAAGAGAATAAGGCATTAGGACAGTTTTTCCTAATAAACAAATTCTGATTAATTTCCTTGGTAAACAAAGCCTTACAGCTCTGTTGGCAGTGAGATTATTTTAGAATTTCTGTACAATTGAACAAAGCAGCGAGTGATTTGTTTCTCGACTTTAAGGAAAAATAATCATTAAACTACAAAGCAACTTGAAGCGAAGGAGAAAAGAGGAAACGCCATGAATCAGAAGATGAGCGGTAAGAAGACTATGAGTGCGCACTCGCTCTGCCATTCATGGGTAATTAACAGTGTTTCAAACTGAAAAATTAAACATTTAATGCATTGTCTTAAACACAAACACACGCGAGTCACAAAAGCACACAATTTTAGTTACATGCTATTCCTATAGACCTTAGTCAGAGTAGAGCCATATGTGACGTGAACAACAAAAAGGCTATGAGCGATGGATTCAGTGTGTTCTCAGATGAAGATATTATTGCTAGGATGTGTCTTTTTCAGCAGACCTAACCTTGTGAAAAGAAGTACACATAAGCATACTTTTAAAGAGTGAAGAATACACTTTTTAAGATTTGAAGTACACTGCAATTGCATCCCAAGGATTGAGATATCGTCACATATGAGACACACTGGGGAAGCAAGAGACTTTGAGTCTCCTTTTACTCTCCATTTAATGTTTTTGTTGTGTAGTTTTAAACAATTGAGAAATATTTCTTTCCTATGGGTTCATCCCAAGTAACTTTGAAAACATGGTGAGAATATTAGATGTGACCTTTGACATTAAGACGGTATGCCATCCACGTGTTCTCTGACTAGTCTCATCTTATGAATGTCTTGGGTGTATGCAAAGCTGGCACTAAACAGTGTTGAATGTCTGAGTCTTTCAGTTTCTACAGAAGCATGACATGTACTCCACCTGAGTCTGTGTGGTCTAGAGACAGAATATATTAAAAGCTAATCGGCACACAGGACTCTTCGTGTTCACAGAACTATTAAAGGATCAGACAGGTAAGGTGCAGATGAGTCAGACTCACTTCTTGATAAATTAATAAGAATGATCCCGGTACATGTGTTCGCTGACTGAGGGCAGCTCAAACATCCTCCTGCCAAATTGATTTAATGGCATATATTAGCATCTCATCTTCTGAGGAGCTCTCGTGTTTAGGAAAGCTCAAGCCTGTTCATCTCAACTCTTTTTCTAAAGATTGTTAAAAGGATTTGTGGAGTATTGTGAAGAATAAAAAATAAAATCTAATTGGCTAATCTTAAACATGAGTATTGCAACATTGACCAAAAAACTGAGTTTAAAGAACATTGAGCTAAGTTGAGCTGAATAATGACACTATTGTTTTCTGAGTGGCTTTACAGCCATGTCACCCTGTAGCCCAAGACTGGTTGCCCAGTGAAGCTAAGCAGGGCTGAGCCTGGTTAGTACCTGGATGGGAGACCTCCTGAGAAAACCAGGTTGCTGCTGGAAGAGGTGTTAGTGAGGCCAGGAGGGGGTGCTCACCCTGTGGTCTGTGTGGGTCCTAATGCCCCAGTATAGTGACGGGGACACTATACTGTCAAAGAGCACCGTCCTTCGGATGAGACGTAAAACCGAGGTCCTGACTCTCTGTGGTCATTAAAAATCCCAGGATCCTGGCCAAATTTGCCCCTTGGCCTCTGTCCATCATGGCCTCCTAATCATCCCTATATACTGATTGGCTTCATCACTGTCTCCTCTCCGCCAGTAAGCTGGTGTGTGGTGGGCGTTCTGGCGCAATATGGCTGCCGTCGCATCATCCAGGTGGACCTGCACATTGGTGGTGGTTGAGGAGATCCCCCCCTTCTATGTAAAGCGCTTTGAGTGCTGAGAAAAGCGCTATATAAATGTAATGAATTATTTACAGCTAAAATTAATTGATGATTTTTTACAACACTGTTATCATCCTGTTTAATAAAATTTTGTACCAGAGCTAGTTTCCATCTGCAGTCCCCGGGCAGGTGCACACAATATTAAAACATTACATTACAAATAACTGTCAGTACCACTAACAAATACATGCAATATTAGTTAAACAATGATCATTTAAAACTAATCAGATGTTTAAATGAAAAACTAATCAAAAAAACATCACAGCCTAAAATATATACAACATAATCAAAACCATTTACTTCAATATTACATTTGTAGACTTTAAGTGTGCTGATGCTGACACATCTGGTTATCGAGGATGTATTTCTTTAAGTTTCGAGAGAAATTATTCAGATCTACAGACAACTTTAGACTGTCTGGGAGTTGATTCCATTGTTTAATGGTTTTATTTAATGGAATTATATTCACACCGACTGCAAACAGGTATTTGATAGTGTGAATAAAGTGTTTATCTGGTGTGGTTAGGGGTTGGCGTAGGAGAGGCACAATAACACAGTATCCATTTATGATTTTAATAAATACAATAATATACACTTAATATTATGTTTTTATTGTGTGCTGTTTTATAATATACTACAATACACTGAGGTGTAAATAGTATCTGGCAGTATTTGCACTAAGTATAAAAAGCATCTAACTACTATTAATTCTTAGTGTAAAGAAAATACTGCTATTTTCTATATATTAATATATAGAAGGTGCACAGTGTAATTTTACCAACAAATAAAAAAAAACACCATTGTGTTAACACTCATGACACTAAAATAATACAACAACAACAACAACAACAAAACATTAAAAAATGATTCATATTAAAAACCATCAAATGTAAAAATTATGGGAACGTCCATTTTTTTTTCACTGTAAATTTCACTGTAAGATTTGTTCTTACATCTATTCCAGTTTTTCCCTGTATATAGTAGGCTACTATAATATTTTAAGATAACTTGATGTTAACAAATGATGTTAACAACATTTTTACAGTCTTCTACAGTTAAAATTACAATCGCTTTCCACAGTGAAATAAATGTGACTTGACATTATCAGGACACTACGCAATAATTTGAATTTTTTTTTTTCATAGTATAAATGGCAAGCTCATTCATCATATCATATCTTTTTATCTTCTTATAATGTTTATCAAATTCAATTCAAATTTTAAATTCAAATTTATTTCAGGAATGCATGGCCTCTCGGCCCATAGTTCCACAAAATCACAATAACATGACAGGTGCTCTTTCTTCATTCCATGAGATATAGATATATATATATATATATATATATATATATATATATATATATATATATATATATATATATATATATATATATATATATATATATATATATATATATATATATATATATATATATATATATATATATATATATATATATATATATATATATATATATATATACAATGCCAATCTCTATACTTACACTCACAGACCTGTGACACATCAAACATCACAAACAAGTGTGATGTTTGTATTGATGTGTCACAGGTCTGTGAGTCGAAGGTATAATGTTAATCAAGATTATTGCAATTCATGTTTTAGTTTAGTATAATTATTTTCCATCCTAAACACACACTTTGCATGTAAAATAAGCAAAAATACTTATGTTTTGCTGTTTGACAATAGTTCAGTAATGTATAATTATTTTTGACATCACAGAATAGCAGGGTTATGTTTAGGTTGACTGTTTTTAGTTTCAGGTTTTCCTGTTTGCCTGCCTGTTTGATTTCCTTGTTAGTTGTCATGGTTCAAGTTACACACCTGTTTGTAGTTGAGTTGCTTGTTATCTTGTTTCCTTCCTTTGTTCATCAGTGTATTAATAGTCCTCTGTTTGAATCCTTGGTTGTCCATTCTCGTCTGTATACGTATATGTCACAGGTCGGGATGGGCCAAGCCGGACTGCGCCCACCCCTGAACCAGGACCACCCTGAGGAGCGTGTCAGAGACGAGACGGAAACAGAATTCAAGGGAATCACAGTTCTTTTTATTAAAGTTAAAAGTAATTTGAATAACCTAAGCTAAAATCTTCCTTTCCTCTTCTTCCCCGGAATCGAGGCAATGCAGCAGTCTCCGGGGCCCACTCCCACGCCGATACAAGGTTCGCAATGGCCTGAGATGGATCGATGGATTTCCACGGGTGTGTATGCGGTCGGGGCTGTTCCTCTTCCCGCACTGATGCGGGGTCCGCAGGGACCTACGACAGACAGGTGAGTTTCCACAGGTGAGCAGACGGTCGGGCTGTTCCTCTTCCCACACTGATGCAGGGTTCACAGGGACCGACGACAGACAGGTGAGTTTCCCCAGGTGAGTAGACGGTCGGGCTGTTCCTCTTCCCACACTGATGCAGGGTTCACAGGGACCGACGACAGACAGGTGAGTTTCCACAGGTGAGTAGACAGTTGGAACTCTAGGGCTACAGCAGACTCGAGTCAACAGGCTGAACGGAGCTTCTCTAGGGCAGACAGTTAGAACAGACAGAGTCAGCTTCAACAGCAGTATATAGGCCTCACGTGTGTTGCCGGGGACAGGTGACTCCACACCATGCAGATGGGCCGGGGGCTATAGCAGACTCAAAGTCGCAGCTGAGCAGGGCTGCTCTAAGACAGACAAAATCAACTTCACCACAGTATACAGTTCTTACGTGTGTTGCAGGGGACAGATAACTTCACACCATGCAGATGGACCGGGGGCTATAGCAGATTCAAGTCGCAGGCTGAGTGGAGCTTCTCTAGAACAGACAGAATCAACTTCAACAGCGGTATACAATTCTCACGTGTGTTGCAGGGGACAGATGACTTCACACCATGCAGATGGACTTGGGGTTGTAGCAGACTCAAGTCGCAGGCTGAGGTGAACTTCTCTAGGACAGACAGAATCAACTTCAACAGCAGTATACAGTTCTCACGTGTGTTGCAGGGGACAGATAACTTCACACCATGCAGATGGACTTGGGGTTGTAGCAGACTCAAGTCGCAGGCTGAGGTGAACTTCTCTAGGACAGACAGAATCAACTTCAACAGCAGTATACAGTTCTCACGTGTGTTGCAGGGGACAGATAACTTCACACCATGCAGATGGACTTGGGGTTGTAGCAGGTTCAAGTCGCGGGCTGAGTGGAGCTTCTCTAGAACAGACAGAATCAACTTCAACAGCAGTATACAATTCTCACGTGTGTTGCAGGGGACAGATGACTTCGCACCATGCAGAATGGACTTGGGGTTGTAGCAGACTCCAGTCGCAGGCTGAGGTGAGCTTCTCTAGGACAGACAGAATCAACTTCAACAGCAGTATACAGTTCTCACGTGTGTTGCAGAGGACAGATAACTTCACACCGTACAGGTGGGCTTAGGGCTGCAGCAGACTCAAAGTCAACAGGCTGAGCGGAGCTCCTGCTAAGACAGACAAAATCACGATTGCAGATAGAGTGTGCAGTCTCACGTGTGTTGCAAGGGGGGCAAACCTTCTCACCGTACAGGTGGGTTGACAGGCAAGTAGCGAACTTAAGTCAACAGGCTGGACAGAGCTTCTTCTAAGACAGTCAGAATCACTACTTCAAACAGAGCGGTTAGTTTGACTCACAGATGCTATTCCTTCTAGTCCTCAACAGATGGGGCCGCTCGAATTATTAAGCTCCAATTACTGACAGTAGACCAGCATGGCACGTGGGGAGTGCACGGCAAAAGAGAATAAATCTTCCACACACACACGGCAATTTCACTCCAAACATGCAACGTGAAGGGGGAAACGTCAATTTAAGCACTGCAATCCACTTCAATAAGTGCAGATAAGGCCAGCACTCACCCAGGGGTCTCCGTGCCACAAACAACGAGCTCCAATGTTGGGAAGAAGATGTTTCAGGGTTTTCCTCCACAGACATAGACGGATTCACATCACCGTTCCAACACGGGGGAAGAGGGCAAGAGATCGAACATGAATCAGTATAATTCACTCAGTGACGTTTAGGTAGCACAATCAAAGCACTCCAATCCACCTCAAATTCAGTGTTGAAACATGCAGGTACGAGATACAATGGTCGATTACTTATCTCTCTCCCTTCCCGGCAAACGGTGTATTTTCACAACTCTTCCACACTCCTCAAGTCCCCTCCAGCAGCACTTCCCTTTGTACCCCGCAATTCCTCTCTGCAACACTCAAATAGAACGACTTCTCACGGGAGAGAACCACACAACAGTCTCTCTTCACTGGCTTTTTATATCCTTCTCAATGCCCACATGGCTTTGTCATGGCTCCAAATTAACTGCTCACACCTGGTGTCAATTTCCTCATCCCGGTTGGCAGGGCAACAGATATACACTTACACGGGGGGGTAGTGTTTCCTTATTATTGTACCGGAGGGGACACAATTGCGGCGAACTTTAGTTCCGCCCTCATTTGTCACTCCGTGACATATACGTATACATTAGTAGACATTGATTTGTCAAATTTTTTAAATGTCCGCAAGTTTTCGAACAATGAGTGATTTTTTTTTTTTTTTTTAATAAAATTTACAATGACCTCATTTCTTATTTTAAAATGCATTGTCAGGTGAATATGAGTGTTTAAATCCTACATCTGCAGTCTGTAAACACTAGCAAGCATATTTTTTTTCTTATTTATCACAGTGTTCTTTTCAAAATAATGTCATGTCCTTCCTTTCACAAGCTCAAAATAGACTTTGACCCTATGTTTATGTAAATCTATTTTGGAAAACATGCCACTCTATACACCTTCCTTCCACAGCCAGAGAGAATAAAATGGATTTTGAAATTACTTTGTAGTAGCAAAATCATATTGTTTGGACTGATTAGTTTTCCTGCCTCATTTGCTTTGAGACCATTATAGGTGCTACAGAAATATTTTCCTTAAATTCAATCACCTTGTACCTGCAAAAAGCTACATCATTATATGTGAGCGTACCTTTCACACAGCCAAGATTGCACCTGTGTTATTCTAGATGACAAACACTTCAAACACAGGTCGAGACTTTTTGAGCATTCTATCAACTCTGCAAATAAAAGATGAGGCGTTAATCTCTGCCATTGTCTTTGCAAAACACAGTTTAAACACTTAAACAAAGGTACACTTGGATGTTTCACCGCATCACTCAACTTGTGCATAAAAAGGAAAGTTCATCCAAAAATCATTCATCATTGTCATCATCACCCTCATTTCATCCCAAACCTATGACTTTCTTTCTTCTGTGGAACACAAATGAAGATATTTTAACAAATATATCAGCGTTGTTTTTGGTAACTTTAGTCACCTTCAGATATTTTACTGACTATAAGTAAAGGCCTTGACACACCAAGCCAACGGTCAGCCGTCGGCCGGCCCAGTTTATGCGTCAGCACTAGTTGGACCTCGTTGGGGGCTTTTTGGCTAATTGAGCAGTGTTGGGGAAAGGTACTTTTAAAAGTAATGCATTACAATATTGCGTTACTCCCTAAAAAATAACCAATTGGGTTACTTAGTTACTTTTTATGGAAAGTAATGCATTACTTTTGCATTACTTTCTCTCACCTGGGCTAGGCTGGTCGTGTGAGATTGTTTTTTAACAAAAAACACAAGTTCTATTTTTGGCAAATGTAAAGGCCCTTTCTCACCAAATGTGAACACAGGAGAAGAAAGTTCAACACTCTTACTTCAGCAATAAAACCCCCCAAAATGTGAATCTAAGTATTGAATTCAAATATGAATTCAATACTTGTGAATTTTTGCTTAGAATGGTTGAATTGGATCATCGAATGTCAGCAGCAAAGACATTGCTACATAAAGTGAGATTAAGGTCCTGTTTACACCTGGCATTAAGATGAGAAATGTGAAATACATCTTTGTGTGACCAGCTGTAAATAATGTCTGTAACAAATCAATGAAATCGACATTGAACTTGACAGCCTCAGACGGTGACATCATTGAAATGTGTGCTCGTCAGAGGCTGTAATAAGATGTGCCTCAGGTTTCTTTGTCTTCAGAACCATACTGTGTGTGTGTGTGTGTGTGTGTGTGTGTGTGTGTGTGTGTGTGTGTGTGTGTGTGTGTGTGTGTGTGTGTGTGTGTGACAAGCTCTCTCTTTCTGTCTCTGCTAGGAGTTAGTTTTCAATAGACAGTACACCGAATATTCTTTCTTTCTCTCTTCAAAGAAAGCGAAAAGGAAAAAGAAAAACATAAGAAAATGAGCGACGTGCGAGGTAATCGGTGTGTGTCTCCGTGTTCACGGCCCATGCCTGAATGCGATTTACACTAGTTTTGCTTCGTTTGTTTGGGGGAAGAACATGCTGCCCTCGCGTTGGAGCAGGGCGAATGCGAGCACTGTGAGAGTTTCCCAGTGAAAGTTATACACGCTCGTCTCGCTTCTCACTCTGCCATCGTGGGGCTCTCGTATGGATCTCGTATGGATCTGGCTGAGGAGCGGGAGACGGTCCATCCCTATCGCTTGCTCTCTCTCCAGATCCAGATCTCCTTTTGCCTGAGCCCGAAACACACCCTGGCGCCTCTTTGGTTAGTGTAGAGGACAGCGCAATTCCTTCCTTGCTGTACTCAGGTGGAGGGGCTGTCGGCCACCAAGGCTCATCGCAGAGTGGCAAGTCTTGTCCCCCTCGTGAAGACTGGGGACCGGCTCGCCGCCCTCAGCAGCCTCCAAAAAGGCCCTGACCTCAGCACTATCATCTCCAAAAAGAAGAAGTCCTGATGGTCTTCCGCCCATCTTTGTGGTGGTTGCCTCTCCTTGGGACGGGGTGCATAAAAAAACAGCAGCTTCCCAGCACCCTCACGAAACCACTGTACCATCTCTGCCACCTCTGGTGTCTCTGGGGGCAGTGGTTTCCAGCGAAGTGTTGGGTACACCCAGCTCCCCCTCAACGGGAAGTAATTGGTACCCATTTCAGAGAACTTGACAGCGTAGAAGCTACTCTAATTGGTATATCTAATTGGGTCCTAACAACAGTAGAAAAAGGTTACAGAATCCACTTTCCTCGTCATCATCTGCGTTTCAACGGCATGGTCCCCACTACCATGAAACCAGAGCAGGCACACTTACTGTCACAAGAGCTTCCATCTCTTCTGGTCAAAGGGGCCATAGAACATGTCCCTCTCCCAGAGCGAGAGTCGGGCTACT
Source organism: Rutilus rutilus (assembly GCF_951802725.1). Lineage (NCBI taxonomy): Eukaryota > Metazoa > Chordata > Actinopteri > Cypriniformes > Leuciscidae > Rutilus > Rutilus rutilus. The sequence continues at coordinate 2,994,741 of NC_140230.1, read as the reverse complement.
ACAGTTGATACTTCCTGGTTCCCAAAAAAGATGGGGGACTGTGTCTGATTTTAAATATTCGAGGATTGAACCGGTCCATCAGAACACACAAGTTCAAGATGCATCCAAAACACCCTGAGCAAAGTCAGGCTAGGTCAAGCTCTTATTGTTCGTCAGTACCAACGAATGTTAGGTCTCATGGCATCTGCGCACATTGTGATCACTATGGGCCTTTTGCACATGAGACCTGTGCAAAATTGTGGCTCAAAGAGCGGTCTTAAGTGGCTGTCCAGCCCAGTGGGTATGGGAGGGTCATCAGCTCAATTGTCATATGAACTGCCTTAATTTGATGGCTGCATTTCTGGCCCTGAAATACCTCCTCCAGCAGCTGAGAGGCTGCCATGTCCTAGTGCGGGTGGACAACAGGATGGCATACTCCTACATAAATAACCAGGGCAGTCTGCATTCGTGACACCTAAGCGATTTTCTTTGAGCTCAGGACAAGTTCCTGTCACTTAAAGCAGTCTATATCGCTGGACATCTGAATGTGGGAGCAAATTTACTGTCCAGAGAGAGAATACTGACGGGGGAGTGGCCAGGCAACTGAGGCCTCCCGTTAGAACCAAGATTCCTTCATGGGACTTAGCTATAGTCCTTGTGGGGCTGGTAGAGACCCCCTTTGAGCCTCTAGAGTCAGCGCCAGACAAGCTTCTGACTCTAAAAATGTTTGTTTCTTATGGCTATCACCTAACTAAAAAAGAACTGGGGATTTGCAGGCTCTATCTCGCCATCCTGCTTAAACTTTGCCCCTGGAATGGTGAAAGCAATCTTGTATCGTCATCCTGATTACCTGCCTAAGGATCCTTTCTCAACTGTACATCCAGTCACTCTTGAAGCGCTCTGCCCTCTGCCGTTCAAAACTTCACCGACTGTGCTCTTCAGCCCTATGATCATCACACTAGCCAATGGCGTAAGTCAGAGCAACTATTCATTTGTCATGGGGGCCGAAACAGGGGTGCGGCCGCCACCAAACAAACAAATGATGTTTCATTAAACAAAGTTCAGGAGGAGCACATTCAAATAATCAATCCAATCAACTTGTCATCAACAATCATCATGTCTATCTTATCAGCATGAGAGGAAGCATATATATACAGTATATATATATATTCACTCAGTCGACTCACCTACATTCCTCGCCAGTTTTCCAGCATCCCTCCAACTCTTGGCTTGTTCCTTCCACAGCCAGGAATACGGGGGGAGTACTCTTGGTTCGGGCCGAATACCGAGCCCGGAGCCTCTCCTCGGACAGCACGCCAAATATGCATACCATTTATTCTATACAACTTATTTGTAAGTGTGAACTCGTGAATCTCAAATTGGGTGAGGGATTTTGTAAATGCTTCTCCGCACACATTCATAAGATTTAATAGTTTGGATGTTCATGCTACTCCGGGCTCACATGTCCTTGAGTCAACATGACAAGCTCATGCCTGAGACCTTTCGCGTGCTTGTGAGCACACCCTACACAACCGTGAGGGGTCCAGACACCCCAGTGCGGCAGCGTGGATATTCTCGTACCCAGAGCGCTCAGTGCAGCATTGTTTGTAGCTTTCAAAAGGGAATGTTTCGGGTTACTTGACTGTAACCCTGTTCCTTCAAAAAGCGGACACTGAGGATGTCCCAGGACCGTTTTTCAGGCGAAGTGATACCTGAGGATGCACCGGTGGCACATCTAATTATAGCCTCTGACGAGCACTCATTCCAATGACGTCACCATCTGAGGCTGTCAAGATCAAGGTCAATTTACACACATTAATCACAGCTGGTCATACAAAGATGTATTTCCCATAGCCCTCAGCCCAGCATCTCGTTCCCGCTTTTTCAGGGAACATGGTTACAGTCAAGTAACCCGAGACATTTTCATGAGATTCAGCCAAACAAAATAATATAATTCACTGTGGGTCACAAAACTATATGCCATAATTTCAGCAAATTGATTCATCTCAAACAACCACATCTGTATGTTGATGTACAGATATAAACAGACACACACATAAATTACACACGCACATACGGAAATACGCCAAAATGCAGTTGTTTGGCATTCTGACATGTACACAGCCACACACACACACACACACACACACACACATATTCGCTGCAAATCCCTTTGAAGAAGCTATGATGATCTCAACTAATGAGATAAGAGACTGTGTAACCACGGTGACAAATGCAGCCATTTGAGGCCGGAAGGAGGAAAACAAGAGCAGATTATGAATGCAAGCAGCAGGTGAGAGATACTGAGCTATCAGGCCTGTTTTGGACCGAGTCCCGTCTCATGCTGAACGCTGCCTGCCAAACGGTACAGAAAACACAGGATCAAATTCACAGATTGATGAACCTCAGCTGAGAGGAATGCCTGGCGCTTCAGAGATGTTTACAGATGTGTAAATCTTAACTTTCAAATCTCATAATATATATAAAAAAAATAAAAATTCATTATGCACTGTTTTTATAGTGTATAATATGTGAAATAAAACCATGAAATATGCAATAGCAAAACCAACACATGATAGAATTCATTTGAACCAAATTATATACTAAACTTAATTAAATACTTTAAAATGAATACCTAATAATGAATAAATACTTAATTACTCATTCATTGTAATGTTAATAAAATTCCATTCTCATTACTATAATCATGGTAGAACTTGTATTTAATTTATGCTGATTTTAATAAAATAATATCATTGCATTACAATAGGCCTATTTGTACTATAACAAAGTAAAAAAAAAAAAAAAATACTAGAAAATAGCCATTAAATGGCCTTCAAAACTTTTAGGTAAAAATGTAACCTACTGTAGACACTTTTTTGAGAGATTCACAATATTATAATAATTGTATCATATAATATTAGTTTCTTGTATTCTAGGAGATAAAGCAGGACAACTCTTCAGCTAGACAGGTGTTTGCAGCACATTCCCGTCTGTCACTTATAGAGCAGAAGAGCAGGACCTGAGGAGCCGCTCTGACGGGTCGTGACATCTCGCAGGAGACCGCATCTCATGGCCGATGAGCAGTTCATCTGGAGTTAATGTGCTGCAGCTGTGCTCTAATGAGCTGGGGCCAGGAGAGAGACTTCAGTGCTGTGACGTGTTCTGCATTCATCAGAGAAACCCAAGCCTGACTCTCAGACAGGACTCGCACTGCCCAGCGCTCCCGACACCGGCCGGCTCCTGCTTTTCAAAGGCAGAATCATGAGGTGATGAGCGCTCATGAGACCAAAATGGGTGCAGATTCATGTTTGTTCTAATGCAGTCAAATGTTGACTGTCTTCGCTCCATCTGAGAATGATGGAAAATGTAGTCCTGCTATACAAGCCATAAATAAACGGTCAATTCAAATAAAAGTCAATATCATGATTTTAAGAGCTCTCCAAAAATTCAACATCTACGATAATATAATGAAATATTTGCAGTTTAAATGTCACTCGCATAATATTTTATTCCCTCAGAATACATTTGAATGGCAATTGTGTCATGCTTTTGGCCCGCTTGGCATCTATTGTGTTTTATTGCATTTTGAATAATCTTTGTTTTTTGCCTCATGCCTTTATCTCATCCAGCATTATGTAGATTATGAGTTTAATGTCAGTTTAGGTACTGATGTATCATTAGTGCTTTATGCATTGAACATGTCATTGGATTGGGGCAGTTCATTTTGCACCTGTGAAGGAGACATACAGTGTTTTATAATTACATACAATCTTCTCATTCATCCTTTCACCAGATGATTTTTTTAGCTACATGCAGCTCCTCCTTTCGTTTCTCCTCCTCCTCCGTGATGGACACATGTTCTTCCTGGATAAAATAATCAGTCGTGTAACCCTGCACACACACACAGCCGTCTGAACACAGCGAGTTCACAGCATCCACACCTGCGTATCTGAACTATCGCTCCTCTAGCAGAGCATTAGGCGCAGTGAGATCTCATTAGCATTCAGCTCTTATACGCTAAGCGTGCTTCTAGCTCTCATACATGTGTGCACGTTTGGATAGGATATAAAATATAAAGACTTTTACGCGTAAATAACTTTAACGATTTAAACCCTTTGGTTTTATTGTACTCATTATAAATTAGATTAATTGAATGTTTATTGCCAGTACATGACACATAAACAGTGCATTTACCTGTATTTCCAGCTTCACAATCATGAATATGTTTATTCTGGTGTCTCTATTGTCCTGAGCATTGGTTTTCCAGCACCAAGACTATTCATTTACACACACAATGGAATATCAAATATAGCATTTTAATCAACAGTTCGTTTTTAGTTCATTTTAGTTCATTTGTTATGTCTTTTTTTTTTTTTGTAAGTTATTTTAGTACATCAGATTAAAATAAATGCTAATGAGAAATGTTGCCCTGCCTAGCTGGAATAAATGCATTATTTATTTATTTTTATTTATTTTTTCAGTTAGTGTTAATTTTATTTAAAATAATGCAAAATAGTTCATGTTAATAACCTTTGTACAAATAGCACAGATGACTTTTAATTAGTTCCCATCTGGGGCTAATTTCATTTATAAATACATTTGATAAATATTTTTTTAAAAGTCCAAGTTTATACTAATTTGCCCGAGAATGCAAATTTAAAGGCTCTTATACACCTGTATATTGTTTTACATGCAGTCACTATGATTCAGCGCATTTTCAGAGAAATCTAAATGCACACTTTACATGCAATCTCTTATGAATACAAATGAAATGCTCCTTTCAGGGAACAGCAGTGATCTCTGTGATTCCACAGCGCTGTGAGGATACAGACACAAAACCCTCAAACACATCTCACTAACATTTGGGCTATTTAAAGAGAGAATGGAATAATCACCTAGGGAAAATTACACACTATTCAAAGCGCTGAGGCATAATTACATACTATTAGAAGAAAGCATCTCATCCTCTTGCTTTGGACCAGGAGCACGTGACATGTTTCAAAGCACACGGTTCTTCCTAGATCTCGTGGTGATTCAGAAGCTGTTCTTACTACTTAATAGAAGCAAACTTCTCAAACGATGGGCTCCGGACCGGGGCTCGTTGTTCTGCTAGGATACATGAATCGGGGGTTTGTATTTTGTGTGATCATGACAGAGGGATTCTGCGAGAAGCCTCTCATCCAGCCCGAGACCTCCGTATAAGCACCGCGAGACTGTCAAGAGACCCCTAATAAGAAGAGGTCTTATGAATTATTGATTCCCAGCATCCGTGCCCATCATACGCCCCCCTCCCCCCTCCCTCTCTGCTCTTAGGATAAATATTCCCTTTAAAGTCCGAGAGCTTTGAGATTTGCCTCGGGTTTGGAGCGCGAGCCACCCAGCGGTGGATGCAATTAACACCCGAGACCCTCGTCTCGAAACTCTAGATCTGTTAAACACTCGCTGATGTGCTTGGGTCAATGGCACATCTTTCCTCAAGCTTTTTCCTGCGATGAAAGGAAACTCCACTCCAATAATGGTGCGTTCAAGTCAGGTCGTAAAGGTCGTTTTTACGAGCTGAACGCACATGAACAATGCCGTGAATTCGAGTGGGAAGCTCGGGATTTTCTGTAAGCCCCGATCTTTACGAGTTGTGTGCGTGTCAGTGAGAAACATGGTGGAGCACCACAACACTTAAAGGAATTTAGCAGGGATAGTGCTAGACTTTTCTATTTACAGCAAATTAAGCTAATTGCCTACACAATATAGGCCTATTATAGGATTATAATATAACAATATGTAACGATAAAGTATACAGTGGCTTCATAGATGAATTAAAAACATAAAAAAAGCAAAACACACCTGATGCACATTCCTTGTTCTTAATTTTCTAGAAGTAAAGTTTAAAAACCTTTATTTAATTAAGAGAAAGTACACCGCCATCTTACTCTGACACGACTTCCCACCTCGTAAACGCGACTTACCACCTCGTTAACACACAAACTTCCCACCTCGTAAACGCGACTTCCCACCTCGTAAACACACAAACTTCCCACCTGGTAAACACACAAACTTCCCACCTCGTAAACGTGACTTCCCACCTCGTTAACACACAAACTTCCCACCTCGTAAACGTGACTTCCCACCTCGTTAACACACAAACTTCCCACCTCGTAAACACGGACTTTCCACCTCGTAAACGCCACTTCCCACCTCGTAAACACACAAACTTCCCACCTCGTAAACACACAAACTTCCCACCTTGTAAACACGAACTTCCCACCTCGTAAACACGGACTTCCCACCTCGTAAACACACAAACTTCCCACCTCGTAAACACACAAACTTCCCACCTCGTAAACACACAAACTTCCCACCTCGTAAACACGGACTTTCCACCTCGTAAACGCCACTTCCCACCTCGTAAACACACAAACTTCCCACCTCGTAAACACGAACTTCCCACCTCGTAAACACGACTTTCCACCTCGTAAACACGAACTTCCCATCTCGTAAACACGACTTTCCACCTCGTAAACACGAACTTCCCACCTCGTAAACACGACTTCCCACCTCGTAAACACGACTTTCCACCTCGTAAACACGAACTTCCTACCTCGTAAACATGAACTTCCCACCTCGTAAACGCGACTTCCCACCTCGTAAACACGAACTTCCCATCTCGTAAACACGACTTTCCACCTCGTAAACACGAACTTTCCGCCTCGTAAACACGAACTTCCCACCTCGTAAACACGACTTCCCACCTCGTAAACACGACTTTCCACCTCGTAAACACGAACTTCCTACCTCGCAAACATGAACTTCCCACCTCGTAAACGCGACTTCCCACCTCGTAAACACGACTTTCCACCTCGTAAACACGAACTTCCTACCTCGTAAACGCGACTTCCCACCTCGTAAACACGAACTTCCCACCTCGTAAACACGAACTTCCCACCTCGTAAACACGAATTTCCACCTCGTAAACACGACTTCCCACCTCGTAAACTCGAACTTCCCACCTCGTAAACACGACTTCCCACCTCGTAAACACGAACTTTCCGCCTCGTAAACACGAACTTCCCACCTCGTAAACACGACTTCCCACCTCGTAAACACGACTTTCCACCTCGTAAACACGACTTTCCACCTCGTAAACACGAACTTCCTACCTCGCAAACATGAACTTCCCACCTCGTAAACGCGACTTCCCACCTCGTAAACACGACTTTCCACCTCGTAAACACGAACTTCCTACCTCGTAAACATGAACTTCCCACCTCGTAAACGCGACTTCCCACCTCGTAAACACGAACTTCCCACCTCGTAAACACGAACTTCCCACCTCGTAAACACGACTTTCCACCTCGTAAACACGACTTCCCACCTCGTAAACTCGAACTTCCCACCTCGTAAACACGACTTCCTACCTCGTAAACATGAACTTCCCACCTCGTAAACGCGACTTCCCACCTCGTAAACTCGAACTTCCCACCTCGTAAACACGACTTTCCACCTCGTAAACACGAACTTTCCGCCTCGTAAACACGACTTCCCACCTCGTAAACACGAACTTCCCATCTCGTAAACACGACTTTCCACCTCGTAAACACGAACTTTCCGCCTCGTAAACACGAACTTCCCACCTCGTAAACACGACTTCCCACCTCGTAAACACGACTTTCCACCTCGTAAACACGAACTTCCTACCTCGCAAACATGAACTTCCCATCTCGTAAACGCGACTTCCCACCTCGTAAACACGACTTTCCACCTCGTAAACACGAACTTCCCACCTCGTAAACGCGACTTCCCACCTCGTAAACACGACTTTCCACCTCGTAAACACGAACTTCCTACCTCGTAAACGCGACTTCCCACCTCGTAAACACGAACTTCCCACCTCGTAAACACGAACTTCCCACCTCGTAAACACGAATTTCCACCTCGTAAACACGACTTCCCACCTCGTAAACTCGAACTTCCCACCTCGTAAACACGACTTCCCACCTCGTAAACACGAACTTTCCGCCTCGTAAACACGAACTTCCCACCTCGTAAACACGACTTCCCACCTCGTAAACACGACTTTCCACCTCGTAAACACGACTTTCCACCTCGTAAACACGAACTTCCTACCTCGCAAACATGAACTTCCCACCTCGTAAACGCGACTTCCCACCTCGTAAACACGACTTTCCACCTCGTAAACACGAACTTCCTACCTCGTAAACATGAACTTCCCACCTCGTAAACGCGACTTCCCACCTCGTAAACACGAACTTCCCACCTCGTAAACACGAACTTCCCACCTCGTAAACACGACTTTCCACCTCGTAAACACGACTTCCCACCTCGTAAACTCGAACTTCCCACCTCGTAAACACGACTTCCTACCTCGTAAACATGAACTTCCCACCTCGTAAACGCGACTTCCCACCTCGTAAACTCGAACTTCCCACCTCGTAAACACGACTTTCCACCTCGTAAACACGAACTTTCCGCCTCGTAAACACGACTTCCCACCTCGTAAACACGAACTTCCCATCTCGTAAACACGACTTTCCACCTCGTAAACACGAACTTTCCGCCTCGTAAACACGAACTTCCCACCTCGTAAACACGACTTCCCACCTCGTAAACACGACTTTCCACCTCGTAAACACGAACTTCCTACCTCGCAAACATGAACTTCCCATCTCGTAAACGCGACTTCCCACCTCGTAAACACGACTTTCCACCTCGTAAACACGAACTTCCCACCTCGTAAACACGAACTTTCCGCCTCGTAAACACGAACTTCCCACCTCGTAAACACGACTTTCCACCTCGTAAACACGAACTTTCCGCCTCGTAAACACGAACTTTCCACCTCGTAAACACGAACTTTCCGCCTCGTAAACACGAACTTTCCGCCTCGTAAACACGAACTTTCCGCCTCGTAAACACGAACTTTCCGCCTCGTAAACACGAACTTCCCACCTCGTAAACACGACTTTCCACCTCGTAAACACGAACTTCCCACCTCGTAAACACGAACTTTCCGCCTCGTAAACACGAACTTCCCACCTCGTAAACACGACTTTACACCTCGTAAACACGACTTCCCACCTCGTAAACACGACTTTCCACCTCGTAAACACGAACTTCCTACCTCGCAAACATGAACTTCCCACCTCGTAAACGCGACTTCCCACCTCGTAAACACGAACTTCCCATCTCGTAAACACGACTTTCCACCTCGTAAACACGAACTTCCCACCTCGTAAACACGACTTTCCACCTCGTAAACACGAACTTCCCACCTCGTAAACACGAACTTTCCGCCTCGTAAACACGAACTTCCCACCTCGTAAACACGACTTTACACCTCGTTTTACTTCCCACCTCGTAAACACGACTTTCCACCTCGTAAACACGAACTTCCCACCTCGTAAACACGACTTCCCACCTCGTAAACACGACTTTCCACCTCGTAAACACGAACTTCCTACCTCGCAAACATGAACTTCCCACCTCGTAAACGCGACTTCCCACCTCGTAAACACGAACTTCCCATCTCGTAAACACGACTTTCCACCTCGTAAACACGAAGTTTCCGCCTCGTAAACACGAACTTCCCATCTCGTAAACACGACTTTCCGCCTCGTAAACACGAACTTTTATAAATTTTTATCACATTTGTATGATAATAAAATGATTGTAAATGCCAGATGAAGGTCATGGGACTGAAACGTTGCTAAATACTTTTTATTATTATCATTTAGGCTTGTTTAATTTATACTTCTTTAATTAACTGCACACGCAACACATGCAAAGGGACAAATTAAAGTAATTGAAAAATTATTTTTCAAAATGCGATTTTAAATTTGCATTGAAATATTTATTGATTATTTATTTTGCTGTTGTTTGATTATTTAACTACATTTAAAAAACAAACTACATTTATTCACTACTGTTCAAAAGTCTGGGGTCAGTGACATTTTCTTTTTTAAAGAATTGAATCTTTTTATTCAGCAAGAAAGATCAATTTGATTAAAAACAACAGTAAAGGCATTTATAATGTTGGCTGCTGCAAATTCAGCTTTGATCACAGAAATAAATTGCAATTTCAAATATATTCAAAAATAAAAAAACGTTATTTTAAATTGTAATAATATTTCCGTATTTTTGCAAGAGCAAAGGAGACTTAAAACACTAAAATATCTTGCCGACCCCAAACTTCTGATGATATATGTCTATTTATTTGTCCGTTGAGAATTATATATTGTTTTATTTTTTTGTTTTTAACTACATTTTAAAACATGTATCAATCAAACCATTTCAAATATGTCTATTAATATGTCCATTTAAAACAAAAAAATAATATTTTTTTAAAATTTATTTTTAAAATAAATATATTTTTTTATTATATATATATAAAAAAAAAATTAAAAAAAAATATATATATATATATATATATTTTATATATATATATATATATATATATATATAATAAAAAATATATATATAATAATAAAAAAATATATATATATATATATATATATATATATATATATATATCTAGCCTCTCTATCCACTTGTGCATTCAATGTCAACATACATGTATGTATATTTCTGGCAGCAGTAGCACTGATGCATTTTAATATTCATTTTGATAAGTCTAGCCGTTTCACCTTCACTGAATGCTGCTGACAGAACGCCGTCCAATCCTGTATCGCTCTTATAATAAGTGGCCAATAGAAAACATTAAACAGTCTGACTGCCAAAAAAGCCCGACTCCACATGCCACAGTACAAGGTTACCAGAGCTTATATTTATTTGAGTAGTGCGATCTGCACAGATACACTGAGCTCATCAGTCATTCAAAGACCCACATCTCATTAATATTCACAGATGCTGCAGGTACAGTAAGGGTCGAGATCATTCTCATACGTTTGGATAGACACTTAAATGTACAATATAAGCACGTTGTGAGAATTTAAAAACTGCACCTTCAAAGAAGTGTTTATAAATCATTTGAGGTTCATAGAATATTGAATTCAAGCAATTCATTTCGAAATTGATAATGGTTTCAGTCTGTCCTGTGTGATTTTTAAAGATTGCTTATAGATGGATGCATGGGTGGATGACAGGTTGTATTGAAGATATAAAGTTTTAAGATATAAAACAAACAGGACAAATCTCTGAAACAGAAAGTCTACTATAAGTTTTTACTATAATTTTTATTTTATTTACCCTTTTCTGTCAAAAAAAAGACAGTTTGTGTGACTGGTTTTATGACATACTAACCTGCCTTAAATGAAGAGACTTTGTAGCGTCTATATTTGATTCCCTCAGCTAGACATGAATTCTACAGCACGCATCAGCCTGCAAACGAGAGAAGTTTTCTATTCATGCATTTTCACACCTTCTGTTTTTGTTTTTTTTGTTTTTTTTACTTATGCATCAATTCACTGTATCTCTTCCTTACCTCTCACCTCTCTTTCACCCATCAGGTCACAGGTCCTCCATTCTACCAGCGATATATGCTGAAATATTCACATGCTGCACCCGTGGCCCTGCCTGTTAATACTGGACCAGGAGCAGGAGGAGGAGGAGGAGGAGGAGGATGACGATGATGGAGGAGGAGGGTGATGATGAAGGAGGAGGATGATGAAGGAGGAGGATGATGAAGGAGGAGGGTGATGATAGAGGAGGATGATGATGATGGAGGAGGAAGATAAAGAAAGGAGGATGATGATGATGATGGAGGAGGAGGATGAAGATGATGGAGGAGGAGGAGGAGGATGAAGGAGGATGAAGAAAGGATGATGATGATGATGATGATGATGATGATGATGATGATGATGATGATGGAGGAGGATGAAGAAGGTGAGAGAAGATCCAGCGAGAGGATCTGTTAGCTGACACGCAGAGCCCTCTTCTGGTGTGTTTGCCTCGCTGCTGCTGAATCCTCTGAATGCTGGAGCACACACTGTTTGTTTTTTTTGCAACAATATTGCCATCCGAGAAACGTTGGGGATGGTAAAATATTTCTTTTGTCAGAGGGCAAAATCAGCAGTCTTGGATCGCTTACTCTGACATGCTCACTGACGGCTAATTAATTGGCTCTGTAATGAATCTTTGCCTCAGACGGATTTCTGGCAGTGTCCGAAATTTTGGGTTGCAATCCTGCAGCGTGACTGCTAATGAAAAACAGAGAGAGAGAGAGAGAGAGAGAGAGAGAGAGAGAGAGAGAGAGAGAATGTGAGAAAGAATGTGAGAGAGAGAGAGAGAGAGAGAGAGAGAGAGAGAATGTGAGAGAGAGAGAGAGAGAGAGAGAGAGAATGTGAGAGAGAGAGAGAGAGAATGTGAGAGAGAATGAGAGAGAGAGAGAGAGAGAGAGAGAGAGAGAGAGAGAGAGAGAGAGAGAATGAGAGAGAGAGAGAGAGTTAAAGTGCTGAGCTTGTCGATATGACACAACCATTTAATTTTTTTGTTCCCTTCACTATCACACTGTCAATATTGGTGCAAAAGCTTGCTTGAATATGTGTGATACCATTTTAATTTTCTGTATCAATGAGGATGTCAGAACATGACATGGATTGATAACATTAATCTTCCTTTCAATGCTGTAAATCATGAGCAAAGTCGGAACTTATTTTCAGGGGCATTTTTTACAATTTGTTTGATTTTATGATGGCCTTATTAAATAGGCCTGTTGTCACACACTGGCTTGACTTGATAATCCAGACAAATGCTTGATGCAGAAATAACATAGCTAACACCAGGAACCATACATTAAAACACCAGATAATAATCAGACCATGACTGAAGGTTTAAATCCATAAAGCTAACAAGAGACTAAGCGAAGGACAGGTGTAGGTGATCAGCTGACATGGTAACAAACAAGGGTTTCTATGGAAACTTGCGAGATTACAATGGAGACAAGGTAACAGGAACTAAGGTACGTTTACACGACAATATGCTTAAAACTGAGACGTTTTCCACATACAGACAAAACAATCTCTATTCACACGGATCCACGGAAACTAAAAGCGCTGTATTCTGCTGTCAGGCCATTAGGTGGCGATGAAACACTATAGACTGAACATGTAATACGCGTGTGCATGATTCGTGTTTTTGATGTTTACACAGAGACCGTTTTCAAAAACTTTCAGCCACCATAAACGCTGTTGTCCTGTAAATGAACGGCCAAAATGCATAAAAAGTTTTACGTTTTTTTTTTTGTTGTAAACGTCTCCTAAATAAACAGGAACTAAACACAGGCACAACAAGACAAAATAAATATCAAAATAAAAGTCCTCCCTACAGTTCTTTTTTTAGCAACTAGAACTAAGTGAACTACTGTATACTAACTAAGCATTTGTCAGTTCAACATACTATTAATCCTATTTCACTTGACTTTTTTTTTAAAGCAATCAGTTTGCATGATTTTTAATGTAAGTCTAACTAATTAGATTTTACAGTGTGTGTGTTACTGAGTTCTGCACTCTCATACAAACTCCCGTTATAATCACTGAAATCACTGCACTGCAAAATGAATCTCTCACTTCATCTTAAATTTGGGTGGCATTTTTGCTCACTTTGAAGGCAATTTCAACCCCACTAAGATGCATACCGTACTCTGACAGACATTTCTTTTAAGAAGCATAAATCGTAAAGGACAAAATGATTCTCCTAGTGTGCGGCCGGCTTCAGTCAGATGAGGTCCACTGGATTCATATAGATTTCCATTGCTCAGGCCTCCAGGCCGAAATGAGACACTAATGGCCTCCGGCTCACGCACCAGTCAACCTTGTCTTGGTAATGATTATTATCCCAAACCAGTGGGTAATCAATGGATGAACAAGATGTTCCCTACGGATACAACCTTTTTGGCATATACTAGACAATGGGTGGAAATTAACACAGAAGTAAGAACATCTCAACATCAGTTCAAATTCACTGCAAAACACCATTTTCTCAATTAGTGTTTTTTATACATTTTGTGGAATAACAAACACTTTAATGTTCCTGCAGCTCAACTGGTATAAAGCATTGCGCCAGCAACACAGAGGTGGTGGGCTTTATTCCCAGCGCACACACGTTGATTAATGTATACCTCGAATGCTTTGGATAAAAGCATCTGCCAAATGCATAAATGCAGATGGAAATAATTCCAAGATTTCTACCATTTTCAAAGTGGCAACAGGGACGTCCTGTCATACGCTATTCTTTCTCTTACTCTGTTTGCTAGAGAATTACATCATGAGTTGCACATTCAGTTGCACAGACAGGCTTTATTTTCATTTCCTGGAAATACAGAGTGCGTTCTCCCTCTAAAGAAGCGACAGCTTGCTTAAAGATGTTTTATGGGTGGCTGGTTTGGCGCTATGCATTTGGCATCAAAATAAATAGCTCAGAGAAACGCTTGGTGCCTTCGGAGGAGTGTGCTGTTTTAGAACCAGTGCACCGAATGGGAAACAGTGATCTATCGACGCTTGTTGTGCCTTTGCAGCCTCTTTGGCTTCAAGGCGAGAGTTCTTCACAGGCGCCTGTTGAAGCAATAACATCAAGCATGCAGAGTCAGGGAACTGTGCTGGAGCCACTCGGGGAATCGCCTGTTTGGGGGATAATAAGGTTATGAGTGACAGGCTTGCTGAGGAGAAGTCGAAAGTCTGAAACGGCTCCATACAGTTCTTTAACTCTTTGGGTCTGCCTTTGCACTCTAGAGAGTGATGGATAAAGCGAACACACACACCTAGCAGAGGCGCTGGGTTCATTTTTAAGCTGCACCACTTGGTGGTTTGATTACCCTATTGGTAAAAAAAAAAAAAAAACATCTTAGCCATTGATAAATAGCTACATTTTCTGCTAAATGGATCTGAAAATACAACCGGTCCAGCTTTTACGTGCGGCTGTCAGTTGCATTCGCAACCACAGATTCTACTTTGTGTAAGTATGACCAACATAAGAATTTTCACTGGAAAATGTCGTCTGAACAAGTAACATCCACTTTTGTTCTGACCAACTAAGGGGAAAAAAGCATTGCAGTAAATCGCAGTGATTAAATCTAACGATCGCTTATCATATCACGTCAAAGTGCAAATTATACTTTGTTCTCAAATTGTTAATGTTAACAACATTTTTCAGAGGACATTTTCCCGTGAAAATTCTTATACTGGTCATACTTCCAAAAAGTGAGTGTGTGATTGCGAATGCCAGGATCCACACCGGCGCGGTGACTGACAGCCGCACGTTCTCCTCAAAACACTGGATTCATCCGCGCTGTGCCGTGCCGAGGCACAACCCACGTAAAGTTGATAATTCCGCGAATAACTGCAATTGCAGATTTCGAACAGAGATGGCGACAAAGAGGAAAAACTACGGACTGCAGCTTTAACATTAGTTAACTAACTTAGTTAACATGAACTAGAATGAATAATACTTCTTCAGCATTTATTTATTATCTTAGTTCATATTAATTTCAACATTTACTAATACGTTATTTAAATCAAAGGGTGTATTTATTAACATTAGTTAATGCACTGTGAACTAACATGAACAGACAATGAACAGCTGTACTTTTATTCACTAACATTAACTAATATTAATAAATACTGTAACAAATGTATTGCTCATTGTTAGTTCATGTTAGTTAATACATTAACTAATGTTAACTAATGAACCTTATTGTTAAATGTTACCAATTAATTTAGGTCATGCCTTAATACTGTGACATTTCCACCTAGTCACCATCCTCTGCACTACACTTCCCAGCATCCCTCCTGGTCCCCACCTGCACCTCATGTCCAATCACACACACCTGCACCTCATGTCCAATCACACACACCTGCACCTCATGTCCAATCACACACACCTGCACCTCATGTCCAATCACACACACACACCTGCACCTCATCTCCAGTCACACACACCTGCACCTCATGTCCAATCACACACACCTGCACCTCATGTCCAATCACACACACACACCTGCACCTCATCTCCAGTCACACACACCTGCACGTCATCTCCAGTCACACACACCTGCACCTCATCTCCAATCACACACACACACCTGCACCTCATCTCCAGTCACACACACCTGCACCTCATCTCCAATCACACACACCTGCACCTCATGTCCAATCACACACACCTGCACCTCATGTCCAATCACACACACCTGCACCTCATGTCCAATCACACACACCTGCACCTCATCTCCAGTCACACACACCTGCACCTCATGTCCAATCACACACACCTGCACCTCATCTCCAGTCACACACACCTGCACCTCATCTCCAATCACACACACACACCTGCACCTCATGTCCAATCACACACACCTGCACCTCATCTCCAGTCACACACACCTGCACCTCATCTCCAATCACACACACACACCTGCACCTCATCTCCAGTCACACACACCTGCACCTCATGTCCAATCACACACACCTGCACCTCATCTCCAGTCACACACACCTGCACCTCATCTCCAATCACACACACACACCTGCACCTCATCTCCAGTCACACACACCTGCACGTCATCTCCAGTCACACACACCTGCACGTCATCTCCAGTCACACACACCTGCACGTCATCTCCAGTCACACACACCTGCACCTCATCTCCAATCACACACACACACCTGCACCTCATCTCCAGTCACACACACCTGCACCTCATCTCCAATCACACACACCTGCACCTCATGTCCAATCACACACACCTGCACCTCATGTCCAATCACACACACCTGCACCTCATGTCCAATCACACACACCTGCACCTCATCTCCAGTCACACACACCTGCACCTCATGTCCAATCACACACACCTGCACCTCATCTCCAGTCACACACACCTGCACCTCATCTCCAATCACACACACACACCTGCACCTCATCTCCAGTCACACACACCTGCACGTCATCTCCAGTCACACACACCTGCACGTCATCTCCAGTCACACACACCTGCACGTCATCTCCAGTCACACACACACACCTGCACCTCATCTCCAGTCACACACACCTGCACGTCATCTCCAGTCACACACACCTGCACGTCATCTCCAGTCACACACACCTCCACGTCATCTCCAGTCACACACACCTGCACGTCATCTCCAGTCACACACACCTGCACCTCATCTCCAATCACACACACACCTGCACCTCATCTCCAATCACACACACCTGCACGTCATCTCCAGTCACACACACCTGCACGTCATCTCCAGTCACACACACCTGCACGTCATCATCACACTCATCACTGCCACTGCAAATGCACACTCCTCACCACAGTTCATGAGCAACAAACACCCCACTGGAGTTTGCACCGACTGTAACACACAAGAGACAGTAAAACACATTTTATTAAATTGTACAAGATATGAGGAAGAAAGAATGGCGTTGGAAATACAAGGTGGAAAACTAAATATGACACTAGAAAATCTACTGGGAAAAGCAATGTCTTGGAAAATGTACTGTCTCCTAATGATTTATTTACAAAATATTAGGATAAGTGAAATAATTTAATATGAATATATAATTGTTGTTGTTGTTGTTGTTTTTTATCATCCTTACTTCCTGTCAAGCTGCTGTCCATACTCCAGTCTATTAGGTGGCAGTAATGCACCTTTAATTTGGTTTGCCAACCGCCAAGAAGAAGAAGAAGAATCAGAAGAAGTTGTTCATGTGCTGCGTTCCAGTCCAAAATTGTCATGCCCTTCACTCGCTAACTTCCCTCCGTCTCATTCACTAGGATGTACATTATAGCTTCCATTGCACGAATGCCCACTACTGGCGGAAACTGCGGCGGGCTGAACTGGAACGTCCTAAGCCCTTGATCACTTGGAATCAGCTAAATAGTTGATTTATTATTTATTTATTTTTCCCTTTAAGAATTTGTTTAATGCAGCATCCAAATGTATATAGGCGTGTTTGGGTTGTTTTAAATTTAAAAATATATAATTAATATATCATAGAGTTGTTTGTTGTGGTGGTGATTAGATGAGATCTGTGGTGACATCACAATCGTACTGCATTGTGGGACATATAGGTGCCTGAAGTGTACATATGAAGTAGACTCGTTCCCTCAGTCGAGGGAATGAAGGTCTGTCCATATAAACTTCCCTCGTCCACTTCAGGAAGTGTAACGCACTTCAAAATGGCGGCAGGGATTCCCCCGAGGGGAAGTGCTTAGGGAAGTTCGCAGGTGTGTCTAAAAGTGGACTGGAACACAGCCATGGTCCGACCTCGTTCACGCCATGTGGACTATTCCCTTGTCTCCCCGTCTCCCCGTCTCCATCTTCCTCTCCTGTGTCTGCATCTCGTAACATAAACGAGTTCTGCTATTATTCTGAACATGCATTGAGATTAATATATGATGTACTTCAGTTTAATAAAATGAACTAAAATGAAAATACAATAAAAAATAATCATTATTTCTGTCAGTTGGTGGCATAGTGCACAACGCAAAAGGAAACATACTAGAAAATGTCGACCGGCTGATTTCTATTGGTTTAATCTTTCTAGTCATATCTCTCCCAATCCTAGCTGCTAACTAGCAATAATACCAAATTCTGAACATGCCTTCAGATTAATATATGATGTACTTCAGTTTAGTAAAATTATAAAAAATAAAATAAAATAAAATAAAATTGATGCAGAAAAGCAAAGGGAAAGATACTAGAAAATGTTGACATATTTCTGTTGGTTTACTCTTTCAAGTCATCTCTCTCCCAGCCCTATAGCTGCTAACCAGCATATACAAACACAGCACATCCACTGCCAACACCTGTGTAAACTCATGAAAGCAGTGTTTTTGGATGATGGGTCCTTGAGGTTCCCTGTGTCCACCAGCACTGACTGAGAAACAGCCTCCGGTGGGGTCAGTCGGGTCACACAGCTGATGGAAACAGAGCAGAATGTCACACTGAAGAACCCACAGCCTCCTGACACCCGGAAAACTTTGACTTTTTGCAAAGCAAAGATGTTTTTCCACACCTCAGTCAGGTTTTAAACATGGCACGACTGTCTTGGATTGCATTAGCTGTTTAAATGGATTCTGCACTGATAATAGTGTGGCGGCAGGTTACAGTCGGTGGTCAGAGAGGGGTTTAAAATAATCAACACAAAGCATGCCCTTGGCTTTCACCTTCCTTAATGATGTGCTTCATTTGAGTCCTCTGAACGAGAAGCTCTTGGCCGAGGGACAGACTGTGAATCCTTGAGCGAGTGAGATGCTCTTATCAGCCCAGACGCTCAGGATTGGTTCTCTTTACACTCGTCCTGAAGCCAAGGGCGTTGAACTACACCACACTGCATTAGAATCAGGTGATGATAGGAGGATCTTTCTCCCGTTCATGCGTCATTCCTCGCAATATAAGCACTGATGCAGCTGGTACAGTATGAGGCAGGTCTTTGTTTCATCTTTTGAAGTATTTAATCATGTTGGTCATAATTAATAATAAACGTTTGCTATAACACCATGCTTTTTACTATGTAAATGAATTTGCTGTAACCAGAACAAGCTTAAGCATTGCAGTCATTCTCATGTTTAACAACTGAGACACTTACAATACCTGGAGAGAACTGTCTGTTAGCATATATATATATATTTATTTAGCAAGGACAAATTCAATTGGTCAAAAGTTGCATTAAAAACACTAACAATGTTTCTATTTCAAATTAATTAATTATTTTTCATTAAAGAATCCTTTAAAAAAAAAAGTTTAGCTGCTTCCCCCAAATTATGAACCAGCACAACTGTCTTCAACATTGATAATAATCATAAATGTTTCTTGAGCATCAAATCATCATATTAGAATGATTTCTGACGGATCATGTGACACTGAAGACTGGAGTAATGATGCTGAACATTCAGCTTTGATCACAGGAATAAATTACAATTTACTATAAATTCACGTAGAAAACAGTTATGTTAAAATGCAATAATATTTTATTAAATAAATGCTGCCTTTGTGAGCAGTAGAGAATTAAGAACATTACAAAAGCTTACCAACAAAAAAAATACACACTTTTAGTACCATATCCAGTGGAAGGCAGCAGAAAAGAGAGTTCGGTAACACTTTCTATGAAGACCATGCTTATAATGAATTATAGCTCTATTTATGTATAAGTAAGTATTACTATTTTATAAATATATTTATAAAGACTCATTAAGACCTAGGTCCAAGGTTGATATAGCCGGGGTGGAAGTGGGGATGAGTGCCCACTTCTCAAGAAATGCCCCATACAGCGTGTGTCTCTGATCGCCTCTGTCAACCAAAATCCAGCTCCTGGCCTTTGCGTGTGGCTTAGTTTCTAAGCCCGGGGGACCACGTTTTCAACTAACAGGAGAAGGGGTGAAAATCAGTTGCTTCGGGCAGATGGGGCTCGTCAGCCCTGGATGGCCGCTCATCTAGGAGAAGGAAAACTCCAATTTCAAACCTCCGCCTCCTTGCGGCTGTACCCATTTATGGGAAGGCTAGGGGAGTCAACCCCGAAATCAAATCCGGAGACGGAGTCCCTAAGGCAGTCTGACATTATGTTCAACGTATGGCCTGCCTACAGGAGACCTGACTGGCTGACAGCAGTAACATCAGGGAAGCAAGCTACACTTTCTTTTGGCAAGGGAAGTCCTCAGGTGAACCAATGCAGCACGGTGTCGGCTTCACTGTCAAGAACACGCTCGTCGCCTTCATTGAACCTCCATCGTCAGGCTTAGAGAGGATCCTTGCACTCCGCTTGTCAACATCCTCTGACCCAGCTAACATCATCAGTGTGTATGCCCCAACTCTCTGCTCCACCTCAGAGGAGAAAGACCAGTTCTATGAGGCACTGGATGAAACAATATCTAGAATACCCTGCACTGAAGGACTTTACCTGCTCAGTGACTTCAATGCTAGAGTGGGAGCCGACAACGAATCCTGGCCTACCTGCCTTAGTTTTCACGGTAGGGGTAAGATCAACGAGAACGGTCAGCGTCTGCTGGAGATGTGCTGCTTACATGGCCTCTGCGTGACAAACACCTTCTTCAAAAGCAAGGAGATCCATCAGGTGTCATGGAGACACCCACGGTCCCGCCACTGGCACCAGTTCAGACCTCGTCATCACCAGGCGTGCGGAACTTGCCAGTGTCCTCCTCACCCGCAGTTACCACAGTGCCGAGTGCGACACGAACCACTCCCTTGTGCCCAGCAAGGTGCGAGTTACTCCGATTAAGCTGCATCACTCCATGAACGGCTGCCCACGTATCAACACCTGCTGTGCAAGCAACCCAGAGAAGACACAGCAATTTGTCAGAAACCTACAGGAGGTTCTCACCAAGGAGCCACCTATCGATGACACCATTGACTACAAGTGGTCCCACCTCCGAGGCACAGTGTACAACGCAGCCATTACAGCCTACGGGAAGAAGGAGGCCCACTGGGAGGAAATGGAGCCAGTGACTGAGGCGAAGAGGAAGGCCCTCTTGGCTTACAAGGCGTTGCCTTGCCCTAGTACACTGGAACTAGACTGGCTGCCCCCCACAACTGTTGGCTGTCATCACCTCGTTTCACGATAACATGCACAGCACAGTTTGCTTCAATGGTGCAACATCTGAGTCCTTCCCCATCAGCAGCGGAGTTAAACAAGGTTGTGTCCTCGCGCCAACACTCTTCGGCATCTTCTCCATGCTCCTCCAGTACGCCTTCAAGGGATGCAATAAGGGAGTCTACATCCACACCTGGGCTGACGGAAAGCTGTTGAACATCGCTTGTCTCCGTGCCAAGACTAAAGTCACAGAGGTACTCATTCGTGAGATGCTCTTCTCTGACGACGCAGCCTTGACGGCCCAAACCGAAGATGGCCTGTAGCAGCTTTTCAGTCGCCTATCCTACACCTGCAAGGAGTTTGGACTGACCATCAGTCTGAAGAAAACCAAGGTCATGGCCCAGGAAATAGACTCCCCTCTGACCATCGCCATTGATGTGTACAACCTGGAAGTTGTGGAGAACTTCACTTACCTCGGGTCCACCATCTCCAGCTCTCTCTCCATTGACACAGAGATAAATTGCAGAACCGCCAAGGCACCAGCGGTCATGGCCAGACTGAAACAGAGGGTCTGGAACAACGCTAACCTCACAGAGAGGACCAAGCTGCACCTATACTGCATTATAAGAAGAGTTATAGTTACATTTATATTATTTTTATAATTACTTATAAGTCATGCATTTGCTTTTTCAATGTGCATTCTCATAATCCATTATACTGATTAATAAGTATTAGACAGTCGTATGGTTCCATGAATGTATTTATGCAACCTGCATTGCTATCTTATTGTATTATAGTTACAATATGACTTTTTAGTAATGCAGATTTATTTCTGTCAAAAAAGTGAATATATTGTTATTAATAGCCGTGTTTTGTTCTTATAAATATTTATTGTGAGTGATAATACAGTTACTAACCTCTGTAAATGCACCATTGATGGCGTTAAGTAAAGTGAAAACATAGGATGCAATTTTCCTAGAGCAAATGTTATGAAATCAAGATGTGCTCATTATACATTTTAAGTTGTTTACTTGTTTGTAACTAATGAACAATAATTAGAAACATACTAGCAAAACACTGCAAAAATATTTTTAAAGTATTATTTTAAATTGCTATAAGCAATACCATGCAGATGGCTGAGGAGATATAGATTTTAACAAATCATAATTATCATTCATGACCTCTATTGCAAACATTAAAGACATAATTGATAATTAATTGGTGCAGCAAACAAGTGTCTCTGTAACTATTTTATATTTGATCATTTATAAATCAGTGTATAATGGATTATGAGCACATGTGCATGACTTATAAGTAATTATGCAAAATAATACAAATGTAATTAAGTTGGCTTGAGAAAGCCAACTTACTGAAATCCTATTTAAACTTATTATTATTAAGTTGGCTTGAGAGAGCCAACATATTGAAATCCTATTTAAACTTATTATTATTATTAAGTTGGCTTGAGAGAGCCAACATATTGAAATCCTATTTAAACTTATTATTATTATTAAGTTGGCTTGAGAGAGCCAACATATTGAAATCCTATTTAAACTTATTATTATTATTATTATTAAGTTGGCTTGAGAGAGCCAACATATTGAAATCCTATTTAAACTTATTATTATTATTATTATTATTCTTCTTACTAAAAAATCTGACTCAAACTCCTCCTAGAGCTTTAACTCTACATACTCCAAAATCGGCTCAGACACTCAAACAGATCTGACTCGGTGTGCTCTATCTTTTCAGACTGATCGGACTTACGGTTTTCCTACAAATGACGATCAAAACTCGGAAAAACTCCCATTGACTTACATTGGGGAGTTCTAAAAAATTCAAATCCAGATTCAAACTCACCAACCGACAAAAATTCAAATCTAAACACCTTGAAGACTAAACCAAACTGCCGTTCTATATATATTAGCCAATGAAACTCATTTAAACTAATAAACTCTAAACTCATACACTTATAAACTAATTAACTTAAATTTAATAACTAATTAACTAATAAACTCATGAATTCATAGACTTATGAACTCTTAAACTCATAAATTAATAAACTCTGAACTCTAAACTCATTTAAACTTATAAACTCTAAACTCAAAAACTCTAAACTCAAAAACTCGTACACTTATAAACTCTAAACTCATAAACTCTGAGTGTGTGTGTGTGTGTGTGTCTGAGTGAGTGTGTGTGTGTGTGTCTGAGTGAGTGTGTGAGCGAGGTAGTCTGAGTGAGTGTGTGTGTGTGTGTGTGTGTGTGTGTGTGTGTGTGTGTATCTATCTAACTTATTTATATATCTATCATAAACTTCAAACTACTTTAAACTACTGTAAACTTCAAACCACTTTAAACTTCTTAAGTTTAATGCTTCCAGCTCCCAAGCAACTCCATAGCAACCAAACTTGAGTACCCTAGCAACTGTTTTGCAAGACCTATATCTCTGTATCAGAACATCGTATAGAGATGAGTTTTGGCTCTTTTGACTCATGCTAGCAAACAGCACTTCCAACATGCTACACATGCTAGCAGTGAATAGCTACATGCTAATAGCAATTAGTTAAGTGTTAAATCATGCCAAGATCATGCTAAGAACTCTATAAAAACTCCATAGTAACCATCTGTGACAACTACCAACCACCTAGTAACACCATATCAACTGCCCTGAATACCATAGCAACCACCCAGAACACCCTAGCAACCGCCTAGCAACCACCCAGAACACCCTAGCAACCACCCAAAAGACCCTCGCAACCACCCAAAATATCCTAGCAACCACCCAAAACACCCTAGCAACCGCCTAGCAACCACCCAAAAGACCCTAGCAACCACCCAAAATATCCTAGCAACCACCCAAAACACCCTAGCAACCGCCTAGCAACCACCCAAAAGACCCTAGCAACCACCCAGAACACCCTAGCAACCGCCTAGCAACCACCCAGAACACCCTAGCAACCACCCAAAAGACCCTAGCAACCACCCAAAACACCCTAGCAACCACCCAAAAGACCCTAGCAACCACCCAAAATATCCTAGCAACCACCCAAAACACCCTAGCAACCGCCTAGCAACCACCCAAAAGACCCTAGCAACCACCCAGAACACCCTAGCAACCGCCTAGCAACCACCCAGAACACCCTAGCAACCACCAAAAATACCCTAGCAACCACCCAAAAGACCCTAGCAACCACCCAAAAGACCCTAGCAACCACCCAAAATATCCTAGCAACCACCCAAAACACCCTAGCAACCGCCTAGCAACCACCCAAAAGACCCTAGCAACCACCCAAAACACCCTAGCAACCGCCTAGCAACCACCCAAAAGACCCTAGCAACCACCCAAAATATCCTAGCAACCACCCAAAACACCCTAGCAACCGCCTAGCAACCACCCAAAAGACCCTAGCAACCACCCAGAACACCCTAGCAACCGCCTAGCAACCACCCAAAATACCCTAGCAACCACCCAAAAGACCCTAGCAACCACCCAAAAGACCCTAGCAACCACCCAAAATATCCTAGCAACCACCCAAAACACCCTAGCAACCGCCTAGCAACCACCCAAAAGACCCTAGCAACCACCCAGAACACCCTAGCAACCGCCTAGCAACCACCCAGAACACCCTAGCAACCACCCAAAAGACCCTAGCAACCACCCAAAACACCCTAGCAACCACCCAAAAGACCCTAGCAACCACCCAAAATATCCTAGCAACCACCCAAAACACCCTAGCAACCGCCTAGCAACCACCCAAAAGACCCTAGCAACCACCAAAAATATCCTAGCAACCACCCAAAATACCCTAGCAACCGCCTAGCAACCACCCAAAAGACCCTAGCAACCACCGAAAATATCCTAGCAACCGCCTAGCAACCACCCAAAAGACCCTAGCAACCACCCAGGACACCCTAGCAACCACCTAGCAACCACCCAGAACACCCTAGCAACCGCCCAAAATACCCTAGCAACACCAAAGCAACCACCCATAACATCTTAGCAACCGCCTAGCAAAAAAACGTTCTGCTCCAAACTTTCTCAAGCCAACTTAAAGTTTGTCTCAACGAACTTTCGCATCTAGTTATTATTATTATTCTTCTTACTAAAAAATCTGACTCAAACTCCTCCTAGAGCTTTAACTCTACATACTCCAAAATCGGCTCAGACACTCAAACAGATCTGACTCGGTGTGCTCTATCTTTTCAGACTGATCGGACTTACGGTTTTCCTAAAAATGACGATCAAAACTCGGAAAAACTCCCATTGACTTAACATTGGGCATTCTAAAAAAATTCAAACTCACCAACCGACAAAAATTTAAATCTAAATCCCTTGAAAACTAATTCAAACTGCCATTCTATATATATTAGCCAATGAAACTCATTTAAACTAATAAACTCTAATCTCATACACTTATAAACTAATTAACTTAAATTTAATAACTAATTAACTAATAAACTCATGAATTCATAGACTTATGAACTCTTAAACTCATAAATTAATAAATTCTGAACTCTAAACTCATTTAAACTTATAAACTCTAAACTCAAAAACTTGTACACTTATAAACTCTAAACTCATAAACTCTGAGTGTGTGTGTGTGTGTGTGTGTCTGAGTGAGTGTGTGAGCGAGGTAGTCTGTGTGTGTGTGTGTGTGTGTGTGTGTGTGTGTGTGTGTGTTTGTTTGTATCTATCTAACTTATTTATATATCTATCATAAACTTCAAACTACTTTAAACTACTTTAAACTTCAAACCAATTTAAACTTCTTAAGTTTAAAGCTCCCAGCTCCCAAGCAACTCCATAGCAACCAAACTTGAGTACCCTAGCAACCGTTTTGCAAGACCTATATCTCTGTATCAGAACATCGTATAGAGATGAGGTTTGGCTCTTTTGACTCATGCTAGCAAACAGCACTTCCAACATGCTACATATGCTAGCAGTGAATAGCTACATGCTAATAGCGATTAGTTAAGTGTTAAATCATGCCAAGATCATGCTAAGAACTCTATAAAAACTCCATAGTAACCATCTGTGATAACTACCAACCACCTAGTAACACCATATCAACCGCCCTGAATACCATAGCAACCCCCCAGAACACCCTAGCAACCGCCTAGCAACCACCCAAAAGACCCTAGCAACCACCCAGAACACCGTAGCAACCACCCAAAAGACCCTAGCAACCACCCAAAAGACCCTAGCAACCGCCTAGCAACCACCCAAAAGACCCTAGCAACCACCCAAAAGACCCTAGCAACCACCCAGAATACCCTAGCAACCACCCAAAACAGCCTAGCAACCACCCAGAACACCCTGGCCACCACCTAGCAACCACCCAGAATACCTTAGCAACGCCTAGCAACACCATAGCAACCACCCATAACACCCTAGCAACTGCCTAGCAACCACCCAGAACACCCTAGCAACCACCCAAAATACCCTAGCAACCGCCTAGCAACCACCCAAAACCGCCTAGCAACCACCCAAAACACCCTAGCAACCGCCTAGCAACCACCCAAAATACCCTAGCAACCACCCAAAAGACCCTAGCAACCACCCAAAATATCCTAGCAACCACCCAGAACACCCTAGCAACCGCCTAGCAACCACACAAAAGACCCTGGCAACCGCCTAGCAACCACCCAAAACACCCTAGCAACCACCCAAAACACCCTAGCAACCACCCAAAATACCCTAGCAACCGCCTAGCAACCACCCAGAATACCGTAGCAACCGCCTAGCAACACCATAGCGACCACCCATAACATCCTAACAACCGCCTAGCAAAAAACGTTCCGGTCCAAACTTTCTCAAGCCAACTTAAAGTTTGTCTCGACGAACTTTCGCATCTAGTTATTATTATTATTCTTCTTACTAAAAAATCTGACTCAAACTCCTCCTAGAGCTTTAACTCTACATACTCCAAAATCGGCTCAGACACTCAAACAGATCTGACTCGGTGTGCTCTATCTTTTCAGACTGATCGGACTTACGGTTTTCCTAAAAATGACGATCAAAACTCGGAAAAACTCCCATTGACTTAACATTGGGCATTCTAAAAAAATTCAAACTCACCAACCGACAAAAATTTAAATCTAAATCCCTTGAAAACTAATTCAAACTGCCATTCTATATATATTAGCCAATGAAACTCATTTAAACTAATAAACTCTAATCTCATACACTTATAAACTAATTAACTTAAATTTAATAACTAATTAACTAATAAACTCATGAATTCATAGACTTATGAACTCTTAAACTCATAAATTAATAAATTCTGAACTCTAAACTCATTTAAACTTATAAACTCTAAACTCAAAAACTTGTACACTTATAAACTCTAAACTCATAAACTCTGAGTGTGTGTGTGTGTGTGTGTGTGTGTGTCTGAGTGAGTGTGTGAGCGAGGTAGTCTGTGTGTGTGTGTGTGTGTGTGTGTGTGTGTGTGTGTGTGTGTGTGTGTGTGTGTTTGTTTGTATCTATCTAACTTATTTATATATCTATCATAAACTTCAAACTACTTTAAACTACTTTAAACTTCAAACCAATTTAAACTTCTTAAGTTTAAAGCTCCCAGCTCCCAAGCAACTCCATAGCAACCAAACTTGAGTACCCTAGCAACCGTTTTGCAAGACCTATATCTCTGTATCAGAACATCGTATAGAGATGAGGTTTGGCTCTTTTGACTCATGCTAGCAAACAGCACTTCCAACATGCTACATATGCTAGCAGTGAATAGCTACATGCTAATAGCGATTAGTTAAGTGTTAAATCATGCCAAGATCATGCTAAGAACTCTATAAAAACTCCATAGTAACCATCTGTGATAACTACCAACCACCTAGTAACACCATATCAACCGCCCTGAATACCATAGCAACCCCCCAGAACACCCTAGCAACCGCCTAGCAACCACCCAAAAGACCCTAGCAACCACCCAGAACACCGTAGCAACCACCCAAAAGACCCTAGCAACCACCCAAAAGACCCTAGCAACCGCCTAGCAACCACCCAAAAGACCCTAGCAACCACCCAAAAGACCCTAGCAACCGCCTAGCAACCACCCAAAAGACCCTAGCAACCACCCAAAAGACCCTAGCAACCACCCAGAATACCCTAGCAACCACCCAAAACAGCCTAGCAACCACCCAGAACACCCTGGCCACCACCTAGCAACCACCCAGAATACCTTAGCAACGCCTAGCAACACCATAGCAACCACCCATAACACCCTAGCAACTGCCTAGCAACCACCCAGAACACCCTAGCAACCACCCAAAATACCCTAGCAACCGCCTAGCAACCACCCAAAACCGCCTAGCAACCACCCAAAACACCCTAGCAACCGCCTAGCAACCACCCAAAATACCCTAGCAACCACCCAAAAGACCCTAGCAACCACCCAAAATATCCTAGCAACCACCCAGAACACCCTAGCAACCGCCTAGCAACCACACAAAAGACCCTGGCAACCGCCTAGCAACCACCCAAAACACCCTAGCAACCACCCAAAATACCCTAGCAACCGCCTAGCAACCACCCAGAATACCGTAGCAACCGCCTAGCAACACCATAGCGACCACCCATAACATCCTAACAACCGCCTAGCAAAAAACGTTCCGGTCCAAACTTTCTCAAGCCAACTTAAAGTTTGTCTCGACGAACTTTCGCATCTAGTTAAGTTGGCTTGAGAAAGCCAACATATTGAAATCCTATTTAAACTTATTATTATTATTCTTCTTACCAAAAAATTACACTCAATCTCCTCCTAGAGCTTTAACTCTACATACTCCAAACTCGGCTCAGACCTTCAAACTGTTCTGACTCGAGTTGCTTTATCTTTTCAGACTGATCGGACTTACGGTTTTCCTACAAATGACGATCAAAACTCGGAAAAACTCCCATTGACTTAACATTGGGCATTCTAAAAAAATTCAAACTCACCAACCGACAAAAATTTAAATCTAAATCCCTTGAAAACTAATTCAAACTGCCATTCTATATATATTAGCCAATGAAACTCATTTAAACTAATAAACTCTAATCTCATACACTTATAAACTAATTAACTTAAATTTAATAACTAATTAACTAATAAACTCATGAATTCATAGACTTATGAACTCTTAAACTCATAAATTAATAAATTCTGAACTCTAAACTCATTTAAACTTATAAACTCTAAACTCAAAAACTTGTACACTTATAAACTCTAAACTCATAAACTCTGAGTGTGTGTGTGTGTGTGTGTGTCTGAGTGAGTGTGTGAGCGAGGTAGTCTGTGTGAGTGTGTGTGTGTGTGTGTGTGTGTGTGTGTGTGTTTGTTTGTTTGTATCTATCTAACTTATTTATATATCTATCATAAACTTCAAACTACTTTAAACTACTTTAAACTTCAAACCAATTTAAACTTCTTAAGTTTAAAGCTCCCAGCTCCCAAGCAACTCCATAGCAACCAAACTTGAGTACCCTAGCAACCGTTTTGCAAGACCTATATCTCTGTATCAGAACATCGTATAGAGATGAGGTTTGGCTCTTTTGACTCATGCTAGCAAACAGCACTTCCAACATGCTACATATGCTAGCAGTGAATAGCTACATGCTAATAGCGATTAGTTAAGTGTTAAATCATGCCAAGATCATGCTAAGAACTCTATAAAAACTCCATAGTAACCATCTGTGATAACTACCAACCACCTAGTAACACCATATCAACCGCCCTGAATACCATAGCAACCCCCCAGAACACCCTAGCAACCGCCTAGCAACCACCCAAAAGACCCTAGCAACCACCCAGAACACCGTAACAACCACCCAAAAGACCCTAGCAACCACCCAAAAGACCCTAGCAACCGCCTAGCAACCACCCAAAAGACCCTAGCAACCACCCAGAACACCGTAGCAACCACCCAAAAGACCCTAGCAACCACCCAAAAGACCCTAGCAACCGCATAGCAACCACCCAAAAGACCCTAGCAACCACCCAGAATACCCTAGCAACCACCCAAAACAGCCTAGCAACCACCCAGAACACCCTGGCCACCACCTAGCAACCACCCAGAATACCTTAGCAACGCCTAGCAACACCATAGCAACCACCCATAACACCCTAGCAACTGCCTAGCAACCACCCAGAACACCCTAGCAACCACCCAAAATACCCTAGCAACCGCCTAGCAACCACCCAAAACCGCCTAGCAACCACCCAAAACACCCTAGCAACCGCCTAGCAACCACCCAAAATACCCTAGCAACCACCCAAAAGACCCTAGCAACCACCCAAAATATCCTAGCAACCACCCAGAACACCCTAGCAACCGCCTAGCAACCACACAAAAGACCCTGGCAACCGCCTAGCAACCACCCAAAACACCCTAGCAACCACCCAAAACACCCTAGCAACCACCCAAAATACCCTAGCAACCGCCTAGCAACCACCCAGAATACCTTAGCAACCGCCTAGCAACACCATAGCGACCACCCATAACATCCTAACAACCGCCTAGCAAAAAACTTTCCGGTCCAAACTTTCTCAAGCCAACTTAAAGTTTGTCTCGACGAACTTTCGCATCTAGTTATTATTATTATTCTTCTGTGAAAAACTGTTGACTCAAACTCGTCCTAGAGCTTTAACTCTACATACTCCAAACTCGGCTCAGACACTCAAACTGATCTGAAGTTAGTTGCTTTATCTTTTCAGACTGATCGGACTTACGGTTTTCCTACAAATGACGATCAAAACTCGGAAAAACTCCCATTGACTTACATTGGGGAGTTCTAAAAAATTCAAATCCAGATTCAAACTCACCAACCGACAAAAATTCAAATCTAAACACCTTGAAGACTAAACCAAACTGCCGTTCTATATATATTAGCCAATGAAACTCATTTAAACTAATAAACTCTAATCTCATACACTTATAAACTAATTAACTTAAATTTAATAACTAATTAACTAATAAACTCATGAATTCATAGACTTATGAACTCTTAAACTCATAAATTAATAAACTCTGAACTCTAAACTCATTTAAACTTATAAACTCTAAACTCAAAAACTCGTACACTTATAAACTCTAAACTCATAAACTCTGAGTGTGTGTGTGTGTCTGAGTGAGTGTCTGAGCGAGGTAGTCTGAGTGAGTGTGTGTGTGTGTGTGTGTGTGTGTGTGTGTGTGTGTTTGTGTGTATCTATCTAACTTATTTATATATCTATCATAAACTTCAAACTACTTTAAACTACTTTAAACTTCAAACCACTTTAAACTTCTTAAGTTTAATGCTTCCAGCTCCCAAGCAACTCCATAGCAACCAAACTTGAGTACCCTAGCAACCGTTTTGCAAGACCTATATCTCTGTATCAGAACATCGTATAGAGATGAGTTTTGGCTCTTTTGACTCATGCTAGCAAACAGCACTTCCAACATGCTACACATGCTAGCAGTAAATAGCTACATGCTAATAGCAATTAGTTAAGTGTTAAATCATGCCAAGATCATGCTAAGAACTCTATAAAAACTCCATAGTAACCATCTGTGACAACTACCAGCCACCTAGTAACACCATATCAACCGCCCTGAATACCATAGCAACCACCCAGAACACCCTAGCAACCGCCTAGCAACCACCCAGAACACCCTAGCAACCACCCAAAATACCCTAGCAACCACTCAAAATATCCTAGCAACCACCCAAAACACCCTAGCAACCGCCTAGCAACCACC
>NC_140230.1:2172500-2317500 GCF_951802725.1 Rutilus rutilus | reverse complement strand
AATTACACTTTACTATATATTCACATAGAGAACAGCTATTTTAAATTAATATAATATTTCACAATGTTTATTGTATTTTTGATCAAATAAATGCAGCCTCGGTGAGCAGAAGAGACATGGTTTTGTTGTTGCGTGTTTTTATTGACGTTGCATCATGGTGATTGTTACGATCAGGCACACTAACCGCAACATAAAATGACTGCAACGTCAGTTGGACTCGTTTTGTCTAGGGATTTATTAAACAAAGAATAAATAAATTGCCAACAAAACAGAAAATGGGAGATCAACTACAATAGAAGAACCGATGCAGGAAGGTCAATCATTGGCGTGGTTGCCAGAACACAGATCTCCCCTCTCTCCACGGAGTGACTGATGTTTTAAAGGGTGTCTCTCCGCCCACTCATTACCGATCACACCTGCATACAATAATAAACACAATAACAGAGCAGCCAAACAGAGAAAAAGAAACACAGGTAGTGGAGGGACATAACACACCCCCACACCAAAATGGTGACTCCAGTCACCATAATCAAACAAAATTAATACAATTTAAAGTACAAAAACACACAAACAAACAAACAAACAAACAAACAAACAGAAAAACCCATGTCAATACAGTTACCCCAAGTAACTATAAACATGAGAATACTTAACTAAGGTACTCTAGATAAAGCGTCTGCCAAGACGTTATCAGTACCACGGATATGCTTGACCTCAATATTAAAAGGTTGTAAGATCAAACTCCACCGCATCAGACGCTGGTTGGCATTTCTCATGCGACTGAGGAACTTCAAGGGGTCATGATCACTATAAACAATTGTTCTATCCAAAGCACCGAAGTATACTTCAAAGTGTTGGACAGCAAGAACAAGGGCCAGCGTCTCCTTTTCGATGGTGGAGTACCGCCGTTGATGTTGATTAAACTTCTTAGAGAAGTAGCAAACAGAGTGATGGACATTCTCAGCACCATCTTGGAGAAGGACGGCTCCAGCACCTTGATCACTTGCGTCAACCATTAAAAAAAAAGGTGTCGCAAAGTCAGGTGCAGCCAACACAGGAGCTGAAATAAGTAATGCCTTTGCATTCTCAAAGGCACTCTGACACTGACCAGACCACTGATATACCACCTTTGGACTAAGCAGATTAGTCAGTGGAGCTACTACAGATGAAAAATTTCTACAAAAACCACGGTAGTAGCCCACCATACCAAGAAATCTGCGTAACTCATGACGATCAGCAGGGGGAGGGAAACTACAAATAGCAGAAACTTTGGCATCCAAAGGACGCACCTGGCCACCTCCTACTATTCTACCCAAGTAAGTGACTGTTGCCTTGCCAATCTCGCATTTAGCCAAGTTGATGGTCAAATTAGCTGCGGACAGTCGGCAAAATAGCTCTCGAATCTGCTGAACATGTTCTGGCCATGACGCACTATAAAGGACCACATCGTCCAAATAGGCCTCACAGCCAGACATGCCAGACAGCACTGTATTTATTAATCGCTGGAACGTTGCGGGAGCATTACGCATTCCAAAAGCCATAACGTGATAATTCAGAAAGTCATCTGGGGTAACAAAGGCAGATATTTCTCTTGCACGACTAGTGAGGGGAATCTGCCAATAACCTTTTAGCAAGTCAAACTTGCTAACAAAAACTGCAGAACCCACCTGGTCAATGCAATCATCCAACCTGGGCAACGGATGACAGTCAGGTCTGGTGACTGCGTTAACACGCCGATAATCAGTGCAAAATCTAAACGTACCATCAGGCTTTGCCACCAAGAGACATGGAGAACTCCATGCACTCATGCTAGGTTCCGCAATGTTGTTTAAAAGCATGTACTGTACTTCCTTCTTTAACACAGCACGTTTCATAGGATTTACCCTGTATGGATGTTGTTTTATCGGTGCTGTTTCTCCAACATCAATGTCATGCTCGATAATATGAGTTTGTTTTGGAACATCACTAAACAACTCTGAAAATTGATGGACAACATCCAAAATATCAACCTTCTCAGAGT
Organism: Rutilus rutilus; assembly: GCF_951802725.1. Taxonomy (NCBI): domain Eukaryota; kingdom Metazoa; phylum Chordata; class Actinopteri; order Cypriniformes; family Leuciscidae; genus Rutilus; species Rutilus rutilus. The sequence continues at coordinate 2,315,480 of NC_140230.1, read as the reverse complement.
CTGTGAGGTGTGGAAGATGATCAGCTAAAACTGAGAGCATTTCAGTGTTGTTAAGGCGACCCTCAATTAGAGCCCAAGATGGATTATTTTCAATTTCGTCACTCTCTTCCACCACAACAGACAATAGCATAGATTTATCACCTGACGAAACTGATTCCAGCTCAGCTGGAGATGAATCTAGGCTAGCAGAAGAAGCACGCTCAAAATAAGGCTTCAACATATTAATGTGACAAAGACGCTTCTGCTGCCGCCGGTCTGGAGTGGCGATTACATAATCGCGGTCAGAAACTTCATGCTCTACCACATATGGACCACTAAAACGAGCTTGTAGAGCAGATCCAGAGATGGGAAGTAACATGAGTACTTTATCGCCCACTTTAAAGTGTCGACCTATGGTCTTACGGTCATACCAGTTTTTCATCTTGTCTTGTGTTCTCTCAAGATTCTCATGGGCTAACTCACGGGCTCTGTGTAAACGAGAACGAAAATTTGACACATAACTCAAGATGTCTTTTACAGGGCGTTCACTTAAAAACTGATCTTTCAATACAGCCAACGGACCTCGTGGAGTGTGTGCAAAAACAAGATCAGCAGGACTAAAACCAAGTGACTCCTGTCTCACCTCTCTACAGGCGAACAGCAGCCAGGGAACTGCATCTGCCCAATCCTTACCAGTCTCAAGGCAATATGCACGCAACATGCCCTTCAGTGTTTGATGATAACGTTCCAGTGCCCCCTGGCTTTCAGGATGATAGGCACTGGAAACATTATGTTGTATGCTAAGCTGTTTCAAAACACGGGTGAACACACGAGACATGAAATTCGATCCACGATCAGTCTGGATGACTTTTGGCAGACCAAACACAGAAAAAAAAACTAGCAGCTCCTTTAACACCACTTTAGCAGAGATTTTTCTCAGAGGGATAGCTTCCGGAAAACGAGTAGATGCACACATCATTGTTAAAAGATATTGATATCCACTCGTGGAGCGCACAAGGGGACCAACAATATCAACAATGACATGATCAAATGGCGGGGCCACCACAGGAATGGGGTACAGAGGAGCAGGAGGAATTTTCTGGTTAGGTTTACCAACCAGCTGACAGACCTTGCAAGTTTTACAAAATCTAACTACATCCCGCTTCAACCCTGGCCAATAAAAGTGTTGACAAACACTATTTAGTGTTTTGGCGACCCCCATATGACCAGCTACACTGTCATGAGCTACACTCAAAATTTTATCTCTGTATTCAACTGGCATCACAATTTGATGAACAGAGTTACCATGGTCTGGAACATTGTAAGGCCTCCATTTCCTCATTAGAACACCATCCTGAAAGAAAAAACATGGTGGTTGTTCATCCAGGTCAACCTCAGATGAGGCAGAGCAGAATAAAGAGACTAATGACCCATCTGCTTTTTGAGCAGCAATCAATTTTGTGCGTGACACGCATGCAGACTCCGTCCTAATTTTATTAGTTTCCTTATCAGGCCCAGACAAATCAACAGCGGCTGACTCAGGAGACGTCTCAGACTCAAAATTCACAAAGAAAGAATTGGTGCGTTGCACCGGAGCAACGCGACCGGTGACTACACTAGATTTTAAAATGATTTGGTGAAGTGGAACAACAGTGAAGCCCATCTCAAAGCCACGAACTAATACGCTGGTACCCGTTTTCGTTGTTTCAGAGAAAGGCAAAACCCCTTTCAAAATGAATGATTGTGCAGCACCGGTGTCGCGCAAAATGCGTACGGAAATGAAATTATCATCACCAGACAACGACACAAAACCATCACTAAGGAAAGGTTCATATCCAGTCTTCACCTCGCTCGAAAATTCAAGACAGGGCGAAGCAATATGTGGAGACACTTTAATCAATCCAAAGCCTTTCGCAGCTTGTTTTTTTTCCAACACTGGACAATCTGCCACCAAGTGCCCAGGCTTCTTACAATAAAAACAAGCCTCCTCTGGACTACCGGAAGAATGGACCGCAGCATAACTGGGCTTTGGAGATGAACTTACAGACTTATATCTATCTTTAAAGACACGGTGGGTCAAAACAAATTCATCTGCCAGGACAGCAGCTTCGTGCAAAGAATCGACTTTGTTCATTAAGGTAAGTAGCTACAACATCAGACAAGCAATTTTTTAATTCCTCCACAAGAATTAAAGCTCGCAACTTTGCCTGGCTGTCTACATCACTTGACAAACACCATCGATCAAACAAAGCCTCTTTCTCACGAGCAAACTCGATATAAGTCTGATGCTCAGTTTTCTCACATCGGTGAAAGCGCTGTCGATAAGCTTCCGGAACTAGTTGGTAACATCTAAGAATAGCTGCCTTAACCACACCGTAGTCTTTACTTTGCTCAAGTGAAAGTGAAGAATACACTTCTTGTGCCCGACCCGTTAACACTGACTGAATTAATAAAGTCCATACTTCTTTCGGCCAACTTAAAGTCGACGCAACTTTCTCAAAATGCGGAAAATATTTTTCCACGTCTTTCTCAATAAACGGTGGTACCAGCCTAATGTTTTTGCCCACATCAAAAGACCCGGACTGAATGAGATCAATATTTTTCTGTCTAGCTTTTAAATCTAAACGTTTCATTTCCAACTCGTTCTCAGAGACTCTTAAACGCAACACTTCTCTTTCATTGTCTAATCCTCTCTCCCGAATAGAAAGCTCTTTCAACCGGATAGAATCTCTCATATCAACAGGAGGCAAAACCCTCTTCTCTACCAAAACTGGTAACAAAGCAGTTTTAATGTTGAGGCGTTTTTCAGAAGCGGACAACTCAACTTCATAATAAGTAGCCAATTCCAAAAGTTGCTCCTTTTTAAGATTATTAAACGCCTCTACCGAGGGGTTTTCAGCAAACTCCTGAGCTATAGACATGATTAATATAGTAATCCAAAATAAACAAAACAATACTACAGGCTGCTACACCACTACAGGGAAAACAAAAAACAAAGTGATCAAAAATCCCAAAAATTACCACAAAATTTTAACATAACCAACCACGCCACAATACTGACAAGCTGAGGAAAAATTAGACATACGAATGGGCTAAAACCCCCAAAAATCTCTGCAGCCAACAAAAGTCTAAACTCAACCTCAGCCTGTTTAAACACTACATTATACAGTGCATTATTAAATCACTAAAGCGACATACAAAAACAAGCGTGTACCAAAAAATTGGGAGATTCACTGCACCCCAACCCCTACTTACCTACCAAAAAAAAACTAAACTTAGCCTCACTAGTCTTCAGTGGATCCCCTACCCGGTGTACATTAAACGTTAAGCTCGTGAGGACGTAGCAGACCGATTACGCAGTCTACCACAACCCCCGAAACGTACCGACTAAGGATACCACCAAAAATAATGAAACTAAAATAATAAAGTGGCAAACTCCGTGTCTGCCCGATGACTTACTTATTGAGGTGCACGCTCATCTACCCAAAATAATATATGGTACTCACCAACAAAAGCCGCTCACAAAAACATTACTTCCTACTCAATTCAAAAACGGACGAGCGCCCAAATGTTACGATCAGGCACACTAACCGCAACATAAAATGACTGCAACGTCAGTTGGACTCGTTTTGTCTAGGGATTTATTAAACAAAGAATAAATAAATTGCCAACAAAACAGAAAATGGGAGATCAACTACAACAGAAGAACCGATGCAGGAAGGTCAATCATTGGCGTGGTTGCCAGAACACAGATCTCCCCTCTCTCCACGGAGTGACTGATGTTTTAAAGGGTGTCTCTCCGCCCACTCATTACCGATCACACCTGCATACAATAATAAACACAATAACAGAGCAGCCAAACAGAGAAAAAAAGAAACACAGGTAGTGGAGGGACATAACAGTGATATACTTGATTTTTGATCTAGTGCAGTAATACTGCTATTGAGGAGTTGATGTGGATGTGCTGTGGTGTTCGTGTGGTGTAAGGCCTGCTTCTGCTGTGTGCAGGTTCTGTAAAGTGTCTGTGAAGGAGGATCTGCTGTCGGATCTGCTGCCGGGACCCGTCACACTCGTTCTGGAGAGATCCGACACACTGAACGCTGATCTCAATCCCTTTACTAAGGTTAGGCTCTCGGAAACACACCCCTAGACTTAACATTTACTTTAAAGCTGCAGTCCGTAACTTTTTTGGGTTAAAAATGATCCAAAATAAATGAGCAAGTCCATAACCAGCCAGTGTTCAACACTCTCTGCTTGCCGTAGCTCAGTTCAAACCGGTAAACTTGTAATAATATTTTTAACTCCAGTGGTACTGGTGGATTTCCATGGGAATTTCGAGCATGTTTTTGCGTCATTACGTCACATCTGTCCACATAAAGCACATCTGTCCACATAAAGCACATCTGTCCACATAAAGAAGAGTCTCGGCTAGTCGGCTATGAGTGTGAGGATGTTGGAGATTTATAGCTTTTCTCACAGCACTGGATATAATTCAATAATTAATTCACAATGGTTCAAATGGCAATCACCAGTGACCACTGGAGACTCACCCGTTGTAAAACGCGAAAATAGAGATGCACCGATTACAATTTTCTAGGCCGATTCTGATTTCCGATTTTTCATTGAGTTTGACCTGCCGATACAGATTTTAGCCGATTCCGATTTAATTTTTTTCTAACCACTTTACAGTCACACAAATATTTATTTTCGATCTTTTCTTTAACCCTTTCACGCGTAAGTTTAAAATATTCTAACTGACACCCCCACCCCCAGAGTGAACGTTCCCTTTAATGTTTCCATGGTGATGCATCACGCGATACACCGCAGCCACACTAATAGGCCTATGTCACACTTCCTGGTTCCGGAACGCGGAGTAGGGATTCAGAACTTCCGGTCAACAGTATTTCTCCATAAGGATTTAGATTATCAGCCATAATGTCTAAACCATCCGAGGTAGACTGACCACGAGCTATGAGGTTGTGAAACGAATGTTTTTGCTCCTGTAGAAGCTATACGTTCGTATGAAATCAACCCTGTTTTAAGAAAAACATGTTTTATCCGCGATCTTATGAAAAAAAACTACACTACCCACAATCCTAAGCGTAGCAGCAACGTCTGCTGATTGGTCCAACTCCCTGTTACCATAGAAACGTTTACCTTACTGACGAACACCGCAGCCACACTAATACTGTATGACAGATGTGTTGCTTTTATTTCGCTTTTCCTTTTTATTCAAAATATTCACAAACTTGCTTACCATGTCATCAACTAGCCTATCTGATATTCCGATGCTCAAATGCGCGTAAGTGAGTGTATTTGGTCGTTTAAAAACCTTTATAAATAATCTTGATCTATAACATGAGATGGGCGCTGCAATGTTGTCCTGTCAGTCGGATTTACAGCACGTGAATTCATCAGTTTCTCCCGAAATAAATGCAAGAAAGTGGCCAGTGAACTGAGAAGAATAGAGTAAACTTTATAGTTACTTCCACTATGTTTGTCTGATATGAATAAAACATGTCGGCTAATTATATTTGAATAGATTGTTATTGCTGCTTCCACAGACATCAGTGTGTATTTTACAAACTCCGAATGTATTGTTTTACTCGTGCTTATGTGTATTTAAATACCTGAAACCTAAAATAAACATTATGAGGTTGAAAACACTGCTTAGTTGTGATGACAGCGGTGAACGCGTCCAACTCTGGCTCAGCGCCAGCCAATGCGCGAAAGCACAGTTTGGATCTGGCAGTGATGCGACGTCACTGAACATCTAAATGTGGCACTCGTACTCTCAGGGGCACAGAGATAACAATCCCATATATGAGACCGGACCGCTCAAAAGGTTAATCATGCGGCGCCCGAGTGCATTTGACCGGCATAAAATCGGCATATGTCAGACTGAGCGGCCGGTCGCCGGTCATGGCCGATCACGTGAAAATCGGCCAATTCCGGTCACCAGCCGATCAATCGGTGCATCTCTACGTGAAAGACTTCGGAGTGGCTACAGAAAAAAAGAGACTGCAACCGGCCCATGAGAAAACAAGGATAAATATCGAAAGGTTATTTGAAAAGCAAAAATTAGATTATATTCCAGTTTTAAATATGCATCTGATTAGAGATGCGTGTGTTTGTATCACAGAGAGCCAGTTCTAAGGAACATTAATTTGCTGGTATGATAATCAGAAAGATTGCACAGAAATGGAAACTGAACTACAGGTGGCCCTAACACACATTAAATGTAGTCACGCAATGCTGATGTTGTTAACATTAACAATTTGAGAACAAAGTATAATTAGCACTTTGACGTGATATGATCGTTAGATTTAATCAGCGCGATTTACTGCAATGCTTTTTTCCCCTTAGTTGATCAGAACAAAAGTGGATGTTACTTGTTCAGAACATTTTCCGGTGAAAACTCTAATGTTGGTCAAACTTCCAAAAGTATAATCTGTGATCCACACCGGCGGCGACTGACAGCCGCACATTCTCCTCAAAACATTGTGTTCATCTGCGCTGTGCCGAGCCGAGACACAACCCACGTAAAGCTGATCATTCCGCCAATAACTGCAATTGCAGATTTGGAACAGAGATGGCGACACAGAGGAAAAACTACGGACTGCAGCTTATATACTTAAGCCTGAATGTAATGTTTCCATACATTTAACTGCATGTTACTTGCAATTTAATCAAATCTATCAACAATTGAAGTGGATCAAAAAAGTTCATCAAAGTTGCCCTGAGACGAGAACGATTGTTCAAAATTCATGTATAACTTTGATGAAATGTTTTGAACTTTTGATCCACTTCAAATGTCGACTACTGTAGATTAAATGTATATTAAATGCAGTTAGTTGAACTTTGTTGTGCTTTTTGACCCACTTAAAAACATCTTATGTAATTCCATAATTACTTCTATTGTCTTTTAAAATATGGTGAGTTACTGCTGAATGTATTTATGATCATCTTAATATTAATTATTAAATATCTTAGTATTTATGATAATGATAATATCAACTTTAAATGTACCGTAAAATTTATAATCAAATGCTTTACATGTGCTTTAACAAATCAGAATCAGTGTCCTTCTGTAAAGCATGACAAAAGATTATTAAAACAAAGATTTAAAATGTACTTGATGATAAAATGTTGGCACTATTATAAAGTGAGTTAAGAAACATTGGGTTACACTTTATTTTAAGGTGTCTGTGCAATGATACAGTACAGTAATGAGAAATAATGATTAAACTATGTGCACTTACTGTAGGGTAGGGTTAGGGTTTGTTTTAGGGTGAGTTGCATGTAATTATGCATAATTTGTAGTTATTACTACAGTAAATGCATGTAACACTGTAAATTAGTGTTACCAAAAGAGTCCTGAAAGTGTCGCTTTTTAAGTACACTTAAGTGTCCTTTCATTTCATCAATGTTATATTCTCTGCAAGTACAGTTTTAAAATGTACTTAAAGTCCAACTGTACTCAATAATTGTATCTCTTAAAACTCCAAAAATAATATAATTAAGCGTTTTTTCCTTGGAAAAAAATATCTTAATGCCTTTAAATATCTTGAATGTAACTCGACACCCTTGCCTCATTTAGTATGCGCGGTTCTATGAATATGCAAATGAGCCCCGCCTCCACTCACTCACTCAGCTCAGAGATCCACTGGTTGACAATCACACGTTGATCTGATTGGTTACAAGGTAGTTTGTGACGCAGTGGCGGTTCTACATTGAATTACACCCTGGGCGAGACCCCTTCGAGCACTTATTTATTCCCCCAGAAAACAAGACTTAATATCTTATGTCATTTTACTACTTTAGTAAAATAACGTTATGCATCTTTATTTAAGAAATGTTTGATATTTGGACTGGAAACAAGACAAAAATACTAAGAAAAGCATTTTTTGCAGTGTAATAACTGAACTTGTAACAGTTTTGTTGCAAAGCACAATATTATGGTGAAATTAGATCTCGTGTTTGAGTTAAAACCGAATTATTGTTAAGCATAGCAAGAATTATAGCAAAAAGGCTAACAAATAAGAGTTATACCCACCAATTAATATTGCCCCTTCATTCATGACATGCATACCTTTATCTTTCGCTCGTTTCTAAATTAGGCACCTGATGGCTTTGACCTTGTCCATTTCTTATTTGGCACTCGACATCGACAATCAACAGATTTCCCATGACCCCCCCCATACCAACTGTCACTCACGACGAGTCACGACCAGAAGTCAAGACTAAACCAATTCACCTTGGTGGTGGGGACCAAGTAATCGTTTTGTATTACCTATTTTTATTAGCCATTCAGACAATTCAGAAAATCTAAAATGTGCAGGAAATATAGAGGTCTGTATTTATAATATTATGAATGAAATGTGCGTTATTTGGAAGAAAGTCGAGGTGTGACTGACTTAGATAACTAAATGGACGTCAGAAACACCAGCGATTTCAAAGCGTGTTTCTGAGACTGTCTTTGGTTCACTGCAGTTTTAAGGAGAAAATACTCGACTTGACTTGGTGTCGACTTATGAATTTACACATGGTTTGTCTTAAAGCATATTAAAAACACCACATAGACACATAAACAACATTAAAAGCTGGATTTACACCACAGGGGGACTTTAAGATGTGAAGTTCACTACGAGTGTACTTTAGTCAATGTTGTCCCTGTTGTTGTGTGTGTTTAAGACCCGTGTCATTAATGTTGTGTTTGCTGCAGCTCATCGGGGTCCGTATCCCAGATCACCCGTTCATGAGACGCCTCTGTCAGATGTGTGGCGAACCACTCGCGCTCACCAGCGCTAACGTCAGCGCTCACACCAGTACGGTTGCTGCTAGCGTAAGCACACGACTCCACAACTCCCAGTGCTTTCTCAGTGGGCTTTGGTCTGAGTTTGACGTGTGTGTGTGGTGTTCTGCAGGAGTTTGAGGATCTGTGGCCCAGTCTGGCGGTTGTGGTGGACGGAGGCCCGATTGGAGATCAGAACCGCTTGGGTTCGACAGTCGTGGATCTGTCTGTGAGTGGCAGATACCGGATCATCAGGCCGGGATGGTGAGTGACTCTCAGCACCTTATTAACACATTTACATTTAGTCATTTAGCAGACGCTTTTATCCAAAGCGACTTACAAATTAGGACTAAATAAAGCGAGTCATCATGAAGAGGCAAAAACAACAACAACGCAAGAAGTGCTCAGAATACAAAGTTCAGGCATTATTCAGAGGTTGTTCAGGCATTTTTTTTTTATGAGGTTAAGTGCTCACGGAAGAGATGGGTTTTCAGCGGATCCGTATTCAGCGGATCCGTATTCAGCGGATCCGAGATGGGTTTTCTTACGTTCATTAGAGACTTGAGTTGCATCTTTGCTGCTATATAGGAGGCAAGAACAGAGGAGTGTGAAACACACTCGGTGAACGTCTGCGGACGAGCGTCTGCTTCCGGTGAGGCTCTGAACTGCCTGTCCCATGTGGCCACAGGAGTGGCTGTAGAACATCTAAATGTCATTCATACTCTATATAACATACTTTTTATTGGTTGTGAAGTGTTTCAAAGCAAAATGTAGTACCTACTATACAGTATGTGCTTCCGGACGCAGGTTTAGTCTTAGGGCTGCACGGTATATTAACATTATTGAAATATCGCTAATCTACAGCAGTGAGTGATTTTATCTTTGTCTCGTTGTTGAAGCAGATTTATTAGGCTGCCGTCCCTTTAAGAGCTGCACGGATCCAACATACTGATACACACACGTTTCCTATCTCAACCGTTTATGTTCACTTAAGACATAACCGACTGTGTGCACGAGGATACTTACCAAAGCGGAATTTCAACATATTTTACAGGATTTATTTATATTTAAGCAGAAAATACTCAGCAATGGTGTCGAATTATGAATTTACACATGGTTTGTCTTAAAGCATATTAAAAACACCACATATAAACTACATTAAAAGCTGGATTTACACCACAGGGGGACTAAATGTTTATCTGCTCTCATCTCACCACACACTCTGTCACTGTTAAAACTAAAGCGTCTTCTGTGATTATTAAGCCCCGCCTCCTTTGATCTGATTGGCTGTCTCGATGATCTTGTCGTTGACGAACACGTTAAGACCGCTGAGACACATCAGCCTAAAAATAAAACTTTTAAACCATTTTGTCATCCTAACAAACAGCGTAATCAAGAACGTGAAATATTAATATATTAACAATTTCTATATTCTTGTCCCTCTAGTGGTTGTGGTGTTTACTTCAAAAACAACCTTTTTTAAATGTTTTGTTTATTAAGCACTTTCAATGCAACTCAAGGTTGACACAAAAGTGCTGTACAATACAACTACAATCTGATACAATACAACAATACAAAAGAACAAAACTCACCACAATATAAACATTATACCTGGTTGAAAGCTATTGATGAAAGGTGTTTAAGCAGACACTTAAAACTCGGCAGAGAGGAAGCATTTTTAATCAAGATTACAGGATCTCAACGACCTGTTTGGTTTATGGATGGAAATTGCATCTGAAAGATGAGACAGTGATATTATTATGTAGAGATTTAAAAACACCTTCTCCTGTGTTGTGTCCCAGCGCTCTCTCTGCTACAGTTAAAGTCCTCGAGGGCAAGCATGGACTCCTGGAGGATCCCGTCGATCAGTGAGTTTCAGAGCGGAGGCTGAAGCGGCCCATGAAGAAGAGCTTCTCTGAACTGGGGCTCATGCTTTAGTTTTGAGTTTGGTGCCTTAAATCTTCCTCTCAGGCGTTTGAATCCACACACACACACACATCTGGGTCATTCTATACAGCTCTCCAGTTACACTGTGTATTATGTTGGGAATGTTATAATGAGTTGATTGATATGTTGAAATACAGTAATACTTTAGTTTTTTTGTTTTGTTTTATTATTTATTGCAGTTTTAAACTAGTGATTGTGGAGTTCTTCGGGGTCCGTTGTTCTCTGGCAGAGCAACAGTCAGAACCTGAGTCTGACATCAACTTTTATTACTGTACGTTTTTTTGCATTGTGGACCAAAGCAAAGTCAGTCATCTTATTGCCATCTTTTTATTTTCATTTTATTTTTGCAATAGTCCCTCGCATTTGGTTTTTGAAATTAATTAAAAATATTTTGTCCTTGCTGGCTTTGTTTCATTTTATTTCATACATTTTGTTTTTATAATGCCTATGCGTTCATGGAGGTGTTTGTTGCCTTGCATTAAAGCTGTTTGATCAATAAATAATGCATACATAGTCATTTAACCCTTAAACAGGCAAGAGTAGAAAATGATAAGCAACAAATAATTTCATGTCTTTTTTTAATATAATCTGGACTTGAGTAAATCATATCCAAAAGAATTTTTGAAAAATGTTCTGTATTTTGGCTGTTGTGAGTTGCGAGTCCCAGATCACACTGCCTGTTTAGGGTATAAGGACCAAATCTATAACTGTAACTGCCATTGCATGTTTAAAACAATTATATCCTATACTTCAGCTCATATGTTGACATATTATATATCATTGGAAAGCTTACAAACTCAAGATTCAGCCTGTGAAAACCGGTTTGAAATCAGACCTTGTGTTACCATAAAAATGGTACTTTAAATTATTTTAGCGAGTTCCTGACCTAGTGGGTGGTGTCAGGTTTCTTATTACAAAATTTATTTTAACTACTTTATAATAAAAAAAACCTTTTCTAATCTTGACAAAACGCATTTCGTCGGAAAGGTCTGAGACTGTGTTGAGACTAAAAAAAAATTTGTTTGTTACAAAAAACTAGTTTTGGTACAGCTCCTAAAGCATTCTTAAATTACAACCATTTAAATTTGGATAGTGCAATATTACATATATTCTCAAAAAGGGGGATGACAGGATTGTAATGTTGTTGTTTTTCAAATCATGTGCCCAGCATACTCAAGACAGGCAGGCTGTATCAGTTTAACCTGTACATTTTATAATTTGTAAAAAAAAAAAAAAAACTCAGAATACAAAGATAGTCAAAAGTAGAGTTAATCCCTTTTTATACCCAATGTGACTCAGGTGGAACATATATTTCAAAACATGCTAAATAACATGAACAACATTTTTATACATTTTCTTTTTCAGCCCCTTAAGACAATGTTCATAATTAATGTTAGCAGTGTTAGTATTATTTTAAAAGTAAGTTTAACATATATTTACTTATCTCAAAATCTTAATGTCCTGCACCACTGGCAGCCATGTTGGATTAGGTCACTTTTATGCACTTATTCAATAGGGACTAAATAAATTATGGCTAATAACGATTAGGGATGCACTGATACCACTTTTTCCAGAACGTGTCCGATACTGTCATTTTTGGTACTCGCCGATACCGATACCGTACCGATACCTGTATTTTCACTGCATCTGTAATTTTTAAATGTATTGGTAGAGAAACCAAAAGTATATAAATTATATTATTTGGCTAAGTTATTTTCATGCTTAATAAAGCCTGCTAAAATGCTTTGTATGAACTTCTGTTTCACTGTTCATATTGCTCTATCATATTTCATCTTTCATTTAAAGGGATGGTTCAGAGTAAAATCAACCTAGGGTCCTTTGCACCATGACCTCGAGCCAAAGAAAGGCTCCAAACTTCTACAGTAGTACAAATATGTTCTGTACTCATTAAACGAGGCATTGGAAAGTTTGTAAGAACATCAGGAGTTTATTTAGTAAAGAAACTATTAAATATATTAAATGCATATTATAAATCAGAATTAATGTAACACTTATACTCTGTACTCTATATATAGTGCACATTAATCTCAAAACATTTTAGTTGTCACAAAATAATACCACTTTACACGTCATCCACTTTGTGTGATAACTAACTGCAAGCCTTCACTCCTGAACATGGACGGTTACACGTGACCCATTAACACTCACTCATGTACGATACAAACTCAAATAAACATAAAACACAGAAGATAATATTACAGACAAACTCTTCTTAACAGCATAAATAACACTATTTTATTATACGAATTGTTAGAAACCCATAAAACTTCATGTACTAACAATAGGCTACAGTGCATTGAGACGTGCTGATGATAGCATCGCATCGGGAACTAATCTCGTTCGCCATGTGCGACAATCTCATCTCTTTTTCCACAATAAATGGGTATAACAATTATACCAACATCCTATACACAAACTCATATTAACATAAAATATTCGGATATTTAAGGGGCTTACCTGAAAAGGGGAACATAGAAATATTATAACAGTTATACACCATATACAATTATCCACAATATAGGTTACAAACAATACTTTTGTATATTGGATTATACACTGCGTTTGCATAGGTGGAGATTTGTTCGTGAGAAATACAAGTACGAAATAATCCACGAAATTATTAGTGAATGAGACCCACTGTGTGTAGCCTACATGATTCATTTAAAATACTTTATTAGCCTATTTCAATATTCAAATATGATATAAATCTCACAGTGGGAAAAAGGGTTTTGTGACGTGCTGTCTTTGCATAACAACGATCATTTTTAATCCAAGTAAAACGCACTAGTTTTCATACCAAATAAATACACAGTTATTAACACAATAATGTAACATGTAGGCTACGGTTCTCAACACTCAGAATTAATAAATAAACGGCTGTTTCTCCAGACTATCGCTTGTCAGTTATCCACAAATCACAGATTTCAACTTTATTTAGATTTATTGTTCAGCATTACTTGAGCATTTTATCATTTACATGGCTGAATGATGTCTTCCTCTTGTCTGAGTGACCATGAGTGATGGAGTATCTTAAATTAATCCCATAGACAGTATATAAACTGGACACAGCGACCCCATTGGATTCAACGGAGACAAGTGAAGTCAATTAGAAGCTCTCACTTCCTGATGGCTGAGCGTACTGCGCAGACTCACACTGAGCTTGACGATGTAGATATGACGTGAGCAACCCGTCGTGCGCAGCGCCAAAACTCCGAAGGAAGGAAACCTAGATGCGGTAAGCGAGGGAGAAATCGGGGCAAATCGCGTCAAATGATTCACAGAGAGAGAGAGAGAGAGAGAGAGAGAGAGAGAGAGAGAGAGAGAGAATTGCATTTTTTTCCTTACATTACTTTTATACTTTAAGTAGTTTTGAAACAAGTACTTTTACACTTTAACTTGAGTAAAAAGCTTGAGTTGATACTTCAACTTCTACAGAAGTCTTTTTAAACCCTAGTATCTATACTTCTACCGGAGTAATGAATGTGAATACTTTTGACACCTGACCTCTGATAGACATCATATAGATAGACGCCCTATCGACCGCTACTGCCTACTGGCGCGGTCGAGCCGTGGGGCCGCCATCTTACGGTCACCCGCTCCACTCAGTGTAATCTGAATGGCAGGTGCAATGAGCTGTCAGCGCATTTAATTAATCATACCTCACTAAATACCGAACTGATTTTCACGCGGGGTGTTTTGCTGCAAAGGTCATTCATGTAGCTATGATACAGGACACATGGTTCGACGTATTTTAATATTCATAGTAGGCTTAACAGTAATATAATATTCAGATATAAGATATAAAGTGGCCAGACGTCCAAATCAAATATGTGATGTAGGATATAAGGTATTTTATAAATCACACACTATAAATATGATAAAGAAGCAGAAACAGATAGTTGCAGTAAAGTAAGATATTTTAATAAGTTGAGGAAACGTGTGTATTACATTGCTTCCTGATATCACGTGTCACATATACACACACACACACACACACACACACATATATATATATATATATATAAGATATTTGTGTAAAACAGTTATGTCCGGTAGAACAATGTATGAATTAACTTCAGATGATTGGATTGTGTTAGTAATCGGCACTTAAATTACCTAACCTAACGCACTTCTCCCAGAACGCAACTGAATGCCTTTTCAAGCGTCTCAATAAGTTACTTGAAAAACCACAGGAAACTACTTTTAAACACAAAATTACTTGATTTACAGTGGGTCTAGTCGCACCTCTATTAAAACGTTACCTGAGGTAATTTTCCAGGACCTTTTTACAGAAGGTAAAAGTTGCCGTAATCTTTACTGACTTTGTCCGTAATGATTAACGTTACTGATAGCACATTCGGACGGGACTAAAATAACCGAGAAGCTCATGTAATTATTACTTTACCCCACCTCTCCATGCCGGGTGAACACCAGCTGGTGCAGTAAACATAGCCTAGCTAACGTTAGCTAGCTACGATTTCAGTAGGCTACAGTAATATCAAAGATCCTTGCTCCTTTTTGCATTTTACTAAACTTTAAAATAAAATCTTTAAATCAAATTTAATAAAGCCATAAGCCCCACGAAACTGGTTTACAGTGAATTTATAACAACTAAGGGGCGTTCACTGTAAAAAAATAAAAAAAATAATAATATGATCAATAAGTTAACATGTTTGAAAAGTGAAAGTTTGACAGTGATACAGTATATCCAAAAACTTAGAAAAACCTAAGAAAAGGAAGAAGAAAGGCATCCGTGCTTTCTTACGGAGAATAGGGAAGGCTGGAAACAGGGCTCAACAGTGCGAGGATTTCACTTGCATTTGCGCCTAAAAATAGATATGTGCGAACTTGAAAAATAATTTACAAGCACAGTGCGCGAGTGACAGGCTGTTCTCTATGAGGCGCCGTCTAGGGCTTAAATCAAACTTCATTCACGCACATATGAAACGCTTGCATACACATATACTAAGTTTATACTAAGTAAATTTATACTATACTTATACTAAGCATTTCACATGACCAGATTTCCCACAGTCTAAGTCTTGGGTTGAATTGGCAAGGAATTGCATCTTTATTGGGAATAGACCGCCGCACTTTATTTAGGCACAGACAACGTCTTGGAATAGGATCGTTGGAATTTACATCATTGCCTAACGCTGAGCTTAACACACTCGTAAGACAGATTTTGTAAAGAACACCAAATTCTGGCGAGACCTTCATCTTGGGCAGTCTCCGGTCTCGTGGCATCCGCATCCGCATCCGGCGTTGGAGGGTCCGACAAAAGTTTGCAAGAAATTGATCCAGTTGGCCGATCATTCAGACGCAGACGAGCTATTCGGAGAAGGGTTTATTCGGAAAGTATTAATCATATGCAATCTGAATTTATATTGAATCAGTTTAAATTGCATCAGTGTCAGAACCTAATAACTAATTAGATTAGATTAGATTAGATTCAACTTTATTGTCATTACACAAGTACAGGTACAAGGCAACGAAATGCAGTTTAGGTCTAACCAGAAGTGCAATAGCAGCAAGTGCAGGATATACAGTGGTTCATAAGTGCAGAACATGGATATGTACTGAATAAATATAGAGTTGAATACTATTATAAACAAAAATTTACAGATAGATTGTCCTATGAATATAATATACAGATAACTATTACTGTGAACAGAATTTACAGCTAGATATGTACTGAATATAATAATATACAGATGGCTATTACTATAAACAGAATGTTTACAGATAGATATGTACTGAATATAATATACAGATGGCTGTTACTATAAACATAATTTTACAGATAGATATGTACTATGAATATATATACAGATGGCTGTTACTATAAACAGAATGTGAGCATAATATACAGATGGATATTACTATAAACAGAATTTTACAAATAGATATATGTATAAGTTAGGCTAATGAGCAGTATAACAATGGATTTAAAGTAGTGCAAATAAAGTTTGGACAGAAGCTATCCGAGTGAGTGCAGTGGAAAGTAATTGCATATTAAAGGTACGATATTGCAATGTATATATAACAGTCGGTACTGTAAATAAACAGTCGGCAGTGCAAATGAGCATATTCCAGTCAAGGTAGTAGTGCAAGATGCATATGTAAACAGTTGTTACTGTAATAACAGTCAGCAGTGCAAATGAACATTATAGTTTTGCAAATAACAAAATGGAGGCAGGTGTGAGGAGGGAGAGGAGAGTCAATCAGTATATAAGGGGAGTGGGATCAATGAGGGTTAGAGTTTAATAAAGAGACAGCTCTGGGGAAAAAACTGTTCTTTAGTCTGCTGGTCCTGGTCCGGAGGCACCTGAAACGCCTGCCGGAAGGCAGGAGAGAAAACAGTCTGTGGGCTGGGTGAGAGGAGTCCTTAAGGATGCTGCGAGCTCGATGCAGACAGCGTTTCCTCTGGATGTGCTCGATGGCAGGTAGTGGAGTCCCAGTGATGCGCTGGGCGGTTTTCACCACCCGCTGCAGTGCCTTGCGCTCTGCAACAGAACAGCTCCCATACCACACTGTAGCACAGTTGGTCAGGATGCTTTCTATTGCACAGCGATAGAAGTTCACCAGGATAGTGGAGGAAAGCTGATTCTTCCTCAGTGTCCTCAGGAAGAAGAGGCGCTGGTGAGCCTTCTTGACCAGGCTGGAGGTGTTGGTTGTCCAGGTCATGTCCGCCGAGATGTGGGTCCCCAGGAACTTGAAACTGGAGACACGCTCAACAGCCATTCCATTGATGTGGATGGTGTCGTGTGTGCCTCTTGACACTTTCCTGAAGTCCACGATGAGCTCCTTCGTTTTGGTGGTGTTGAGGAGCTGGTTATTTTCGGTGCACCATGTGGCCAGGTGCTTGATCTCCTCCCTATAGGCAGTCTCATCGTTGTTGCTGATGAGACCAATCACCGTAGTGTCGTCCGCAAACTTGACGATGGAATTAGATCCGTACACAGGCTTGCAGTCGGAGGTGAAGAGGGAGTAGAGGAACGGGCTTAGCACACAGCCCTGTGGTACACCAGTGTTGAGTGTGATGGATGTGGAGCAGTTGGAGCCTGATCGAACATTCTGGGGTCTGTTGGTCAAGAAGTCCAAAATCCAGTTGCACATGGAGGTGTTGAAGCCCAGGTCTCCAAGTTTGGCTATTAACTTAGTTGGGATGACAGTGTTGAATGCTGAGCTGAAGTCAACAAACAGCATGCGTGCATAAGTGTTCTTATTGTCCAGATGTGTGAGCACAGAGTGCAGTGCCATGGAGACTGCATCCTCTGTGCTCCTATTGCTACGGTAGGCAAACTGGTGTGAGTCCAATGTGGATGGTAGAGAGTCTTTTAGGTGTGCCAGGACCAGCCGCTCAAAGCACTTCATTACGATGGGTGTGAGTGCTACAGGGCGGTAGTCATTAAGGCACTTCGGGCTGGAGTGTTTTGGCACTGGCACAATGGAAGTGCATTTAAAGCATGTTGGTACAGTTGCTTGGGCAAGAGACAGGTTGAAAATGTCTGTAAAAACCCCAGCGAGCTGCTCCGCACATGCCCTGAGTACGCGTCCAGGGATGTTGTCTGGTCCAGCAGCCTTGTGCGCGCTGATCCTGCTCAGTGCATTGCAGACATCTGTGGAGGAGAGTGTGATCGGTGGGTGGTCAGCTGAGGATTTGAGCTTGGTGGCAGTTTCTCTGTTGTCTCTTTCAAAGCGAGCATAAAAGTCATTTAGCTCGTTCAGGAAGTTGACATCAGTGGCTGCGGGGGTGGAGTGAGAGGGTTTGTAGTCACTGATGGCCTGAATGCCCTGCCACATGCGCCGAGGGTCAGCGTTGGAAAAGTGTCCCTCTATCTTAAGCTTGTAGCAGTGCTTGGCCTCTTTGATGCCCCTTTTCAGATTTGCTCTGGATGTGCTATAGGCTTGTGCATCTCCTGATCTGAAGGCAGTATTGCGTGTCTTCAAAAGGAGTCGCACTTCCCTGTTCATCCATGGCTTCTGATTTGGGTATGTGGTGATCTGCTTCTGGGTTGTAACACTGTCAATGGTGGTATTAATATAATCCAGTACAGAGGAGGTGTAGCAGTCAATGTCCGTGTGAGAGCCACTGGTGGCTTGAGAAGCAAACATACTCCAGTCTGTGTGTAGAAACCTTTCCTGGAGTGAGAAATCTGCCCCCGCAGGCCACACCTTGATGGTCTTCACTGATGGCTTCACGCGATTGATCAGAGGTGCATATTTGGGGGTGAGGAACAAAGAAAGGTGATCTGACTGTCCCAAGTGGGGGAGGGGTGTCGCGACGTAAGCTTCAGCCAAGCTTACGCGACGTAAGCTTAATCCTCTTATTACAGGCATATAGATGGGAACCATAAGCTGGTGAGGTGGAGACTGGTGTTCCACGGGTGTGTTGATGGATACAGGCGTACCATTATTTATCTTGATTGTTTAGATAATAACAGAGCATTAAGTGTTCTATCTTTGTTCCAAGAAGGGGTACAAAACTTTAGATTGCCATCAAGGGTCAGGTGTGACCATGGCCTGGAAAATGTTGAGGTTGCACGTTACATGATAAATAGACGAGGATCTATTATTGCTGGACGCAGTGTCCACAATCAACGGATAGAAAGATTATGGGCAGAGTTAAATAGAGTCGTATCATACTATTATTCTAACTTGTTCTCTTTCATGGAGGATCAAGGCATACTTAATTCTCTTTGTGAGCTCCATTTATTTTGTCTCCATTATATTTACCTAC
This sequence comes from Rutilus rutilus, assembly GCF_951802725.1. Classification (NCBI taxonomy): domain Eukaryota; kingdom Metazoa; phylum Chordata; class Actinopteri; order Cypriniformes; family Leuciscidae; genus Rutilus; species Rutilus rutilus. The sequence continues at coordinate 2,295,996 of NC_140230.1, read as the reverse complement.
CCCGGATCCAGAGGGCAGTTAGAGAGTTCAGGAACATGTGGAACAACCATGGATTATCAACTGAAGGGGGACAAACACCTCTGCAGTTATGGCACAGGGGTATTGTTAGTCATATCGGACACAACACCACAGCTGTATCGAGTGTGTTTGAAACTGATGACCATTTTTACATGGATGAGAATGTAATACCAGAACTAGAGACCGGAAACAATGTTGTAGTTCCTAACAACAGATACCAACCAAGTGACACCACACTGGTAACTATTCAACAAACATTCAGTCCATTACATGAGGATGGAAATCATGGAATTGACTTGTTTTTAGCGCTTGTCCAATTTATGGAAAGACAACAAGCCACATCATCTTAGTGTACATATTTTAATTAACACTGTCAGTTATAACTGGAATTTTCGAAGACACTGTTGCTACATTCATATTTTTTAAATAATACAAAAAGGGCTGTTAAGAACATTTTCAATGCGTCTTGAAGTTTTCAATGTTCTAAAATTTCAAAGTGATGAAAAGTTCATAAGTTTTACTCACTCAGATGTAGTTCTAAACCTGCATGACTTTCTTCTGCAGAATGCAAACAATGATGCTAGGAACTGGCAGCCATTTTCACCATTTTATTTTCCTTATACGTTGGACATGAATGGTGACTGAGGCTGTCCGTCCCTAATGTCATTTTTTGCATTCTGCAGAAGAAAGCAAGTCATACAGGTTCTTAAAACAACAGGTTGTATAAAAACATTGCTTGACGTGTACAGATAGTTCGGAACATTGCTTACTAAACTGTATACAAACATTTCATACAGAATTTTAAACAGTTTTTTTAACAATAAAACGAAATAGCAAAATAGCAAACATGCTTAATAAAAATGAAGTAAAACATTTCTAAGATTTATCACTGAACTATTATTAAAAGGGATAGTTCACCTAAAAATGCAAATTATGTAATTTACCCTCATGTTAGTCTTCAAAACACAAATATATTTTTGAAGAAATCTGACTGAAAGGTCAGGAAACCAAAACTTAGAAGATCTAAATATGTCAAAGACGTCATAAAATGAGTCCAAGACTTGTGAGAGATACCCTTTAAATGAACAGATTTAATTCAAGATTTTATTTACACCTGAGCAATGAGCAATGATCAATAAAAAAAACACATACATTTTATAAAATACTTAATGACAGCCTTCAGGTTCCTTTAGTGGTTTTTGTTACTTACAACCAGTTTCATTAAGGGTACCCTTAACCTTATAACTTGGGGTTTTCTTTAAAGCAGAGGTCTCCAACCCTACTCCAGGACAGCTACCATCCTGCAGATTTCAGCTCCAACCCCAATCAAACGCATCTGTTCCATAATCAAGGTGCTCTGGGTTGCTTGATTACAGACTGGCGTGTTGGAGCAAGGTTGAAAGTGAAGTCTGCAGGACGGTAGCTCTCCAGGAGTAGGGTTGGAGACCCCTGCTTTAAAGCTTTCATGCAACCGGGCACAGACCACTGACTTCCCTAATGACTATGCAGTCAATTTATAAGAATAACTTATTACATTGTTACCTTCTGCATCCTGTAGGTGTAGTCCCTCCAGAAAGCAATTACTCTGTTCTCATCCGCCCTTTTGTTGCTTCCGCTCTCTGACCAGCGAATGTCAAACAGCTCAACCATTAAGTCAGCCGTGAATGAATTTGCATTATTTGCATGAATTTGCATCTGTAAATTGTGCAGAATTTGCTAAATATTGCATAAAGTAAAATAGTATATCAATTAATACCGTTATATCTTTAATAACATAGTTTAAACTCATTTTTAGACAAAGTTTGTTAAAAAATAAAAAAAAAAGTTGAAAAGTATTCTGTAATTTCTCCTTACCTTTTTCTTGATCTGGACTGCCACTGGCCATATTGCTGGCGTGTGTGGAACCGTGGTCCTGAGGCGGTGGGCGATATGACGTTAGATGGTCAGTCACGTTGGATTCAGCGGAATTCGAGATTGACTGTATTAGCGAAGGCGATCAAAGCACACTTCGCAAAATTTCAGTAGCTTCTCTCGTTGGATCCGACATCGCTCTTTATTTTATGGGATTCTGATAATGGTTGTTGGCAATCCACCACGTGCGACTGCATTACTCAGATGTCATTTGATTGGACAGTTGTGTACACCACTCGCTGGATCCCCCACGTCCACTGACCAAGGCCAGTCCTCAGTTGTTCTGCAGCACATGGAGCTCCTGGCCGTAGCGTCAACAACAGCGGAAGCTCAAAAAAGGTCAGTTTTACTCAGTAAATGTAATACCCCCTAGTTTACAAAAATAGGTTAAAAACTCCAATGAACTTTTAGAATCAAGTAATTGACAGATGTCTGAGGAGAAAAATAAATTAACTTAAATATACTAACACGTTTACTGTGTACTTGTTTACTCACTTTTTAACAGATAAAGAGGGAAATGGAGAATGCACTCTTTTGTGTATTCTGCCATTTTCTCTCTGCCATGTTTGAGGAGCTATCCTCACTTAGCCTTGCAAAGGAATGACCCGATCCTCCCCTGATCTACATCAGTGTTGAGGACGACAGTGGCCAGACTGGAAGCACTGAAGTTTAGGGCAAAGGCAGGAGGCATGCTGGAGAAGATCCAGACCATGCTCGCTCAGCAGAAGGGTGATGAGAGGAGATTCCAGGTGTGTTAGGATGAGAGTTTGTTAGGATGTAAGAGAACTCGATGATTAAGACAGATTCTCATTTTTTTCGTTGCACAATACAATACAAACAATTAGAGGACAAGGAAGGAAATGCAGTGAAGATTGGAGAAGTCTTTAAAGAAAATAGAGGCTGACAAATGGCCAGACACTTCATTGTGTGTTGGTGTGTGTCTGTCTGTCTGCCTCTCTCTGTGTGTGTGTGACATGTGTTATTTCTGTTTTAGGGAATAACACTGAAGGGGAATCTGGGCTTCACAGACCTCACTAATGCCCAGCGGAGGCAGCACATGGAGACGGCCATCAACATCGGCGTGGGAGACCTCAAAGCCAGGTTTGGTGGTTTGCTGAAGGATGAGTGAGTCTGTCAGAGGGCTAAACCCCGACACATGGCCAGAAGACCAGGCCAGCCGTCTCAGCTTTGGTGATGATGATGTGGCAGACCTGGTGAGGCATCTCAAGGAGCCTCTAGAGAGGTAAGAATTTATTTGACACAATTTGTCTCTATGGCAATGTTATGTTTGCATATTTGCAAACTCACTTGCTCTGTTCAAACCTGCAGATCGGGGGGCAACTGGGCTGCAATCCAGGATGAGTGGCAGGGCCTGAAAACCCTGGATTTATCCGGGTTTGACTGGGCGTCATCAGTCGATCCGTGTCCATCTGGAGTCGAGCTGCCGATTAATGCAGATCCATACAATTCTGAAACGTCATCGTTCTCCGGTGAATCCCTCCTGAAGTTAATGTCTGTCTCAGATGTATCCAGTCTCGAGTAGGGTTGGGAATCGAAAATCGAATACTTGAGGCCAGGAATCGGATACTTGTAATAAAATAAAAATTTCGATTCCTCTTATTGATTCCTTTGTGAGCATTTCAATATGACTTTAAATACTTCAAGCGTGAGACGCCTCGCTGTAGGCTAGCAGAAGGTAAAGGCTGTCTCCCAGCAGAGGTTGACCCACTTGATAGTGGATGCCATCGTCTTGGCATACCAATCCCAAGATGCACCTCCTATGGACTGGATACAGAGGTTCAGGGACTGATAAATATTACATCACATAATAAAAATAAATAAATAAATAAAATTAAGTTAAAGAAAATAAATAGAAAATTAAATTACAAAATGAGAAAGTATCAGTTAAATAAAATAAAATAAATATTCTCCCCACAAAACATAAAATAATAATAATAGAATAATAATAATAATAAAAATAATAAAAGATTTATACAAAAAAAGTTTTAGTTACCTTTTTGTTACAAGAGGTAGATAAGGATTTGATATAAATCTTAACATCTTTTTGAAAGTGAGAAAAATTGGGGGTTACTTTCATAATTTTACACTTGTGGATAAAAAATTGTGCAAGCAAAATAATTAAGTTGCAAAGAAAAAATATATATTCTCATATTGCTTCTCAAAAATGAAAAACCCAAATAAATCATCCTTGAAATAAAGCTCAAAGTCTTTATATATATATAAATAGTTTACAATGAACTGGCAGATGTCTTGCCAAAGTTTTCTTGTATGATCGCAATGCCAGAACAGATGTAATATAGTCTCTGGTTGTGAATCACAAAAAGTCCAATTTGCATCTATACTTAATTTAAATTTTGACACCATGAACGTTTTGACAGGATAATATCGATGAATAAGCTTAAAAGAAATCTCTTTGACCTTATTTACCAATAGGTACTTGTTAGGCAGAGTCCAAACCTTCTTCCATGAAATATTTTCCACTAATGCGTTCCATTTTGTAACAACATGAGAAGTGGAAACACAATCATAAAGAAATAACAACAGCTGTGTCATATTCATAGCACTCCTAAATCGCACTAAAAGATTTTAGCTAGGAGTTTTCTCTTAAAAGTTATTCACAACGCCTTTCAGACCTACTCTTAGTAAAGAAGAATGACAAGTGAGTCTTCGTTGCTATGGATGACGTCATTACTCATGCACGAGCTTGACTGAAGTGACCACCTTGATTGGCTGATGATTGTAACGCGGGAATGATTCCAAACCCCTCCCCTACGATGATGATTGACAGGTGACAGGTCTGAGAATGCGTGCGCTACACAAGTAGTGCGAAGGACGGAAGATGATGAATAACTGAATAAATAGCCTAAATGAATAAAGAGTAAGGAAAAACAAATAGCCTAGTAGCCTAATGAAACATATGGATTGATGCAATATCTTTGCAACATTATTGAATTAATCTGTCACTATATGCCTCTGCCTACGTTTGCAAAGAGAAGAACATTTTAATTTGATTCACAATGAAATGTTACAATTAGTTTACATGCAATGAGTAGCCTAGTTTTGCTTGTTGTTGGTGGCGTTATTGCATTATGCCTACAATGCAAGATTGTTCCCTCGCGATTGGAAGCTCCTGTAGCCGCCGCATACGCATTTCAAAACATCGCAACGTGAAATGCCACAAAAAGCGGTTTGTGAACAGGTCTTAGTGAGTTAGGAGTCCTCTCGACTTCTTTTAAGCTGTCCTAGGCTTAGGTGCTACTTTTAGGGCTAAAATGCTTCGTGAATTACTCTTAGTCAAAAAAATTAGGAGTCCTAAAGTTACGAGTGACACGCCCGTTAATTTTAGGAGTTGCTCCTAAATTCGCCAGTTAGGAGCTACTTTTAGCCTTAAAATTCTTTGTGAATACGGCCCCTGAAGTTTATATTTCTCAGCAAATAATCCATTCTGAATGCAGAAATGGATGATCTGAAAACATTAGCTTAGCTTTTCTATCAACCTTTTGGATGAGCACGGTTTTGAAAAAAATATTAAAAACATACTAAAGTTTTTTCATGGCACCAAGTAACATAATTTTGTAAAGTTAGGGCTCTTATAGTCTAATATGTCAAAAAAATATGGTTACCTTGCAAAATTTCACCAAAAACCAGTTCCTATGGCAGGAGTGATTCTGACATCCACGTGTTGTGACGAGTGCTGTTGATGGACACTGTGACATCTAGTGGATTTTTTTGGCATAACATACATCAACCAGGTGGTAGAGATGGCTCAATCAACTTAAAGGAGAACTCCGGTCAATTTTAACATTGAACTAATTTTTTTGTACATTTGGAGTGCTGTCAGTACAGAGAACAACGACAAAAATCGGTGTTGCCTACACCGTGTTATCCTCTTTTTAAAATTTGCACCCTGTTGACTTCAATGGGGCAAGTTTTAAACCTGCTTTTAGCCTCTTAACATCCTTGATGTGTCATTACATGTGCACAGGTCATGTGAGTGATTCCTTCTGAGTGAACGCGGGTGACTTTGACTGCAGTAGATGTTAAAGATATTAATAAAAATGATGTTTATTCAGCCAGCGCACATACCTGTGTTTACATCCTGTTTTCGGTCGAAGTCCACAGTAGTCGATTGTCGAGTTCACGCGCATAGGTTTAGTACCTATGATCACGCGCGTGAACTTGACAATCGACTACAGTGGACTTCGACCGAAAACAGGATGTAAATACAGGTATGAATTATTTTTTTCTGTTCCTAGAAATAACGAAACATGTCCATAGTGTCAAACTTTAATTTAAAAAAGTGTTTTCAAGAATCTGTATGACTTTAACAACACAAGTCACATTACAATTATCACAGAGAGAAAAACATATAGCTTCTAACCAGACATTCAATAAACCCTGTGACACTTCATCATTGCTTAACTCTATGTGACCTACTCTTGATTTACTTCATTATACAATACATTCAAATGCACTAATTTAAACTGCTGTGAGAAAAACCACGTAAGTGTCTTAATACAATTCAATTTAACATAATATTGACTGTTAACGCGTCACACAAGAAAACATGACATGGTGCATGAAAACTATCAGAGAAATGGAAATCTATGGAAGGAGTCAACACTGTTGTGCATTAGTACAGCTATGAAAGCTTTGAAATATTAGTTTTCCCCCCTGGTTCTCTAGTTTTTACCCCTGTAAAGCTGCATCTGAGTCATTATTTCACTGAATAAGCTCTCGTAAGAAAACTTGATGCTTTTATTAAGAGGAAAAGCTTGTGATTCTACATTTAATCACACAATTAGCATATTGTAGTTAACTCATTGTCTCAGCAAATAAAAACATCATTAAAAAAAGATTCCTAAATCCTGTTCAGAATAATTTAATAGAGCACTGTTCTGCTGTTTCCCATGTTCATCTGTGTTCAGTGTGTAATGTTGCTGTGTGATCATGAAGAAGCTCCAGTTCTTCTCTATATCAGAGTCAGTGTTCCTGAACTCCTGAAACGCCTCCACTGTAGTCTTGAGTTTCTTCCGGGAACGAACACGTCACAATATTCCTCATTATAATAATTCATACACAGAATAAAGGGGCGGGGCCTGGTTGAGTTAGTTAGTAGTGTGTTAAACTGGCGGTTATGGAAAGGGGCGGGACATTTCCCAAACACACTCGAAGCGCTCGACCAATCACAACATACTGCTCCAGCCGACCAATCAGAGCACAGTGTGCTTTTCAGAAGGAGGAGCTTCATAGAGACAGGAAGTAAACAGAGCGTTACTGACAGACTGGGAAGAGAGGAGCCGCAACAATGGAGAATATGAGGAGAATAATCAACATTCAAGCAGGAGAACCTGTTCTAGTAGAGCCTGAAACAACATCAAGACTTTGTTAAAGGGCAGAATAGGTCTGCTTTAAAAATTGTAAAGATATTTCTGTTCTCCAAAATGTTGTCAAAATATATCTGACAGCAGTTTCATTTAAAATGCTCAGGACTATATTATATTAAACGTGTTAGTATCCAATGTCAATTCTGTAATATTAGAACATTTGATCAGGATCTCTATCCAGAAGAGTGTAATCTGAGCGTGAGCCTCAATTATTGAATATATAGGTGATGAAGCGCTTCACACGTCTTCTCTCGGGCGAGTGTTGTGGGATTCAGACTCGAACACATCATCTTCCAGTCCTTCTTCTATTGGCTTCATAGTCGTGGATGTTTTTGGCAGAGGATTTTTCTCTGGAGAGAGAGAGAGAGAAACACAACACTAGCTGTCAATGTTCAACGTTATTTCATAATAACAGCATCTGGTTACATATTAAGATTGAAGTGTAATGTTTTATTATAAAGTCATATGGAGGCAAAACGTTGTATCATTCTCTTAAGGGTATTAACAGTTTCCACAGCGCAACAATATCATCACAGTAATGTGAATAAAAATCACTCAAACAATAAAGTTACCACTCTGTTAAATACACTGTGCATGTTATATATCACACTACACTTCTCGTTCTGCTGACTTCCATTCATACGCATGTGAACGCGGGAGATCGGAGAACGCTGACCTGCTCATTCATAGCATTGCATTGCAGGCAAGTGGAGAAGATTGTATTTTTTTATTTAAATTATTATTTATTATATGTTGAATTTATGGTTGGAGTGTCTGAAGAAAGTCTAGTGTGACCGTGGCAGTATTTTTAAAGTGACATTGATTAATAATGTCTGAAACGCATGCTTTAAGAGTGCATTAGTTTACACACCCCTTTCACACTCTTAGACTTTGAGATGTTTTTTGCAGATGTTCGTTGGAACTGTGTCTTCAGGAGACATTAAACTACAGCAGTAACGACAGAGCTTGCAACTATAGTTGGCTAACGATGCTTTCGGCAGGGGTCGTACAAAGTGCTTAAAGTGCTTGACTTTTGGCAACTGAAGTCCTGGAAAACCCTTGAAAACAGCCATTTTTATGAGTAAGTACTTGAAAAGTACTGGAATTATTGAAAGACAATATATTGGGAAATGTATTTAAAATTGTATTAATAAAACAATATTTTCACACTAAATTAACGCTGGAGCCCGTCTGATATAGATATAGAGGCATTTCGCATGGCTATGAGTGTGATATTGCTCATATAAATATCCAAATATATGATACAGCTTTTATTCGTCAACTCAATCATATATTCAAGGGGAAATGTGCTGCACTTTATTTGTACCATTTTGTTTTATTAGTTTATTTTTATTTATCTATTTACCTTTTATAGAATTTGAAAGATAATAAAGAAAGAGATTGTTTGATAAATGAGATCTCTGATTGAAGTCCTTGGAAAAAAAGTAGTCCCTTTCCCTGAAAGTCCTGGATTTTGGTTTTACAGCATCTGTGTGAACGCTGGTTTGGGAAACGCACGCCTGGTTAAATCACACGAGTTCAGCAAACAAGGCGTTTTTATGTCATATATTCAAGAAATCGGTTGGATTGTTTGTCACTAGCCAATGCTGAACTGGAGAAACCCTGAACCCAGTGTCTATTTAATGGTTAAACGTGAGGAAGAGCCTGTGCACAAAGCTCAGTGCAGTTTTATATTCATGGCCTCTGGAAGATTTTTTTTTCTGGTAGGAGGTCGTATTCTGCCATCATATCCCATCATGCCACACATTTCAGCTCAGGTACACAAATTTTCGTCAATTGGAATGAATCCAATCCAATGAACCCTAAATATTGCGATCTAATTCATGCATTTGTTTACAATTAGTAGATTTGTGCATGTATATGTATTCCCAACAAAACTAGTTTTGGACTGGATCAGGCTGTGTGTTCTGTGTGTTTTAGCAGTGCGTGATCTGTGTGTTCTGTGTGTTTTAGCAGTGCGTGATCTGTGTGTTCTGTGTGTTTTAGCAGTGCGTGATCTGTGTGTTCTGTGTGTTTTAGCAGTGCGTGATCTGTGTGTTCTAGCAGTGCGTGATCTGTGTGTTCTGTGTGTTTTAGCAGTGCGTGATCTGTGTGTTCTAGCAGTGCGTGATCTGTGTGTTCTGTGTGTTTTAGCAGTGTGTGATCTGTGTGTTCTGTGTGTTTTAGCAGTGCGTGATCTGTGTGTTCTGTGTGTTTTAGCAGTGCGTGATCTGTGTGTTTTAGCAGTGCGTGATCTGTGTGTTCTGTGTGTTTTAGCAGTGTGTGATCTGTGTGTTTTAGCAGTGCGTGATCTGTGTGTTCTGTGTGTTTTAGCAGTGCGTGATCTGTGTGTTCTGTGTGTTTTAGCAGTGCGTGATCTGTGTGTTTTAGCAGTGCGTGATCTGTGTGTTCTGTGTGTTTTAGCAGTGTGTGATCTGTGTGTTTTAGCAGTGCGTGATCTGTGTGTTCTGTGTGTTTTAGCAGTGCGTGATCTGTGTGTTCTGTGTGTTTTAGCAGTGCGTGATCTGTGTGTTTTAGCAGTGCGTGATCTGTGTGTTTTAGCAGTGCGTGATCTGTGTGTTCTGTGTGTTTTAGCAGTGTGTGATCTGTGTGTTTTAGCAGTGCGTGATCTGTGTGTTTTAGCAGTGCGTGATCTGTGTGTTCTGTGTGTTTTAGCAGTGTGTGATCTGTGTGTTTTAGCAGTGTGTGATCTGTGTGTTCTGTGTGTTTTAGCAGTGCGTGATCTGTGTGTTCTGTGTGTTTTAGCAGTGCGTGATCTGTGTGTTTTAGCAGTGCGTGATCTGTGTGTTCTGTGTGTTTTAGCAGTGCGTGATCTGTGTGTTCTGTGTGTTTTAGCAGTGCGTGATCTGTGTGTTCTGTGTGTTTTAGCAGTGCGTGATCTGTGTGTTCTGTGTGTTTTAGCAGTGCGTGATCTGTGTGTTCTGTGTGTTTTAGCAGTGCGTGATCTGTGTGTTCTGTGTGTTTTAGCAGTGCGTGATCTGTGTGTTCTGTGTGTTTTAGCAGTGCGTGATCTGTGTGTTCTGTGTGTTTTGTATTGTGCTCATGTTTGTTTGTCCTCTGTTTTGTTGGTGGATAATATGTATATCTTGTATATCTAGTCTGCCATGACAAAATATATGAACATTGTCATATCTATTACACTGTATCAAACTGTAATGGGACATGGTGTTGGGAAAAATGGAGGGAAATATATATTGTATTATTTTTCAAAGCTTTTGTGTTTGTCAGGAAACTTTGTCTTTGCATGCAAAAGTTTAGTGTAAATCTATACCAATAAGCTAAATTAAATCTGCAAGGGCTTTATAAACGTAGAAAACAAAAGGGGTGTGCAAACCTCAACTCTATATATGTGTAAGAACACGTACAGTCAGCTGGTGGAAGCCTGACAGTGAACAGGAGCAGCTGACTGTACATTATAACTCATCACACTCATAAATAAAGATATGGACATGAAAGACTGATGTGAACTGAAAAAAGAGAGCGATAGAAAAGACATGAAACTACCTATTTACATATAACACACTCACTGGCCACTGTTGCAGTGAGTGTGTGTGCAGTGCTCATTAGGTGAAACTGTGGCATGATGTTATTGGGAAAATCAGATGCAGTTTGCCGAGTGTTAAAGGTTAACTTCATCACAGCTCTGGTTATCAGAAGTGTTCTGAGCACTAGAGGGAGTTAATCTACTTTCTGGTTATGTTTCAAAATGACAACTGGGTAATTTTTTGTTGGGGTTGAGGAAGAGAAAGACAGTGAGATAGAAGAGAAAGCATCTTACAGCCCGTCAGGCCCGATCTGAGGTCACAGCTAGAGGAGGAACAGGAGGAGAAAGGTCAGGGGTTCGCCCACAGCACAGACTCACACACTCATCACACCAGTGGACTACTTGCACAACTACTTCTGCGTTATACTCGTTACATCTCGGGGGTTTCCGGTAACAGCGTTCAGCGCTTTTCTGTAAAGCTGCTTTGAAATGATGTGTTTGTGAAAAGCTGAATGTGAATTGAATATGTTTTATGGCTGCCAATTGAATAAAATAAATAATCACGTTCTCTGCCTTAACATGAATTATCTGGAGCCTGCTGAAATGTTCCTTAAATATATATTTTCTTTACAATTGTGCAGTCTGAATAACTGATCTGACTTACTGATCATATTTCATACCTGTTGAGTTTACATTTTTAAATGAATTTGACTAATACAAAAGGATTGCTTGTGTGCGCTGGTGCTTTTATTCCAGTCTTTTAAAACAGTTGAATGAATTAATTCGTAAAAAATGACATAAAACATAAAAAACATTTAAACAAAAAAAATGACAGAATAGTCATATTCGTTATTTGTAATACTTAATACAAATAAATAAATGTTCACACTAGTTTAGACGATTGACTTTGTGGGATTAAAACCTCATGTTTCGTTGAGTTGGGAAAATTCTGCACACAATGATCATCAAAATATCGCTTTTCTTGTCTCTGAAAATGTCAACATTTCTTAAATCTTCTTGCAGACACTCCTTTTAGTTTGCGTTTATTGAACTCGATGACTACAGGTACACTGAAAATATACATAACCGTAAATAATTGAGATGTATTATATCAAAAGCTCAGTGCAAGTAGCCCGTTCCACCAGTGTCGTCTCTATGAGCTCACACTGGCACAGATGAGGAACTAACGTTAGAGAGGTTTATGACAGAGACGTGTGTTGTGTTATATCAGCGTTTGTGGGCATGAAGGGTCTAATGTCGGCACACAGTGGTTAGTAGGGTTGGGTATCGCTTCAATTTTAACGATTCCGATTCCAATAAGGTAAAAAAACAACAACTTCGATATCATTCACATTTAGTCTTTTTGCAAAACTTTTAATTGTAGCTGATTATCATGAACACAAATCAACAGGCTAAAGAACACTTACACAAGGATTTAAAAATACCATAGAAGAACAACTAGCCGAACTAATATAATGTCAAGCATTATTAGCATTAAGACAAGTACCGTATTTTCCGGACTATAAGTTGCACTTTTTTTCATAGTTTGGCAGGTTCTGCGACTTATAGTGCGGTGCGACTTATATATCAAAATGAATTCATACTGACATGAACCCAGAGAAAACATTGCCGTCTACAGCCGCCAGAGGGCGCTCTATGCTCTCCTGTAGCCTAGCCCTGAACAGTGTTACTGAAAACTGAAAAACTGTTCACTGAAACATTAACTTAAAGACAACTGAGAAAGACTGAAAACAAACAAAATGCCCCCAGAAAATCCCATCCTTGTTCAGAAGCGACCCCGAGGATGGAGAATTCAGTGGATTCAGTGATGTGGAGTGAGATCGGGAGCTTGGGGAACTTGTGCTTGTTGGACTCGCTGGCTTATGCTAATTTAGGCTATTCAGCCTCACAGGTATGTTCTTTATGCTATTGTGTAGCTGAACAACTGTTAATGTGTTACGTTAACATACCGGACACCCACTCAGCCTGTTGTTCTGTGTGCTGTTGTGTAGTGGAATAACTTGCCGTTCCAGATTAAATGTCTGTTCTTGGATTTTGTGAAATAAATTTATGAATAAATGCGACTTATAGTCCAGTGCCACTTGTATATGTTTTTTTCCTCTTCATGACGCATTTTTTAACTGACGCGACTTATACTACTGGAAAATACGGTAAACACTCAGTAATTAAAGTAAGTAAAAAATTAGCAATCACAACAAATAGATACAACTGAACAAAGATATGATTGAAATAAACAGTGTTTTAAGATTTTCAGGTAGAAACTGGAATCAAATGTAAAATAACACTGCAGTTTATAAGTAAAATATAAATTACAAATATAGTTACAAAAGTTGTTCAGTGAAGAACGAGTGAATTTTGTCTTGTGTTGTTTGATTAGTGTTATTATAGAGCAGGAATATTAGACTGCTGTCACTTTAAGAGCACAGAAAACAGCGAGTCGTCTCACGCTTGAATTGTTTAAAGTCATATTGAAATGCTCACCAAGGAATCAAAATTTTAATTGTATAACAAGTATCCGATTCCAGGATTGTAATCGATTTTCGATTCCCAACCCTCGTGGTTAGTGCTTGAAACCCGGCGGTTAGTGATGATCCTGTAGCGCGAGAGACTTACGCAGTGAGGATCCGGTGGACCCGCCTCGCAGGATCTGGTTGAGCACGTCGTCGGTGTCGCTGGTGCTCGCCATACTGTTCCTCATCTGCATCATGGAGAGCTGAGAGCACAGGCTCGGCTGGCGGTCCATCTTCTTCACAGCCTGCGGTACAGTCAGCATCACTTCAGTTAAACCCAGCTGACACACACACCAACCCAGCTGACACACACACCAACCTAGCTGACACACACACCAACCCAGACAGCAACATAAGACACGCGCGTTTCCACCGCAGGAACTTTCCCAGGAACCAGGGACTTCGGGCTGGTTCTCGGTGTGTGTACACCACAGGGTCTAAATGAAGTTCTGGGTAAATATTTCCCCCTGTGAGGAAGTACTTTTTCAAAGTTCAGGAACGTTCAGGGATGGGGCTTGGGCGCTGAACATGCTGATTGGTTGAGCTCATGCCGCATTTTGATTGGTTGACTACACGCAGCATTTAATTTCAACCACCATTTTTTTTTTAATCTGTTGCGGCGCGTGCAGTACCAGTCGTGTGCTATTCGAAATAACAATGGAGTTTAAAAAATAACACTGATGGACCGACGACGAGGTTCAGACTTTATTAAGCTTAAATTCAGAGTATAAATCCAGTGGGAACTGTAAAGTAACAGTCCTACGTCACCGGACTAATTTGCCTAATCTTCCCGGTACTTTAGACCGCGGTGGAAACGCAGACAGTGACAGGTCTGGGGGAAAAACAGTTCCTGGGACAAACTGTTCCGGGTAATTTCGGTGGAAACGCGGCTATAGTGTCGGCCCAGATCCGGCCCACATCTGGTACATGTGGATGGCATGCGTGCCGGATCTGGGCCGACACTATGATGCTGTCTGGGTAACAAGTATGCATTGAAAACATTTTATGAAAACGCTATTTCTGAATGTTCTCTGAAAACCAGTTCTTTGAAAAGAAGGGACCTAGGGATGCTAGGGACCGATATGAACATTTTGTCCGATACCGATAACCACCGCTAATTCTTTATATTTAAAGGCCGATAACCGATATATTGGCTGATAAATCTAAATCCAGATTTTTATGTAATTTTTGAGCGCCTGATTACAAAAACAAAAGTCTCACCATTTAAAGCCATGACCCAAACACACAATTATATATAATGTTCTCATTATAAGTGTATGTAGCTGATATGACATAGAAAACAGCTGTTTTACTTTTGTACATGTATATACTTTAACATTTTTACTGTATTTTTTATCAAATAAATCCTTTTTTAAAAAAAAAGTTTTTTTAAAACCATCTGTATTATGCCAAAGGTTTGACCAGTGGAGAGTCGCTGAATCCTGACCTTGTCGCTCAGGGTTGGATCATTGAGCGAGTAGAGCTTATTGGTGATGTCTTTGCCGATGAGGTACCGGAAAACCTCGTTCAGAAACGACTCGGACTCCAGGAAGTACGTCAGACGCTCCCTCGACCAGCACAGGATCTTGCAGTTTTCCTCAGCACTGATCGTCACCTGGATAGTCACGCGACAGATCATTATAGAGAGTGTGTATTACAGGGGTCGTACAAAGTGCTTTAAGTGCTTGAATTTGACTTTTTGAAATTGAAGTCCTGGAAAACCCTTGAAAACAGTGAAAAAAGTGCTTGAATTATTTAAAGACAATATATGTGAAATTAGTGTTTAATTTTATCAATAAAACAATCTTTTCACGCTAAATTAACGCTGGAGCCCGTCTGATATAGATATAGAGCCGTTTCGCA
Source organism: Rutilus rutilus (assembly GCF_951802725.1). Lineage (NCBI taxonomy): Eukaryota > Metazoa > Chordata > Actinopteri > Cypriniformes > Leuciscidae > Rutilus > Rutilus rutilus. Next base: position 2,280,760 of record NC_140230.1, on the reverse strand, counting down.
TGGCTGTGAGTGTGATATTGCTCTTAAATATCCAAGTATATGATTCAGCTTTCATTCTTCAGGTCAATCATATATTCATGCGGAAAAAATGCATCTGTTGCACTTTATTTGTACTATTTTGTTTTATTAGTTTATTTTTATTTATCCATTTACCTTTTTTCAGAATTTGAAAGATAATAAAGATATTATTTAATAAGTGACATCACTGATTGTAGTCCTGCAAAACCCCAAAAGTAGTTCTTGAAAAGTCCTTGAAAGTTCTGGAATTGTATTTTACAGCATCTGTACGAACACTGGTATTAGTTTACTCTTCCTCAAAATGACCAGAAATGTCAGGAATGTGATATCGTCACATATATATAGTGTCACATTTCTCACATTATCTCAGTTTATTCGCTATAGTTAGAAAATGGTAATAAAATATGAGCAGAACTCAGTTGATATTTGACTGGTTTTGTCCGTCCTTCTGTTAGACTGTCTCACACATGAATTATGTTGAATATCTGTCAGCTGTTAAATTTAACTACACAATTAGATAATACCAGTTTAGCTCAACCAATCACCAAGCAATGCTTCATTGTGTTCAGTCTGTGTGTAAAAAGAGCATTAGTTATTAAAGATAAAACACTTCAGCAAAACATGATCAGCTCAAAGTGTCTGAATCATTTCTGGCCCCAAATGTGTATAAATGTAACTGGTAGTCTCTGTATGAAGAATATTTGGGTATAATATGTCACAGTTTACTGTATTTTCCTCTCCTCACTTACATAACTGAACTATAGTGTCCTGATCACACTAGTAAAACAAATATAACAAATTATCAATATTTTTTGGTTTTACTGTAACTATGCCAAATGCTGTGGTAATAACAAGCACATATTCAATGAATATTAAATATCACTCTTACCTGAAACCTCTCACCCCTGTTCAACTGCGTGGACCTGAACTCAGGAGAGTCGATGAAGGCATTGGTGTAAATGTTATGCAAGAAATGACCGCGGTACGAAACCTTCATCCTGTGTGTCGAGGGCATAAACGTGGTCATGAGTCATGCGACACACAGTATTACAGGAGATCTCCACTCGTGGGGAAGTAAAGCACGTACTTTCCCTTGAGGAGAATGCTGAGGCGCTCGTCCACAGACGTCTTGTCCTCCGCCGCGTAGATCTGGCTCTTCTTCAGGGTCTGGATGGTGCAGAACTGGCCCGTGAGTCTCTGGAACAGAGCTTCTCGTACGTGTAGAGGCTCGAACATGCGCTTGTACACCGACTTCAGCTCCCTGTCGATCTTAATCTGGAGTTAAACAGCACAGACAAACACTCAACTCACATTTATCTGTATCGCGCTTTCCACAATACACATCGTTTCAAGACAGCTTTACAGAAAATGCATGAGTCCACATTACAGTTTACAGTGATCTGTTATCAGAGGAGACTAAGTTATGCATTTCAGAAATGTACAAATCACAGTTAGCTAAAAAGGAATTAATTTAAACAATGTAATCATTTAATGTAGTAACAATGAGCTTAATTAATAGTTGTTTAACAAATGATTATGACATTTAGAAAAATGTAGTATTGGTGCATGTTGAATCAGAGTTTGCATCATCTACATCTACAAACATCTATATTGAGTTTAGCACAATTAATGAATTCTAACAGTGAACGCATGCACTCTCAATGTCCGATGTCAAAACAGTGTTAACAGGATGAATACTGAGGGTTTAAGCTTTCGAATAACACCTCATTTATTAATAGATATAATGTGAGAGGATACAGAGGCGCGAGTGTATCAGTGATATCCAGCCTGAACTCACCGGTCTGCGTTTATAAAGCAGAAAGAAGAAGTGCATGAAGTTGACCAGCAGGAAAACCACGTTCCACACCATCACATCCAGTGTGCATCTGTACAGCGCGGCCCAGGCGATGAGCAGAGAACAGCCTGAGGTCACAGATCACATGATCAGAGAACATCTCAACATCGCCACATGTGCTCTGAGAAACCTGAGATCACAGATCACATGATCAGAGAACATCTCAACATCGCCACATGTGCTCTGAGAAACCTGAGATCACAGATCACATGATCAGAGAACATCTCAACATCGCCACATGTGCTCTGAGAACCCTGAGAATTTTTCGATTTTTAGAACTATATCTTAATCGTCCTTGCTGTGCTCGGGCCTTTACAACATTTTATTTCTAAATAATACAATTGTTTCAGTGGACTGCGTATGTTCGTTTGGCCTAGAATTTTACTTTGTAACGTGTTGATATTTTTCGTACAAAAACCCATCGCTTTGCTTCAGAAGGCATTTCACGAGTTCACATCTACATATAATTAGTACAATAAGTTTATGCGTATTTGGCGTGCTGTCCGGGGAGAGGGCTCCGAGCTCGGAGTTAGGCCCAAACCCAGAGTACTCCCCCCAGTTGATAAGTGTAGATGGAACTGGAAGTGAGGAGATGGGGTGGAGGAGGGATGCTGACAAACTTTCAATGAATAGAGACAGGTCTGCTGTGAATTTATACTCTGTCATTGAGTTAATTACTGATTAATCTCGAGCTATGCATAATTTGGTTAATTATCTGAACCTGCTCCTCCCGAACTTTGTTAATAAAACATCATTTATTAACCCCCCCAGAACCTGTGGAGCACTTTATGATGGATAGATGCACTTTATGATGGATAGATGCACTTTTATGATGAACAGATGCACTTTTATGATGGACGGATGCACTTTTATGATGGATGGATTCACTTTTATGATGGACGGATGAAAAAACTTCCTCACGTAATAACCTAGAATACTGTCTAACACTTGATGGCTGCTCTGTTAAGTCTTCGTCGTCGGTTAGGAACCTGGGTGTGCTCTTTGATACCAATCTTTCATTTGAAAGTCACGTGTCTAGTATCTGTAAAACCGCATTTTTCCATCTTAAAAATATATCTAAATTACGTCATATGCTCTCATTGACAAATGCGGAACAATTAGTTCATGCGTTCATGACCTCAAGGCTAGATTATTGTAATGCTCTACTGGGTGGTTGCCCTGCACGCTTAATAAACAAACTACAGCTAGTTCAAAACGCAGCAGCTCGAGTTCTTACCAGAACCAGGAAGTATGAGCATATTAGCCCTGTTCTGGCAACACTGCACTGGCTCCCTATTAAACATCGCATCAATTTTAAAATATTGCTGATTACTTACAAAGCACTAAATGGTTTAGCTCCGCAGTACTTGAGCGAACTCTTAACGCATTATAGTCCGTCACGTCTATTACGATCTCAAAATTCCGGCCAGTTGATTATACCTAGAATATCAAAATCAACTGCTGGCGGTAGATCCTTTTCCTATTTAGCACCAAAACTCTGGAACAGTCTTCCTACCATTGTCCGGGAAGCAGACACACTCTGTCAGTTCAAAGCTAGACTAAAGACACATCTCTTTGACCTAGCTTTCACATAATACATTATAGACTTCTATAATTTAATGTTAGGCTGCATAGATTAGGTCAGCCGGAACCGGGAACACTTCCCATAACTCCTGATGTACTCGTTACATCATGAGAAGAATGGCATCTACGCTAATTTTAGTGTCTGTGTTTATCCCGAGGTTTTCCCGCAGCCTGCCGGATCCAGGCCATATCCAGATCTGACGAAGGACCTTCGCCTGGACCGATGACAACGCAGTGCTGAAGTGCCAACTAGTCTCTCCCTATGGAGGATCCCTCTACCACTATACAGATAAGGCGTTGTCGGGAAAATTTGTTTCGCGTTCCTACCCCAAAGCAACAAAATAAAATAAAATTCTTTATCAAAATTTATAAGGAAAGACAAGTACTTTGTTTAGGCTTGGCTTGTAGGGAATTCCAAACCTGCGTATTTTCAAACGCACATAACTATAGAACCCATTCTAAATGCGCATGTGAACGCCATCAGCGTTTCTCACAGGCTCGCGTTTAAAGTCTGTGTAGAGGGAATGGTGTCGTCTTAGCGGCCCCTAATTTAATAACAAATGATCATTGCGACGGAAGCGAATCAATCAAAACTAACTTTAGATGGAAAATAACTTAACTCTGCTATAAAGCCAAAACAATATCTGTTACCTTAAATTATACGCTTATCTCTGTGAAGCTGCTTTGAAACAATCTACGTTGTTAAAAGCGCTATATAAATGAAGATGACTTGACTTGACTTGACTTTTATGATGAATAGATGCACTTTTATGATGGACGGATGCACTTTTATGATGGATAGATGCACTTTTATGATGGACGGATGCACTTTTATGATGGATAGATGCACTTTTATGATGGACGGATGCACTTTTATGATGGATAGATGCACTTTTATGATGAACAGATGCACTTTTATGATGGACGGATGCACTTTTATGATGGATAGATGCACTTATGATGATAGATGCACTTTTATGATGGATAGATGCACTTTTATGATGAACAGATGCACTTTTATGATGGACGGATGCACTTTTATGATGGATAGATGCACTTTTATGATGGACGGATGCACTTTTATGATGGATAGATGCACTTTTATGATGGATGGATGCACTTTTATGATGGACGGATGCACTTTTATGATGGATAGATGCACTTTTATGATGGACGGATGCACTTTTATGATGGACGGATGCACTTTTATGATGGATAGATGCACTTTTATGATGGACGGATGCACTTTTATGATGGACGGATGCACTTTTATGATGGATAGATGCACTTTTATGATGGATAGATGCACTTTTATGATGGATAGATGCACTTTTATGATGAACAGATGCACTTTTATGATGGACGGATGCACTTTTATGATGGATAGATGCACTTTTATGATGGACGGATGCACTTTTATGATGGATGGATGCACTTTTATGATGGACGGATGCACTTTTATGATGGATAGATGCACTTTTATGATGAACAGATGCACTTTTATGATGGACGGATGCACTTTTATGATGGACGGATGCACTTTTATGATGGATAGATGCACTTTTATGATGGACGGATGCACTTTTATGAGGGACGGATGCACTTTTATGATGGATAGATGCACTTTTATGATGGACGGATGCACTTTTATGATGGATAGATGCACTTTTATGATGGACGGATGCACTTTTATGATGGATAGATGCACTTTTATGATGAACAGATGCACTTTTATCATGGATGGATGCACTTTTATGATGGATAGATGCACTTATGATGATAGATGCACTTTTATGATGGATAGATGCACTTTTATGATGAACAGATGCACTTTTATGATGGACGGATGCACTTTTATGATGGATGGATGCACTTTTATGATGGATGGATGCACTTTTATGATGGATGGATGCACTTTTATGATGGATGGATGCACTTTTATGATGGACGGATGCACTTTTATGATGGACGGATTCACTTTTATGATGGACGGATGCACTTTTATGATGGACGGATGCACTTTTATCATGGACAGATGCACTTTTATCATGGATAGATGCACTTTTATGATGGATAGATGCACTTTTATGATGGATAGATGCACTTTATGATGGATAGATGCACTTTATGATGGATAGATGCACTTTATGATGGATAGATGCACTTTATGATGGATAGATGCACTTTATGATGGATAGATGCACTTTTATGATGGATAGATGCACTTTATGATGGATAGATGCACTTTATGATGGATAGATGCACTTTATGATGATAGATGCACTTTTATGATGGATAGATGCACTTTTATGATGAATAGATGCACTTTTATGATGGACGGATGCACTTTTATGATGGATAGATGCACTTTTATGATGGACGGATGCACTTTTATGATGGATAGATGCACTTTTATGATGAACAGATGCACTTTTATCATGGATGGATGCACTTTTATGATGGATAGATGCACTTATGATGATAGATGCACTTTTATGATGGATAGATGCACTTTTATGATGGACGGATGCACTTTTATGATGGATGGATGCACTTTTATGATGAACAGATGCACTTTTATGATGGATGGATGCACTTTTATGATGGATAGATGCACTTTTATCATGGATAGATGCACTTTATGATGGATAGATGCACTTTTATGATGGATAGATGCACTTTTATGATGGATGGATGCACTTTTATGATGAACAGATGCACTTTTATGATGGACGGATGCACTTTTATGATGGACGGATGCACTTTTATGATGAACAGATGCACTTTTATGATGGACGGATGCTCTTTTATGATGGACGGATGCACTTTTATGATGGATAGATGCACTTTTATCATGGATAGATGCACTTTTATGATGGATAGATGCACTTTTATGATGGATAGATGCACTTTTATGATGAACAGATGCACTTTTATGATGGATAGATGCACTTTTATGATGAACAGATGCACTTTTATGATGGATAGATGCACTTTTATGATGGACGGATGCACTTTTATGATGAACAGATGCACTTTTATGATGAACAGATGCACTTTTATGATGGATAGATGCACTTTTATGATGGATAGATGCACTTTATGATGGATAGATGCACTTTTATGATGGATAGATGCACTTTTATGATGGACGGATGCACTTTAATGATGAACAGATGCACTTTTATGATGGATAGATGCACTTTTATGATGGATAGATGCACTTTTATGATGGATAGATGCGCTTTTATGATGGATGGATGCACTTTTATGATGGATGGATGCACTTTTATGATGGATAGATGCACTTTTATCATGGATGGATGCACTTTTATGATGGATAGATGCGCTTTTATGATGAACAGATGCACTTTTATGATGGATGGATGCACTTTTATGATGGATGGATGCACTTTTATGATGGATAGATGCACTTTTATCATGGATGGATGCACTTTTATGATGGATAGATACGCTTTTATGATGAACAGATGCACTTTTATGATGGATAGATGCACTTTTATGATGGATGGATGCACTTTTATGATGGATGGATGCACTTTTATGATGGATAGATGCACTTTTATCATGGATGGATGCACTTTTATGATGGATGGATGCACTTTTATGATGAACAGATGCACTTTTATGATGGATGGATGCACTTTTATGATGGATAGATGCACTTTTATGATGAACAGATGCACTTTTATGATGGATAGATGCACTTTTATGATGGATATATGCACTTTTATGATGGATTGATGCACTTTTATGAAGGTTAGATGCACGCAGTTGAAACTGCAGTGTTGTAGTGTGTGTGCACGAGCGTGCGCTGTACCCGTGATCAGCAGCAGTCTGAGCAGGATCATGTGCAGTGTGAGGGTGGTGGGGATCAGCAGACCCACTCCGAGGCTCAGGTGGGCCAGGTGGAACAGCAGGTGATGAGACTGGTCCCAGTCCTGGCATGACGTGGCGTTCGTGTCACCGGGGAGCACGGGCACGCTGGAGAGCAGTGGAGATGAAGTGTAGGACAGAGACACGGACATTCTCTCGAGCTGAAGAGGAGATGCAGGAAAACTGTTACAACTCACACACACATACAGCCAGAAACACGCAGAATGGTTCCTGACAGAAGAGGCTTTATGGTGCATTTTATTACACAAGAGTGTGTGTTTCATGTCAAATCGTTCTCGTGGCTTGATCTAAATTGATTCAATTTCACAAACATTTATCTTACATGAATAACATATATACTCAAATTTACAACTGACACACATTCATAAAGCAAAAAACACCACTGAAGGGTTCCTGACAGAAGAGGTTTTGTTGCATCTAAGGTGCTACTTTTATTCAACTCAATTCACATTTATTTGTATCTCGCTTTTCACAATACACATCATGTCAAAGCAGCTTTACAGAAAATGAGTCCACTTAACAATTTACAGTGATCTGTTATCAGAGGAAACTGAAAAACTAAAAAGTTATGTAGGCTATTTCAGAAATGTACAAAATCACAGTTAGCTAAAAATTTATTAATTTAAACAATGTAATACTTTAAGGCAGAAACAATGAGCTCATTGACGTAATGAATATTATACAAGAGTGTGCGTTTCATGTTAAATTGTTCTCATTGTTTGATCTAAATTGATTCAACTTCGCCAACATTTATCTTACGTGAACACACACACACGTATGCTAATGTCAGTCTGCGCTCCGCAATAGTTAATGACGTGAAAACACTGAAAAGTCACAAACCGAGAACGCGCACAGAACTATCCAGGAGATTTGCAGTCAGTCAGTGACCTCCAGTCAACTTTCTACGGACACACACGTGTATCTGCTGTACTCCGTGTGATCTCACACAGCTCCAGTTAAACAATATATCGATGGCACTTTAAAATACGTTATTATAGATATTAATTACAGTATTGTCTACTTACCGGAGTTGTCGGTTGAAGCTGTAATGTGCGCAGTCTGGAGGAATGTCCAGCAGAAGATAACAGACTGTGTGTGTGTGTGTGTGTGTGTGTGTGTGTGTGAGAGGAGCGCAATGACAGGCATTGACTTAAAATGGGCACAAACCAAGCGGCCACTCCTCTGCGCGTGCACGCGACTCCACCGCTAGAGGGCGTCTGTTTTTCCTCAATAGACTATTATTTAATAGGTTTATCTAATCTAATTTACACACACATACATACTACTAACCCCCACACACTCCCCCAGAAACAGAACAATCTCAGGTCAATAACAGTTTTCTGTTTCATATGACGGACGTTAGATGATGTAGTGATAATACAGAGGAAATTAATAAGAGAGCTTATAATATATTATGCAGCTAAATGCTGAAAGTGAATCTCTCATCCATCCAAACTCAGTGTTTCCACAAACACAGACACACAATGCGCAACCACTTCTCCTTCAGAACAGTTGATTCTCGTGATGGTTCTAACTTTGATTTCTGATCGTACAATTAAATAAAACAAGGACAATATTTTTTGTGCATCCCACAAAACTCATCTTTGATCACCAGAATGACATATTTAATTTTTTTTTCCTTGAAAAACAATTCTTCATGCCTTAAAATAGATAATCGGATGGGTGTCAGGTCTTAAAGTGACAGCAGCCTAATTAACTTGCTGCTGTCTGTGTCATTAATGTTAATTAAAGTACAAAAGACAAAGAGAAAATCACTCACTGCTCTTGACTAAATCACTTTTGTAGCTTTAAAGGTGCAGTAAATGATTTCTGAGAAACAATCTAAACAGTAAACAACAAGGACAAGATTTTTTGGGGAAAACATCCCAAGTACATTCAAGATTAAAAAACATGACTCTTCTCATGAGTCTCTCTCCGCCGGTTTGGCTTCACTCTTCACTGGTGTTTTCTCCTCCCGGCTCTGGCGCGTGACAGAAGCTCGGTAACCGCAGATCATAGCGGAACCCGCGCTCGTCGAAAGCCCTGTCGTTCAGAGAGAAGAGTTTCTCCGTGATGTCGTTGCGCACGAGCAGCGCGAAGATCTTGGCGATGTAGCGGTGGCGCGCGAACAGCAGGTAGAGCTTCTTCCTTCTCCACGCCACGAACCTGGAGCGCGTGTCCGCGCGCAACGTCACCTGAACAACACAACACGGCCCGTTACAAACCACACAGTGGGAACGCATGATATGAGCTATTTAATAATCATTCACCTGGAAAAATCCTTCTTCTGAGGGTCTGAGGGAATCCCACTCTGGAGAGTCTAGGAACTGAAATGGATGGATGAAGTGCAAAAACTCCCCGTTCACCGTCACCCGCATCCTATTGTAGAGAGAGATATGCGATATATGTCGTCTACTATAATATGCTGATAGTTGTTTTAACAATGAGCGATGTGACATTATAGAGTATGTATACTTTACAGAAACACACCTAGAGCGCGCACGCATACACTACATGATGTAGTCTAGTATAGTTTTGTGCTTGCGCATTTAGAGTGCACGCTTTCACTGCGCGATTTAGTCTATTAAAATGCATTTAAATGCACCCAATATTCAAGATAAAGGGGCAAAAATAGCTCTGTATTTTATATAGTTAATCAACATCACAAAAAGAGAGCCGGTTTTTCTCCACATAGTATCAGCATGATTAATGTGATATTAATTTTGTCCAACAGGTCAATAAACAAGAAGTTAATATTAAGTGATTTACATTCTAGACACAATATCGCCTGTTTTTGCTCCTCCAAACAAAGACACAGGACTGTTTGGGGTCTCTGTTTCATTACTGAATGAACGATTCAATGACTCACTCATTAAGACAAATGCTTCATTCCTGAATGAATCAGCCGTGGTTTGAAACTTAATGACTCACTCATTAACAGTGAATTGCTGCCATCTACTGGCGGGTTTAATTTCACTTTAGTTTCTGTAGACAGCCCAGGCAAGAAAAACAAACTGGCCCAGCCTGGACCACGAAACATAACAAACAGTGTTCCAGCCAATCACAGACAAGAATGATTTGGAGGTGGGGGTGGGGGTGGGGGGGTTAGTGCGCGAGCACATGAAGGGGGGTGTGGAGGAGAGAGAAGCATGAAGAGGGGAGTTAGCTAGAGGAGAGATGTCCTAACAACGACTAACGTTAAAATTGTATATTCTTGAGAATTTTGATATGGCCGACACACGAGCAAAGAGATGACGTTCTGATGAACAAATAACAAAGAAGAGGGAAAAGGAGAAGGAACGCGAAGTCCCGAATTTACTCCGCCGGCAGAATGGCTTCCAATCCAACATTCAGGAGGCTCTGTTTCTGCTGGACAGGTGTGTAAATCCAGTTTGGTTTTTCTAAATGGTTCATGACTGTTTCAGGAAGCACGGGAGGGCGGGAGGGAGGGGGAGGGGGGAGGGAGGGGGAGGGGGAGGGGGAGGGGGAGGGGAGGGGACGGGATGAGGGGGAGAGAGGGTCGAGCTAGCCTCCGTTTTGTTTGACAATACTTCGAACGTCAACAAGAAGTGACGTCACCCAACATCACTTAGAGCACCTTTAAAACATCAAAACATTATTTATGCATGTGTGACTGCAGGTGAAATGCCTGCATGTTCCTCTGAGGGGCATTAAACAGTCTATGGAAATGCTTCTGTGCATTGCAAAGATGAATTTTGTTGATACTGATTTAATTTCCTTGACAGCAACATAGTGTTGGCCCAGATCCTCTGGTACATGTAGAATCCACACGGCCCAGATCCGGGCCACATCTGGGCCGACACTATGTTGCTGTCTGGGTTGACTGGTAACAGTCCTATTGTGTCTTAACTGATTAAATGTAAGAATTTGACACAAAATATGATGCATACTTTTAAATAAGTTAAAATAAATGGCTTTAAAAAGTTTTTTTTTTTAAATCCTATAAAAGGTAAAAAAGCGATTTAAACTTGTTGGAAAAGATCATTTCTGTCACTGCTCCGACCTGACCACCGCATATGAAGAATATCAAAAACTGTTCACAGCAGTCCTAAACCTGCCAAAGTAGCAATACAATAAACACACTCAGCAAAATATAGTCTAATTATTGTTATTGATAAAATCCCAGAAAATATGAAGATATAATTTGTTGTCAATATCAAACACCCCTACATACAGTCAGAAGCATCTTAAAGGAGTAGTTCACTTCAAAATTAGCCCATGGTTTACTCACCTTTAAGTCATCCTGGGTGTATTTCACATCCTTCTTTCAGACGAACACAGAGTTATATAAAAACATGTCCTGGTTTTTCCAAGCTTTATAATGGCAGTGAATGGCTGTTTCTGTTTTGAAGTCCATGCGTTTGTGTAAGAAAAATATGCATATTTAAAACTTTATAAAGTAAAATAACTAGCTTCTGGCCAAACGAACATACGGATTCCACTTAAGTCTAAAGCGCAACTTATGCGAGTAATGCGACACACTGCTGATATTTACGCTACGCCATGACGCAATAGATACTTCTGATGTCATGAGTTGTGTAAGTTGCACTTTAAGCGTAAAGTAGACTGTGTATGTTAATTTGGCTGGAAGCTAGAATTTTACTTTGTAACGTGTTAGATATGGATATTTTTCTTACACAAACGCATGACTTCGCTTCAGAAGGCCTTTATTAACCCCCAGAGCCTGTGGAGCACTTTAATGATGGACAGATGCACTTTAATGATGGACAGATGCACTTTTATGATGGATAGATGCACTTTTATGATGGACAGATGCACTTTTATGATGGATATGATGCACTTTTATGATGGATAGATGCGCTTTTATGATGGAGAGATGCACTTTTATGATGGACAGATGCACTTTTATGATGGATATGATGCACTTTTATGATGGATAGATGCGCTTTTATGATGGAGAGATGCACTTTTATCATGATAGATGCGCTTTTATGATTGAGAGATGCACTTTTATGATGGATAGATGCACTTTTATGATGATAGATGCACTTTTATGATGGATAGATGCACTTTTATCATGGATAGATGCACTTTTATCATGGATATATGCACTTTTATGATGGAGAGATGCACTTTTATGATGGCGAGATGCACTTTTATGATGGAGAGATGCACTTTTATGATGATAGATGCACTTTTATGATGGAGAGATGCACTTTTATCATGGATAGATGCACTTTTATCATGGATAGATGCACTTTTATGATGGCGAGATGCACTTTTATGATGGAGAGATGCACTTTTATGATGATAGATGCACTTTTATGATGGAGAGATGCACTTTTATGATGGATAGATGCACTTTTATCATGGATATATGCACTTTTATGATGGACAGATGCACTTTTATGATGGATAGATGCACTTTTATGATGGATATGATGCACTTTTATGATGGATATGATGCACTTTTATGATGGATAGATGTGCTTTTATGATGGAGAGATGCACTTTTATCATGGATAGATGCGCTTTTATGATTGAGAGATGCACTTTTATGATGATAGATGGACTTTTATCATGGATAGATGCACTTTTATGATGGAGAGATGCACTTTTATGATGATAGATGGACTTTTATCATGGATAGATGCACTTTTATCATGGATATATGCACTTTTATGATGGAGAGATGCACTTTTATGATGGCGAGATGCACTTTTATCATGGATAGATGCACTATTATGATGGACAGATGTGCTTTTATGATGGACAGATGCGCTTTTATGATGGAGAGATGCACTTTTATGATGATAGATGCACTTTTATGATGATAGATGGACTTTTATCATGGATAGATGCACTTTTATGATGGATAGATGCACTTTTATGATGATAGATGGACTTTTATCATGGATAGATGCACTTTTATCATGGATATATGCACTTTTATGATGGAGAGATGCACTTTTATGATGGCGAGATGCACTTTTATCATGGATAGATGCACTATTATGATGGACAGATGTGCTTTTATGATGGACAGATGCGCTTTTATGATGGAGAGATGCACTTTTATGATGATAGATGCACTTTTATGATGGAGAGATGCATTTTTATCATGGATAGATGCACTATTATGATGATAGATGCACTTTTATCATGGATAGATGCACTTTTATGATGGATAGATGCACTTTTATGATGATAGATGCACTTTTATGATGGAGAGATGCACTTTTATGATGATAGATGGACTTTTATCATGGATAGATGCACTTTTATCATGGATATATGCACTTTTATGATGGAGAGATGCACTTTTATGATGGCGAGATGCACTTTTATCATGGATAGATGCACTATTATGATGGACAGATGTGCTTTTATGATGGACAGATGCGCTTTTATGATGGAGAGATGCACTTTTATGATGATAGATGCACTTTTATGATGATAGATGGACTTTTATCATGGATAGATGCACTTTTATGATGGATAGATGCACTTTTATGATGATAGATGGACTTTTATCGTGGATAGATGCACTTTTATCATGGATATATGCACTTTTATGATGGAGAGATGCACTTTTATGATGGCGAGATGCACTTTTATCATGGATAGATGCACTATTATGATGGACAGATGTGCTTTTATGATGGACAGATGCGCTTTTATGATGGAGAGATGCACTTTTATGATGATAGATGCACTTTTATGATGGAGAGATGCACTTTTATCATGGATAGATGCACTATTATGATGATAGATGCACTTTTATCATGGATAGATGCACTTTTATGATGGATAGATGCACTTTTATGATGATAGATGCACTTTTATGATGGAGAGATGCACTTTTATCATGGATAAATGCACTATTATGATGAGAGATGCACTTTTATCATGGATAGATGCACTTTTATCATGGATAGATGCACTTTTATGATGGATAGATGTACTTTTATGATGGACAGATGCACTTTTTTGAGCTTCAATCTGATGGTTGCAATGGTTGCAATCCACTGCCATTATAAAGCTCGGAAGCGTCAGGGTGTTTATTAATATAACTCTGATTATATTCGTGTGAAAGAAGAAAGTCATATACCCAGGATGACTTGAGGGTGAGTAAAACATGGGCTAATTTTCATTTTAAAGTGAACTAACTTACTCCTTTAATACTCACCTGCCTGAGAGCAGAACTGAGAGTTTGTCGATCGGGGTTTTGCCCTCGATGGCGAAGCATTGCTCTTTATCTATAGTGTGGATATCGCCGTCACAACACTCAACGATCTTCCCATAGTGAGTTAAGGACACCCCCAGCTTTTTGAACATGTAATCGTAGAGATCCTGGAACTCCTTCTCGAAAGTGACTTTTCTCAGTCGGTAGGACACGTGCACGAGCTGCGCGAGACTGAGGGCGAAGAGCGCGAAGGCCCACGAGAACGAGTCGCTCGTGCACGGGTCGGACCACGACCAGATCGAGTAGCACAAAAACCCCAGCGACAAGAAGCAGAACATGTACAGTAATCCATAAAAGCCACTGCCTCCCATGAACCCTAAAACCAGCAGGATATGAGCGAGATGAAACATTGATCCTTCGGGATTTTCCTTCCATTCTGAGCACACTGGATATTCCAGAGACTTGGTCGCGTTATTATCAGGGAAATTAGTCAAAGGATCCATGATGGGAAAGAAGAATCAACACGCGCGCTGTATATTCCCCTCTCTCTCTCTCTCTCTCTCTCTCAGAGATGTGATCTGCTGTGAACACACACACACACACACACACACACACATAGAAACCCGAGCCTGCAGACACACACAGGACAATTTTACTGCGCACAGATTTGGAAACGTAATGGACTTCAAGTTCTCAGTTGTCATTAGTTCGAGTGTGTATGTGACTTTGTCTGGGATGTGTTTCTCCTAAAATCCCTGCTTGAGATCTAGGCTAAATTGTGAATACTTTTGGAATATTAGATCTAATTTTAGTATGATGGCATGATTTAAATAATCTGAAGTATATGTTAAATCACTGTCTATTTCTATTATTATGTAGCAGTGAATGAAGTTATAGGGCTGTCAAAAATAACTTGTTTTTTCTTTGCAATTAATATTTTCAGTTTATCACGTTAAAAATATTGGTAACAAAAGGTTCAATTTGTTAACATTAGTCAACATGAACATGAAAAAATATTCTAAAGCATTTGTTCATCTTAGCAGACTATAGCTAATATTACTTTTAACATTTACTAACACATTAAACAATCGTAATGGACCTGAGCTAACATGAACTAGGCAAGCAAGAGAGCGAAGATGTTCTGCATGGCCTGTCCTGATCAGACAATCATTCATTCAAGTGCTTAGTTTTCATCCTTAAGCCTGTTTTATACTTCTGCGTCGAACTGCCGCCGTAGCTACGTCGTAGGCTGTATGTAGCGCGCGTACCCTTCGGCGTACCCTGACGTGCACCTCTCCAAAAATGTAACAACGCGTCAATTCTACGCGGACACAAGCGCTGTGATTGGTCTGCCAGAACCCCTCCCTCGGGGTTTCATGCTCCCCAGGTGCGCGTCAACGCGGACAACGACACAGAAGTATAAATTAAAACCAACACGTTGCCTACGGCGTATAGGCTCCGGCGTATGTCCGACGCAGAAGTATAATGAGGCCTTTAAGCCCTATTTATACTTCTGCGTCGGACCTACGCCGGAGCCTCTACGCTGTAGGCAACGTGTTGGTTTTAATTTATACTTCTGCGTCGTTGTCCGCGTTGACGCGCAATTACTCATGAAGAGGGACCATGTGAGGGGTTCTAGCAGACCAATCACAGCGCGTGCGTCCGCGTAGAATTGACGCGTTGTTACATTTTTGGAGAGGTGCACGTCAGGGTACGCCGAAGGGTACGCGCGCTAAACACAGCCTACGACGTATAGCTACAGCGTAAGTTCGACGCAGAAGTATAAATAGGGCTTTACAATGCGATAAGACGCAAAAACTCAATGCAGCTCAATATGAAGCGGCTCTCTGTGAGTCAAAAAGCTGGCCGATGCCCATCTTTATGCGAATGAATCCGTTGAACGCGACGCGACTATCCAATAGAAGTAGAGCACATGGAGACTGGGCGAATCATGAGCGCTGGCTCAAAACCACGTCCATAGCGGTAAACCTGAGGAATGCCCATCAACGTACGGGAGGTGTCGCGACACCACGCTTCAGTTGTGTCGCAAAAGTGGATCCGTACCATCTGTGTCATTATAGTTAAAGAACAAAAGACAAAGAGAAAATCGCTCACTGCTCTTGACTGAATCACTTTTGCAGCTTTAAAGGTGCAGTACGTGATTTCTGAGAAACAATCCAAACAATCAACCCAAACAAACACACCAGATGTAGATGCTTCCATGTAGTAGTGGTGACAGAGTTGAGATAATCATACTTATTTAAAGCCGAGACCTGGAGATGGTAGCGGTACAGTAGCTCTTTCGGTTGAGAGTCGTCGGCCGATGCCCTCCCTGGTTGACTCTGCTCGTCGCTTATCTCCTTTGTTGCCTCCTCTTTCTGCATTTTAGCTGAAGGTGAGAGTATGAACTACATGCTTTCATGTAACAGGTATGGCGATGAAGTAAGAAGTGGACAGAAGTTGCCGGCAGACGCAATTGACCTATCGCACTGTAAAAAGTGAACATGGGTCTAAGTTGGATTACTAGAACTATTTGAGTCTATTTATTTAGTATTTCTGCTTTCCTAATCGTAATTGATTATTGTACATTCATTCAACTTGAGCACAGAGAAATTCACAGACACTCAAATATCTCACTTTCACCCAAAGTATAATTTCCCTTTAAAGGGATCTCCGCGTCAGACGTTTTTTTCTGACGTCATGACGCACGAGCCTGATTTCAACTTCTGTTCCTCAACTGACAACCGCCATTTTCTTTCTCTCCGGACTCGGATGAAAAAGGTAGGTTGGAAGTTTATTTTAATTAATATACTCGAAAATGCAACTTTTGGACGTGTGTTTTAGTTGTTTATGAGTTAATTAATGTTGTTTGTGAACATGAATACTAACGAAATCGTAATTAACCGAATTTTTGAACGTACGTTTGCGATATAGCGTTACTGAACATGTTCTATGTATACAATATGTTGCATTTACTCGTTTGTTTTATAAAAATGTGTTCAGTTTGGATCTTGGTAGTGTGTGTATAAAATTATTTTTTTAAATTGATGCCTCCTTAACCGTCTGTGCCGCGCGAGATATTGGAAATGCTTTGGGCGGGAAGTGCTCGGGGAGTGGGATAAAATGCTTGAATTTGATTTCCTGCAGTAAAATATTGAGTATGCTTTTAAAGTAATGTTTGTCTGTTCTTTTATTTGTCTTTGAAAACGTTTGCTAGCTCTGATTTATTCATCGATAAATTTTTTCGCCCAGAAATATGATGATGATTAAAGTCATTGAGTGCGTCTCAATCAGCTCCCTAGTTAAGCAATCAGGGCACTGATCAGGGAGTCAGCCCATTGCCTGATTCCCTGATCAGTGCCCTGACTAAGTTACTGAACTAGGGAGCGGATTGAGACGCACTCATTGTGCTTCTGTGCTAGCTTCATCCAGGAAAAAATGTCAGGGTTTTCTTTAGTAGAAAATTATGATTTCTATTTGTAGAAATAGTAACGTTAGTATTTTCACAATTAATTAATTAATTACTTGACTTGTAGCAAACCATTTTCTACCACTTAAATACTAACTTACAAAATTTTACTCCCCTTAGAACCGAAAGCTTTTTTAATATTTAAGGAGGACACTTTGCTATAACGTTACATGGTAAGTAATTTCTATTATTTTAAGTAATTTATTCTATAATAGATAATATTAATTACTAATGTTGGATATGTTTGAGTAAATTACATCTAATGTTATTGACTTGCATTTTATCCTCATTAAGAATTTTCCAACTAAAATTTGCATTAACTCACCCTTATGACATTCTGAATGCATGTGCCTTATTTGGTTTTCAGAAAAATATCTCTTTTGTTAGTACATACAGTGTAAACCAATTTTGAAGCTCAAAATGATTACGGTACATGACGTGACATACAGTATTGTGCATGTAAAAGGTGCACAAGTACTAGCTGATTTAATATGAACAATACCAAATTTAAACAGTGTTTGTGTCAGTTTTTCTTGTGTCAGACTTGCATTGAAAGGAGTTTGTGTTATAAAATATTTACGTTTGCTTACAGATGGCAGGAGGTAGTGAACCAGGAGCTCAGTGTCAGGGATTTCAGGGCGAGGTGGCCTGCGCTTTTCAGACATTACGAGGTAATTGAAAAAATAAGTTAAAGTTCTAGTTTTACTGGCTAAATACATTATTTGAGTTGATATAATACAATTTTGCATGTGCAGTTTGAGACTGTTGTTGACAGTGTTTTTTTGTTGTTGTTTTTTTCTGATTTCAGATCAGTGCAGAGTTCCATAGACTTACGGCGGTTCCACTGGAAGACACGTTCTTTGCACAGTTAGATGTATACATGAGTCAACTAATCGGAGTAATACGTTCCAAAGGAGGAGCAACCCGTGAGAAGACTGTTGCAATTTTTCACATTTTGGATCGGGTACGTCTGTGTTTTAAATTAATATCAACTACACAATCTTATTTTAGTCACAGTATGTTTAACAGTAACATTTAATTGTTAAATACTTGTTTTATAGCATAGAAATTTGAAATTGTCATCACCACCCAATCAAAATGGACAATTTAAAAGTGATAGTTCACTCATAAAATAAACAAATGCTGTTAATTTACTATCCAAGATGTAGGTGACTTTTTTTTCTTCAGTAGAACCGTAAAGAAGTTTTTTTTTTTTTTTACCTGAAACTGTGGTCCATTGTGATTCATTTAATGTAAGTCAAAAAGAGTAAAAAAAATAAAAAAAAGTAAAACAGAGGCAAAACAAAATTAATACCTGTGGGTCCTGACAATTCATTGAGGTTTTATGAAGCGAAACGATCGGTCTATGCAAGAATTATTATTTTTGACTCTCAAAGTGACTGTAGCCATTGACTTGCATAATATGAATCACAGAGGACTTTTCTCTATTCTCTATTACAGATTACTCTGAATTTTTAAAATAAGAAAAATAATTTTTTTATCAATTGCTTTTTCACAGACTGAAAACATTCACGTGAAAAGAGAGTGTGTCCTGAAGGCCCTAATCGTTTTCCTGGGGGAAAATCCGCAAGATCTTATCAAGGAGTGCCTTGTGAGTTGAAAGTCCGCATATTCTATTTTTATTTAATTTTTCAGAAAGTACAAATTTGTGTTTTGTAGTTATGAACGAAAAATGTAAAAAAAAAATTATGTACACTACTTTAGGAGAACCAACAAGATGATTGCGAGGGTGAGATGGAGCAGCTCACCATGGCGGTGTATGTTATTCGGAAGGAGGGTGGAGAACATCACTAACCACCGGCTGACATAGGTGTCGTCATCGAGGGTGTTAAAGTTTTGAATGAACTGCCTTCGTTCACATCAGCTTGTGCCTTGCTTCTCGGGATGATATACATCATCAATCTGGCTTATCCAAAACCACTTCGCTTTACATTCGAGGTATTCCAGAAAGTTCTCTTGCAGCTCGATCAGCACAAGATGTCACCCAAAGTTCAAAGTCTTTTCAGGAGACTACAGTGAACTCGCAGTAATGTTTGAATGTGCATATGTGTTTGAAAGAATGTCTCTGTTTTAGTTTGTTTCATGTGTTCTTATGTTTGTGAGACTATCCATTTGTTCAGTCATATGTCTAGTATGAATGTGTAGTTGTTCGAATCTGTAGGTGATTGGTTCCCTTTACATTGGTGAAAGGGTATAAAAACATGGCTCAGTTTAGTGCATTACCTGTAAGCTGTTCTAAAGCACTTCTAAATACACTTAATGGTTCAAGTTGTTCCAAACCTGTATGAGTTTCTTTCTTCTGCTGAACACAAAAGAAGATGTGTTGAAAAATGTTGGTAACCAGACAGTTGACCGTACCCATTGACTTTCAGTCTGTTTTTTTTCCTGCTGGAAGTCAATGGGTATGGTCAACTGTCTGGTTACCAACATTTTTCAACACATCTTCTTTTGTGTTCAGCAGAAGAAAGAAACTCATACAGGTTTGGAACAACTTGAACCATTTTTGAGTGAACTATCCCTTTAATTGTTTTTAGGTGGCTCATTTAAAGGATTGGTTCACCCCAAAATGAAAATTTCCTAGATAACAAACTCTTCTTCAGCTGTGATCGCGTACAGCCCGTTTAAACACTTCAAAGACTTTTGAAACTGCATTGATTTGGACTTAAATACGATGGTCACCAATGAAGTCCGTTGTTAGAAGAAAAATCCAGAAATGTTTTCCTCAAAAAACATAATTTCTCTCCCACTGAGGAAAGAAAGACATGGATATCTTGGATGGCATTGGGGTGAGTAAATTATTAGGAAATTTTCATTTTGGGGTGAACTAATCCTATTATAAAGGGCATAACCACTTTTTATATTTTTATTTTATATTATATATCTTTTTATAAATATATGCATTGCAAAGACAACTTTGCAAAAAGACTGTTATGGATGTAAAGTGTGTCAGTAAATGAAATTTCATTGAGAAATCATTACAAACTGTTCATATTTGTTGTGCCAAAATTTGTAATATGGAAAACACTGTTAGCGTATAAATGAATTAATGCAGGGTGGCCGCGGGTCCTTAAAAAGTCTTAAAATGTCTTAAATAAAGTTTTCCTAATAAAAGGCCTTAAAAAGTATTAAAATGTCTTAAATTCAGATTCGATAGGTCTTAAATATTTCTGGTCACGTTACCGCTAAAATTTCTCCAGTCTGACGGACCTAATGTCCGTCAAATAACCAGTGAAGCATCGAATCGCGAGTATGATTCAGATTTTATTACATAAACAGCTATTGATAATGATAATGTAGGCTTTTTCTTGTAACGCTGTTTTGTTATTTCAAATGTAGGCGCGTGGCAAGCGCGCTCATAATGTAAGAGAGACGCCGGCGCGACCACAACATTGTCCGACATCAAATGGCAAACGTAAAATGCAAGCGGAACGAAACTGCTCGTTATTGTGTGGTTGAAGGACCGTTTATCAGTTTGGACCAGTGCAGCGCGAGCCGATCGTGATCATGCGACACTGTTACTACACAGCGCTAATAAGAGATACAGTAAAGAAAGCATTTGAATTCGCCACAGAACTGACAGAAGTAATATCATCGCTGCGAGATCTAGTGAGTAGCATTCATATTTCTCCGTTATTAACGGATCAAACAGCGCGTGGAAACCAGGAAGAAACATTGTGCCATGAATGAACTATCAGTGTCCACAGATCAGCAACATTCACCATGGATTTACTGTAGTAACACTAACTGCAACCATAGAAGTTTGGCAGGAATAGTAGGCTATAATGCCTTCAAGTAACATTACGTCGGTTTTATTTTGACATTATGAATATAATTGCTGCCCTCAAATGTTAATCTGAACTAAAATAAACCTTTGTTTATAACTACTACAATATGACATTTCATTTTTTCCAAGGAGCTGTTTTGTTTTATATGCTCCTAAGAAGAGTCAATTATAGCTATAGAATTGCTCAAAGTAAAAAAAATATCATACTTTATGATGTTAGTTTTAATATAAAAAAGAATAAAAAATTTAAATCAAGGAAATTTCTCTGGCATTTATTTCTTTATGCTGTATCAAAAACGTACCGAACCGAACCATGACACAAGTGTATCGTATCGAACTGAACCGTGAATTTTGTGAACCGTTACACCCCTAATATATACGCATGTAATATAATTTGTATTTCCATCACAGGTTTGGTCTTAAATTTCATTCAAAGTGGCATTAAAAAGGTCTTAAAAAGTCTTAAATTTAACTTGTTCATATCTGTAGACACCCTGTAATGGTAATAAATATCTCTAAAGCAATTTGAGTCTTGTGTGATTGACCTAGTGAAATTAAGTTGAGAAAATATAATTATTTAAGTTGAGGAAACATAATTTTTTTAGGTGTTACCAATTGAAGTAATTTTTTTAAGTTGATCCAACTGTATTAGAAATTAAGTTAGACTAATGTAAATAATAGGATTGATTGAACTCAAATAATATAAGTGTGATTAACCTAGTGAAATGAAGTTGATAAAACGTGATAATTTAAGTTGAGAAAACTTAATTTCTTTAGGTGTTACCAATTGAAGTAATTTTTTTAAGTTGATCCAACTGTTCACTTTTTACAGTGCGGTAAGCCCCTCCCCTCGAACGCAGATCAGCCAATGGCAGCTGAGTATCAGTTGCACGGGAACTTGGACATCTTTAGGTTTCAGTGCCATAGAGAAACATTGGAAGATCTGACGCTCTCGTCGGTTTGATGGTGTTTATGCTACAAAAATGGTAAAACGGTGTGCGTTGGGTTCTTGTAACACTGATTCCAGGATCCTGAGAGGGTATGCATGTATTGAATCACCGTACTGTTCGTGCGTTCACCAGCGCGTTTCAAAATTGTGATAAGATTTGAGCGAACGGACCAATTATCTGCGCATTACGACTGAAGCCCGGTTTATTTATAATATCACTGATGTGGGCGCAGTAACCTGGTTCCCTAAGGATTCAACCCCAATCCCAATGAAGACGAAAACCTTAATTTTCTGGTTGTCACACTCTCATTAAGTTACAATTTAAGTTAGTGAGTCCATGCTAACGTACAAACCTAAATAGCTAACTGTTCTCACGTCATGTACAGTGTAGGGCAAAAACACATAAACGAAGGTCTACATTTCAGTGCCTCTTCATATAAACTGGTTAAATGTAAATTAATTTAATCTAACCCTGCGGTACATGAACAGTGTTGATCCTGGATGCTGTTCATCTGAGATTGTGACGAGTATAACATGAGCTTCTCCCACTTGATCTGTAAACCCTCACTTCCAAATAAATCTTGTTTTACCCACCATATTTATTTTAAAATCTTTTATATATCCCTCCATGGCATATTTATGTCCCACTTGATGCTCCTCGACGAGAGCTGGTCCTTCTCTGTCCAAAATGTATCAAAAACATCTTGGGACGAGGTTTTCACACTGACGGCTGTCATTGTAAGACAGTTAGCAACTCCGTTTGTTTGTCCGAGTTACTACAGTAACTAAGGGAGGCGGGGCTAACCGATAGGTCAATTTAAGGTAAAATTAATCCTTTAATGGGCCGAGATTTATCTTTCTCTCTGCTGCAGGTGTTGATAACTAAGCTTAGTCTGAGGATGGTCGCGACTAGGGTTGCCAACTTTGTCACTATGAAACAAGGGACAAAAGGTGGCCTGGTTTTGTGTGAATATACAGTGTATTGTTTTAAGCCATTTGTCATAATGATAGCTAACTTAATAAAATATGAATACATAACTCTCATGCCTTGGCAATGTACAGTAGGTTTAATAATAGTTTTTATAATTTACAGCAGCTTTAACACAGTCCTTTAATTGAACCATTACCTATTACCTTTACTATTTGACTAAGACAAAACACGTGTGACTCCTGCACTGTAGGTTAGAAAAAGTTATCCCCTTCATGTTAATCTCACATGTGACAAACTAAAAATAACACAGCTTCTGTATGCTGTAGTTTTGCAGAGGAATCAAATAGCAGACTCAGAACGTGCAGCCTCTGTGCACACAAACAGTGGTGGGGAATACATGCTTCACATTCTTATTCACTCAAACTATATATAAGTTGGAAAACAAAACTTGACAAAATAAAACATTTAAATGCAAAAGAAGAAAATAGAGGCGTGACTCTGCTCACCAAGTCTACTTTTTCCATGGATATTTTTGGCTGCTCTTGACCGATTCAAGAAGTCCTTTGTCCTTTTGTGCAACCAGAGAAAAGTCCTTACATGACAGGTCACAGTTCACAGGTATTTGAGGTTCATTTTTGATAAGCTCTGTGCTGCATCTGTTTCTGAGTCTAACCATTTAATGGTCATCAGAGAGAAAATTCTCTCTACAAAGGCATTTGAGCCTGGCACACTGAGGACAGATGAGACAATCCTGAACATGTTGATCAAGATGGCTTTCCCTACATTTTGGAAAACTGCGACCCACTTCTCACTGGTGGATTTTGTGGGATCCTGTGTGGATTTCTTAATTTCTTCCTTGCTAGCACAAAACTCTTCATAGAGTTGGTCCATACTCACTGTCTCTGTCATTTTGAGGGAATCACCACCTGCTCCAGGTCAGTGAAGGAGAGCTCCTCATGTAGGCCCACTGGCTTCAGCTTCATCGTCACATTTTCTGATGAGAAATCAAACCATTTGTCAATGTATGCAATGACAGTCATAGAACTTCAGAAAGTCCTTTTTCTGATTTGATCTCTGTGCTGACACTTGTTTGTCCATCAGCTGCTTGGTCTGGTATCCAAAAAAGCTGTCTTCTTTCCGCTGAAGCATCTTCACTTTGAATTTTCCCACCTCCCCGTAAACATCTCGTGTCAAAAACACACCCCACGTTGTGGAAAAAGCACAGATAAATCTCAGCAGCTGCAGTTTTTTCTTCGTCCTCAAAAATCCTCAGTGCCACAGGACAGGTCTCCCCAAGGGACCTGAAGTATGAGGTGAGAGATCAACAGCTGGATGAAGAGACAACCATCGCGTGCAAACATGACGCAGAATTTCAACAAAGGCAAAAAATGCACGCAGTTCTTCTCTTCTGGAAGCAGAAACTGAGAAGTGACTGTAGATCTTTAAAGCCAGAGACTCAATATCCACTGAGAGCTGATCACAGGCGTGCTTGCAGGTGTTATGAGCTATGTGAGCCGGGCAATTAGCTTTCAAAATACGACTGTTGGCACTGCTCAATAACTGGCAAACAGAGTGGTGTTTTTTTCAAAGTTAACATTGCCATTATCTGCCGCTTAGGCTGTGATGTGTTTTATATCCAGTTCGTACATTTTCAGGCAGTTCATCAGAGCTCGATAAATACCATTTGCAGTTTCATCATTATCTTCTTAAAGTCAAGTAACTTGCACCGCACTCCATCAGACCAGAAAAATATCTCACGCACACTGGAAACAGTTTTCTATATCCCTTGTTTGAGGCATCGGTGGCAACCGAGTAAAACACAGGCTCACCGGATTGGATGATGACAGGTGTCAAGTGTCAAGATCAGCACTGCTGCTGTTGTATCAGTCAGTGGTTATATAAGCGCAGAAGTAAAAAAACGGGACAAGGGAGGTCACGTACAGGACAAATCAATTAGGCCCAAAATACGGGACGTCCTGGCTAAAATGGCAGCCCTAGTCACAACGGACCCTATTCTCTTTAAATTCCCTACAGTGAAGGAACAAGGGAAGGCCCTTCTCGGATATCCTTTCCTTTCTGTTCTTGTCATATTTTCTGAACTATAGCGAATAAACTGATAATGTGAGAAATGTTGAAGGTGTCTGAATACATTTTGGTTTGACTGTATGTAACCCCGGTTCCCTGAGAAGGGAACTCAACGCTGCATTGCTTTGCCATACCACACACACACCTGTGTGTCTTCCTTCAGACAATTAGAATCTGATTGTGTCTGTTCGTGTGTCTGTTTCTAGTCTCGCAAACTCGCTGACCTGTCATCACATGACCACTTTAAAGGCCAGTTTCATTGGTGTGTTGCACACATGCTTCAGACACCGGCTCGCGGAGAGGCGTTCGCATAGCGTCAATCAGACATGCGAAACCCTTGGACACTTTGTTTGTTGTTGTTTAACAAAGTGCATCAAAAAGTCATGCTTATGGTTAATCTAATTTAAAATAAACAAAATGACTTATTGATAGCCAACAGCATGGGTTTATTCATTCTTAAAGTCCCCTTGTGGTGAAAATCCAGCTTTTAATATTGTTTCTATGTGGTGTTTTTAATCTGCTTTAAGACAAAGCATGTGTAAGTTCATAAGTCGACAGCATTGCTGAGTATTTTCTCCTTAAAACTGCAGTGAACCAAAGACAGTCTCAGAAACACGCTTTGAAATCGCTGGTGTTTCTGACGTCACAAACTACCTTGTAACCAATCAGATCAACGTGTGATCGTCAACCAGTGGATCTCTGAGCTGAGTGAGTGAGTGGAGGCGGGGCTCATTTGCATATTCATAGAACCGCGCATACTAAATGAGGCAAGGGTGTCGAGTTACATTCAAGCGATTTAAAATGATTGACTATAGGGGGACTTTAATTTATGTGACTTTAATAAATTCCTTACTCTATTAAAAATAATGGAATATTTCATGCCCGTGGTTATTTACATTTCTTTTGGTGTCTATATAAGAAAGATCCATGAGATATTCTGAGAATACAACAAAAACTGCTTAAAGTTGTAGTGCTTAAAACCCCATATTCAATTTCATGAGTTCACACGTACATGAAATCGAATGTAGTAATTTATGCGTATTGGCGTGCTGTCCGGGAGAAGGCTCCGAGCTCGGAATCTGGCCCGAACCCTTTTGACTGGGATAGAAAACCAGCCGAGAGTGAGGTGACGGGGTGGTGGAGAGGTGCTGTGAAACTGTCGAGGGACAGAGGTGAGGGAAGGCTATATTTATACCGGCTTCCTCGTGCTGATTGGTTGATTACCTGAACGTGCTCCTCTCGAACTTTGTTACATAAAACTTCATTTAAAACCTTCTCAACTGACTAAAAAAGTATTCAACAATTCATCGATTTGGAATGGAATTTACATCACATTCCCCAAATAGGCTATACTTGAGAATAGTAATGAAGTAAATCGAGTGCTTTATACCTCCAAAATTACATACAAAACATATAAACATATTTGTTATGTTAATAAAGGTTGCATGTACAATCCAACGTTTTTCAAGGACTTTGCTTCAGGTGTAAAGGAGAATGTCAGGCAGTGTTTTTGGCTGAAACATCTCAGTAATGAGGCTTGAGATCAGGACACCGGGACGCTACGTTTCTCCTTGGGATGGAAATCAGGGTGTTTCAGTTTTGTTCTGGTTGAAAATAACTCCTGGTTAACAGCCAAACTGACACACACACACACACGCGCGCGCACACACACACACACACACGCGCGCACGCACACACCCCACACTCCACAGTCAGGCAGCTGAAGGTGCCTTTCACATTCTGGGGTAAAACACACTTCACCCGAGGAGGAAATTGAGGACAAACCGTCTCTACGGACTCAGGGATCAGTGGAAGTGCTAATAAATATGTCATCCTTTGAATCTCTGTGTTTTTCCTCTGTATAAACATGGAGATCGTAGTAGAGTGTGTTGTTCAGAGCTGAGTGTGTTGTTGAGAGAGTGTGTTGGAGGGTCAGACATGAACTGGCTATCAGACACCAGCACATCTATATATAGATCCACACCCCAGACCCCGGATCCCTGTGTGTGTGTTTGTGTGTGTGTGTGTGAGAGAGAGAGAGAGAGAGAGAGAGAGTGTGTGTGTGTGTGTGTGTGTGTGTGTGTGTGTGTGTGTGTGTGCGTGTGTGTGTGTACTTGTACAACTATCTTTGTGAGGACCAGTTTGAGTTTTAGAGCATTGGAGTGAGGACAAAGAGAGTAAAGTGAGGACATGTTGGCCGGGCCTCACTCTCTGAGAGCCTTTAAAGGCCTGTTTGAGGGTCAAGACTTGGTTTTAGGGATAAGGTTATAATGAGGTTAAGGGTCGGTTTAGGGTCAGGGGTCGGGTTAGGCACTTGTATGATGGGGAAGGTTAGGGTAAGCGACTAGAGATTGCATTGTGTCAATGAATGTCCTCATAAAGATAGATGTACAAGAATGTGTGTGTGTGGAATTGCAGTGTGCGGATGATTGTGCCCTAGTGTCGCATACTCCAGCAGATCTACAGTCCACTCTTAAAGCCGCTGATACAGCAGGATGGGCTCAGATGTGAATATCAAGAGAGCAGAAGTCCTCTGCCAATGGTCATTGGATCCCCTACAAAAACCTCCAGTATTTACTATTCATGATTCCCCACTCGCCACAGTGCCACACTTCAGATATCTTGGCAGTTATTTATCTAGTGATTGTGTGTATCTAGAGAGTGATCTAGTGAACACAGGATCAAGCAGGCTGCATCTTCATCCGGGAGACTGAGGAAAACAGTGTTCAGCAATCCTGATTTACATCTACACACAAAGATTGCTGTGTGATCAATGCAATCTGCCTCACCACTCTATGGCTGTGAAACATGGACCATCTACGCTAGACATCAGAAAATATTGGAATCTTTCCACATTAGATCACGCAGCGCATCCTCAAAGTGACACGACAAGATCGAGAGCCACATATTGAGATCCTGAAAACAACAGCTGCTGGAGTGCAGAAGCAGCCCTGACGCTCCACCAGCTCAGCTTGGTCATGTGTGAGAATGCCACGTAAGATACTCTATGGGCAATTACGTCTTGGATGTGATCTCCAATGTACATCTCCGATTTGCAAGAGGCCAAAAAAAGAGGCTGAAAGATCAACTAAAAGGCTTCCTTAAGAAGTGTGTGATGAAGCCCACATCCCTGGAAACCAGTGCAGCCAATCACACACTCCTGCAGCAACTCTGGCAGAATGCAGTACAGCGTTACTGAACATCACCTGACTAAAAGACATCAGAGAACGCAGGCCATGCTTGTGTGCGTGTGTGTGTGTGTGTGCCATGCTTGTGTGCGAGTGTGTGTGTGTGTGTGTGCCATGCTTGTGTGCGAGTGTGTGTGTGTGTGTGTGTGCCATGCTTGTGTGCGAGTGTGTGTGTGTGTGTGTGTGTGTGTGTGTGTGTGTGTGTGTGTGTGTGCGAGTGTGTGTGTGCCATGCTTGTGTGCGAGTGTGTGTGTGTGTGTGTGTGCCATGCTTGTGTGCAAGTGTGTGTGTGTGTGTGTGTGTGTGTGTGTGTGCCATGCTTGTGTGCGAGTGTGTGTGTGCCATGCTTGTGTGCGAGTGTGTGTGTGCCATGCTTGTGTGCGAGTGTGTGTGTGCCATGCTTGTGTGCGAGTGTGTGTGTGTGTGTGTGCCATGCTTGTGTGCGAGTGTGTGTGTGTGTGTGTGTGTGTGTGTGTGTGTGCGAGTGTGTGTGTGCCATGCTTGTGTGCGAGTGTGTGTGTGTGTGTGTGTGCCATGCTTGTGTGCAAGTGTGTGTGTGTGTGTGTGTGTGTGTGTGCCATGCTTGTGTGCGAGTGTGTGTGTGCCATGCTTGTGTGCGAGTGTGTGTGTGCCATGCTTGTGTGCGAGTGTGTGTGTGTGTGTGTGCGAGTGTGTGTGTGCCATGCTTGTGTGCGAGTGTGTGTGTGCCATGCTTGTGTGCGAGTGTGTGTGTGTGTGTGTGCCATGCTTGTGTGCGAGTGTGTGTGTGTGTGTGTGTGTGTGCGAGTGTGTGTGTGCCATGCTTGTGTGCGAGTGTGTGTGTGTGTGTGTGCCATGCTTGTGTGCGAGTGTGTGTGTGTGTGTGTGTGTGTGTGTGTGTGCGAGTGTGTGTGTGCCATGCTTGTGTGCGAGTGTGTGTGTGCCATGCTTGTGTGCGAGTGTGTGTGTGCCATGCTTGTGTGCGAGTGTGTGTGTGTGTGTGTGTGTGTGCGAGTGTGTGTGTGCCATGCTTGTGTGCGAGTGTGTGTGTGCCATGCTTGTGTGCGAGTGTGTGTGTGCCATGCTTGTGTGCGTGTGTGTGTGTGTGTGTGTGTGTGTGTGTGTGTGTGTGCCATGCTTGTGTGCGGGTGTGTGTGCGCCATGCTTGTGTGCGTGTGTGTGTGTGTGTGCCATGTTTGTGTGCGTGTGTGTGTGTGTGTGTGTGTGTGCCATGCTTGTGTGCAAGTGTGTGTGTGCCATGCTTGTGTGCGAGAGTGTGTGTGCCATGCTTGTGTGCATGTGTGTGTGTGTGTGTGTGTGCCATGCTTGTGTGCGTGTTTGTGTGTGTGTGCCATGCTTGTGTGCGAGTGTGTGTGTGTGTGTGTGTGTGTGTGTGTGCCATGCTTGTGTGCGAGAGTGTGTGTGCCATGCTTGTGTGCGGGTGTGTGTGTGCCATGCTTGTGTGTGAGTGTGTGTGTGTGCCATGCTTGTGTGCGAGTGTGTGTGTGCCATGCTTGTGTGCGAGTGTGTGTGTGCCATGCTTGTGTGCAAGTGTGTGTGTGTGCCATGCTTGTGTGCGAGTGTGTGTGTGCCATGCTTGTGTGCGAGTGTGTGTGTGCCATGCTTGTGTGCAAGTGTGTGTATGCCCTGTCTGTGAAAGACAGTGTGTGTCATCAGACTATACAGTCATCAAATTATAGGAGAAGTCATCATTGGACGACGATGGACTACCCAGAAGAAGAAGAAGTGTGTGTGTGTGTGTGTGTGTGGGAAAGAGAGAGAGAGAAACAGGGAATTAGAGCATAGCGATTGTGGTGTGAGGTCTGCAAAATGTATCCAGAACTTCCATTTTAATGAAACACTATGACAGCATGAGTGTGTGTGTGTGTGTGTGTGTGTGTGTGTGTGTGTGTGTGTGTGTGTGTGTGTGTGTGTGTTTCAGTGACAGATGAGGCACCTGTTTGGTCATTAATCTCCAGAACAGCTCTGAGTCTCGGGACCGAGCACACCTTCGCTGAGAGAGAAACAAACACGCTGAAACCTGTGTGATCCTCAGAGTGTGTGACAGCGCGAGTGGAGTCTCAGATAATGCTTTAACACACGCCTGGATGTGTCTAAATGAAAATGGTATATGTGTGTATGGTATATGTGTTTACAACAGTGTTATTTCAGTGTCATTGAGATACTATTAGTTTCTGTATATATTATTCATATTTAGATATTTTTTTATGTCTTTTTTAAAATATGTCTATAGTTTTATTATTATTTTTGTTTCAGTTTTACTTTTAGGTATTTTAGTACATCAAGTTAAAGAACTGAAAATGAGAAATATTTACGTTTTTTTCGTGTTTTATTTCAATTAAAGACGAAAATAATGAAAGTTATTTTTATCTTTTTACTTATGCCTAACGATAATAACCCTGATATACACACATAATGACATTCAATTAGAGATATACTGTGATCATGCACACTGGTAATACATAATAGCGTAATTTAGCTTTATTTATTTTTATAATATATTATATATATTATATATTTATTTATAATATTGTAATGTTTGCTCTGTCATATTTCCAGTCGCGAAGTTTTGTGTCAGAGTCGGAGACACATGTGTTGAGTTTAGACTCGAGTGTGTGATTAAAATACACCACAACACCATCTGTGTGTGTGTGTGTGTGTGTGTGTGTGTGTGTGTGTGTGTGTGTGAAACCCACGCTACGGCTCTTCATGACACATGATCTCAGGCTGATGAGAAACACACTTCAGACGGCCGTTACTAATGAGTGAATCCTGCGTATTCATACAGTGATACACATTATAAAATGGCTAACAATATAGTAACAAATTAATGTTTTTTTACTAGCATGAAATTGAGGGGGGAATAGTATGATAAGCCTAGAATAAATACTGCGTATTCATTTTTATTTGTCTCATTTAATGTAACATCGATTTAAAAATCTCAATAACCTAATTAAACACACACACACACACACACACACACACACACACACACACACACACCTACACACACACCCTTTGTTCTCATGTTTTCTGCAAAAATAATCTCTGGAGCAGGAAATGAAAAAGATTGAAGGGAACAGTATAGTCTCATATGAAAAGGAATATGACAAACAAAACAGCAGAATATCTTTGACACAATGATGTTATTTTATAACTGTGTAAAATGAGACACAGAAGAGCCTAAGCCAAACCAACTCCCTATTCCTGGAATCTGATGGCTGATATAAATGTTGCTCCAGGACCAGCAAGGATCCTTCTCGGTGAAACTACGGTCAGTGATCAAATGAAAATAATTTTACATAAAATGAAGGACATTTGTGCACTTGTGATGCATCAAACTGAGGCTTGAGCTAAGAAACAACGCAGAGTCTCCAACTCCTACACACTCGCTCTACACACACTTCAGCCGCTGCAATCATCATCAAGACTGTCCCAGAATGCAGTGTGAGGTGTGTGAGGGTCAGTGGTGTTAATCAGCGGGGGTGTTCGGACTTCTGATCATGCATATTATTAATGACGCGCAAGAACCACTCGAACATTCTTCAACAGGCTCTTCAACTCAGCATTACCTCCAGTCATTATTATAATGTGTGATGCTGAGACAGACCTGAGACACAGAGCACAACCTTGAGTATTCCGCATCGTGACCTTTGACCCCTGAGGAGCCGCTCACTGATGCTTATTGTGCGCCACCTGGTGGCCGAACAGTTATATGGTGCTTTGCTGTCCTACTTAAATCAGGTTACTCCTAAGAATATAGGACCAAGACATGATTTATTATTATATATCATGTAAATATATATTTTTTTTTTTAATGATTTGTAAAGCTGATGGAGGCCTTGGAAATAAAACCATCACAAGTAAAACCTATATTTGAAGGATATAACCTGCACTACTTTTCAGAAGTGAGATGTTTGAAAGAGTCTCTTCTGCTCACCAACGCTGCATTTATTTAATCACAAATACTGTAAAAATAATGAAATATTATTCAAGTGTAAATCAGCAGTTTTCTATGTGAATATACAGTAAAGTGTAATTTATTCCTGTGATCAAAGCTGAATGTTCAGCATCATTACTCCAGTCTTCAGTGTCACATGATCCTTCAGGAATCACTCTAATATGATGATTTGATGATCAAGAAACATTTATGATTATTATCAGTGTTGAAAACAGTTGTGCTGCTTCAGATTTTTTGTGGAAAACGTCATACATTTTATTTTTCAGGATGCTTTGATGAACAGAAAGTTCAAAAGAACAGAATCTTGGTGAATATTATATATATATATATATATATATTTCTAACCCCAAACTTATGAATGGTCTTTTGTATAATTAACATTTTATTTATTTCGTTTCTACTTTCATCAACATTTCTTTCTCTGATCTACTGAAATACAAATAAGTAGATAAGAAGAGCTGAAGAACAATGTATTATAACTTATTTGATCTTTATTATACTACCAAGAAATACATTTACTTGTGAGAATCAAAGCACTGTGCATCAAATCATACACAACATTACAACAGTTTCTTTTAGTTAATTTAAAGAAATAAATATTTCTTAAGAGTATGTATTTTGCATAATTTCAGAGAAAAATGTACCAAGACCTGCAACAAAATACAAGTTGTAAAAGGAATTACATTCATGCAAACTGAATTCTTGTATTAATGCTGTACTGTATTTGCTCCAGATAATTCAGACAAACATATTATATAGAAACTATTCTCTTACTATCAGTGTTTAACACGTAAGTGCAGATTTACACACAATTTACATTTCACACACACACACACACACACACACACACACACACACACACACACACACACACACACACACACACACACACACACACACACACTCACATTCACTGACACACACTCACTGACACACACACACACACACACACACACACACACACACACACACACTCACTCACACACACACACACACACACACACACACACACACACACACACATACACAGAGACACACACTCACAGATACACATACTCTCACACACACAGATACACACACACACACACACACACACACACACACACACACACTCACTGACACACACACACACACACACACACACACACACACACACACACAACACCGGAGCAGGATCCAGTACTTCTGTCAGCTTCAGCTCTCATCTTATCTGATTGCTTGCCAAATGATTATAGCAAAGATGGTTGCCACTAGCGACATGACAAGAGCCAGAATACACATCCTCTTGCGGGATTTTCTCTTAAAAAAAACAAAAAACACACAATCATGAACAGACCAGCACTGAGACGTTAGCATCTGTCACAGGTGTGCAGGTGTGATGGTCATACCTGATAGTAAGCGGCGTGTTGGATCTGCTCGGTCCCTCGCTCCACATGCACCTCTGCGCTCTCCACGTTAGCTTCAATGCTATCTGTGCATGATGACATAAGGAAAGCAGGCTTTAACATGTGTGAATGACTGAACCTGTGCAGAAAAATGAAGAGAGAGAACTAGTCTGACCCACCTATCATGTCACCTTGGTCATGGATCATGACTGCGAGATCCTTGAAGATCTGGTTCACATCCATGATGTCTGACTGAATCAAGAGCAGAAGGCGGTTGAGACACTGTACAATAACTCATCACCCAATTACCATTATCAATAAGTGATGACAATGTAATAAAGTGTGCGTTAAAATAACACCAGGTTATATCTAACTTAAGCTTGCCCAGACAGCAACATACATAGTGACGGCCCAGATCCGGGCCACATCTGGAACATGTGGATTCCACGCGTACCAGATGTGTTGCTATGTTGCTGTCTGGGTGGGGTCTTCACTTATTTTTAATTTGTAGCTGCTGCTTGGTAAATTGACTAATTGACTTTTTTTTTTTTTACAGTAGTTGTACGGTAGTTTCTAGATTATCAGCGAGAGCAGTTCAATCTATTATCACGTAAATAACGTCTCTATGCTGATTGGCTTATCAGTGTTGCCAACTATTTTCAATGGAGAGTAGCTAAAGCCTGCTCAAAAAGTCGTTAAATGTCTCTAGATGATCCAGTGCAGCAACTGTTTTCTCTGCTAATCCGTGCTCACATACTGTATTTTAACATTATAGCCGAATCTACAATAAAGCTGTTCTCATTTGCATATTTTCTGTCAGACAATGGAACAAATATGATATAGTGACTGACTACATGTTAACCAGAACAGTGTCGGCCCACATCCGGCCCACATCCGGCACGCGTGGAATCCACATGTACCGGATCTGGGCCGACACTATGTTGCTGTCTGGGTAGTCATTTTAAAAAACTATATTTTTTTAATTCATTAAAAGGGTCTGAAAAGTTGTTAAGTTGGTGGTTTATATACCTGTCACAAACTGCTCAGAGACACACAGGTTGAGGATCCAAATGCCGCTGTTTATTGGGGCAATCCAGAATCATAATCCAAAACACAGGCACATTTTCAAAACCATAAGGAAAACAATCCAGATAACAACAGGGTAGAAAACACAGGCAAACAGGAAAATCCAGAAAACCAGACAGAAGATCAAAAACTATGACACGGGAAACCAGAAATGCAGTGACCCTAACAAGATGTGAGAGAAAACATGAGGATACATAGGCAGAGCTGAACAATATAATGAGACACAGCTGAACTTAATCACAACATAAGTCCAAGCAATGGGTAATGGGAATTGAAGTTCATGATGAGATAGCCCAGGAGTTGAGAGGAGTGCCCTATGGTGGATATTATGGACACTCCAACCGGTGGATGAGACATAGCCACACCTTAATGAGAGTATTCCAGACGCTCCTCAAACATTGACAGAAATCCAAGAGGGAGGTGGAGCGGAGGGCCAGGTTCATGGGACTGGTGACTACCAAGGTGGAGCAGATGACCACCATAGCAGAGTAGATGGGACTGCAGATTCCAACAGCAGAGCAGGACACCAGCACAGCAGAGTAGACGACCACCATGGCGGAGCAGGTGGAGGTGGCGACCACTACAGCAGAGCTGGCGGTTGAGAACTCTAGCCTGGTATCCATGATGGCTGAAGACTCTGGCCTGGCATCCATGACAGTTGAGAACACTGGCCTGGTGTCCATGATGGCTGAAGACTCTGGCCTGGAATCCATGATGGTTCAGAACTCTAGCCTGGCATCCATGACGGCTGAAGACTCTGGCCTGGTATCCATGACAGTTGAGAGCTCTGGCCTGGCATCCATGATGGTTGAGAACTCTGGCCTGGCATCCATGAAGGTTGAGAACTCTAGTCTGGCATCCATGACAGTTGAGAACTCTGGCCTGGTGTCCATGATGGCTGAAGACTCTGGCCTGGTGTCCATGAAGGTTGAGAACTCTAGTCTGGCATCCATGAAGGTTGAGAACTCTAGTCTGGAATCCATGACGGCTGAAGACTCTGGCCTGGCATCCATGATGTCTGAGAACTCTGGCCTGGCATCCATAACGGTTGAGAAATCTGGCCTGGCATCCATGACGGCTGAAGACTCTGGCCTGGCATCCATGACAGTTGAGAACTCTGGCCTGGCATCCATGATGGCTGAAGACTCTAGCCTGGCATCCATGACAGTTGAGAACTCTGGCCTGGCATCCATGATGGCTGAAGACTCTGGCCTGGCATCCATGACAGTTGAGAACTCTAGTCTGGCATCCATGATGGCTGAAGACTCTGGCCTGGCATCCATGACAGTTGAGAACTCTGGCCTGGCATCCATGATGGCTGAAGACTCTGGCCTGGTGTCCATGAAGGTTGAGAACTCTAGTCTGGCATCCATGAAGGTTGAGAACTCTAGTCTGGAATTCATGACGGCTGAAGACTCTGGCCTGGCATCCATGATGTCTGAGAACTCTGGCCTGGCATCCATAACGGTTGAGAAATCTGGCCTGGCATCCATGACGGCTGAAGACTCTGGCCTGGCATCCATGACAGTTGAGAACTCTGGCCTGGCATCCATGATGGCTGAAGACTCTAGCCTGGCATCCATGACAGTTGAGAACTCTGGCCTGGCATCCATGATGGCTGAAGACTCTGGCCTGGCATCCATGACAGTTGAGAACTCTAGTCTGGCATCCATGATGGCTGAAGACTCTGGCCTGGCATCCATGACAGTAGAGGACTCTGGCCTGGCATCCATGATGGCTGAAGACTCTGGCCTGGTGTCCATGAAGGTTGAGAACTCTAGTCTGGCATCCATGAAGGTTGAGAACTCTAGTCTGGAATTCATGACGGCTGAAGACTCTGGCCTGGCATCCATGATGGCTGAGAACTCTGGCCTGGCATCCATAACGGTTGAGAACTCTAGCCTTGCATCCATGACAGTTGAGAACTCTGGCCTGGCATCCATGATGGCTGAAGACTCTGGCCTGGCATCCATGACAGTTGAGAACTCTGGCCTGGCATCCATGACAGTTGAGAACTCTAGTCTGGCATCCATGATGGCTGAAGACTCTGGCCTGGCATCCATGACAGTTGAGAACTCTGGCCTGGCATCCATGATGGCTGAAGACTCTGGCCTGGCATCCATGACAGTTGAGAACTCTGGCCTGGCATCCATGACAGTTGAGAACTCTAGTCTGGCATCCATGATGGCTGAAGACTCTGGCCTGGCATCCATGACAGCTGAGAACTCTAGTCTGGCATCCATGACGGCTGAAGACTCTGGCCTGGCATCCATGACAGTTGAGAACTCTGGCCTGGCATCCATGACGGCTGAAGACTCTCGCCTGGCATCCATGAAGGTTGAGAACTTTAGTCTGGCATCCATGATGGCTGAAGACTCTGGCCTGGCATCCATGACAGTTGAGAACTTTGGCCTGGCATCCATGACGGTTGAGAACTCTAGCCTGGCATCCATGACGGCTGAAGACTCTGGCCTGGCACCCATGACGGTTGAGAACTCTAGTCTGACATCCATGATGGCTGAAGACTCTGGCCTGGCATCTATGACAGTTGAGAACTCTAGTCTGGCATCCATGATGGCTGAAGACTCTGGCGTGGCATCCATGACAGTTGAGAACTCTGGCCTGGC
This sequence comes from Rutilus rutilus, assembly GCF_951802725.1. Lineage (NCBI taxonomy): Eukaryota > Metazoa > Chordata > Actinopteri > Cypriniformes > Leuciscidae > Rutilus > Rutilus rutilus. Next base: position 2,242,731 of record NC_140230.1, on the reverse strand, counting down.
ATCCATGATGGCTGAGGACTCTGGCCTGGTGTCCATGAAGGTTGAGAACTCTAGTCTGGCATCCATGAAGGTTGAGAACTCTAGTCTGAAATCCATGATGGCTGAAGACTCTGGCCTGGCATCCATGATGGCTGAGAACTCTGGCCTGGCATCCATAACGGTTGAGAACTCTAGCCTGGCATCCATGACGGCTGAAGACTCTGGCCTGGCATCCATGACAGTTGAGAACTCTGGCCTGGCATCCATGATGGCTGAAGACTCTGGCCTGGCATCCATGACAGTTGAGAACTCTAGTCTGGCATCCATGATGGCTGAAGACTCTGGCCTGGCATCCATGACAGCTGAGAACTCTAGTCTGGCATCCATGACGGCTGAAGACTCTGGCCTGGCATCCATGACAGTTGAGAACTCTGGTCTGGCATCCATGACGGTTGAGAACTCTAGCCTGGCATCCATGACGGCTGAAGACTCTGGCCTGGCATCTATGACAGTTGAGAACTCTAGTCTGGCATCCATGATGGCTGAAGACTCTGGCCTGGCATCCATGACAGTTGAGAACTCTGGCCTGGCATCCATGATGGCTGAAGACTCTGGCCTGGCATCCATGAAGATTGAGGACTCTAATCTGGCGTCCATGACGGCTGAAGACTCTGTCCTGGCATCCATGACGGCTGAAGACTCTGGCCTGGCATCCATGATGGTTGAGAACTCTGGCCTGGCATCCATGACGGCTGGGCCTGGCATCCTTGACTACTGAAGAGTCTGGCCTGGCATCCATGACAGTTGAGAACTCTGGCCTGGCATCCATGACAGTTGAGAACTCTGGTCTTGCATCCATGAAGGTTGAGAACTCTAGCCTGGAATCCATGACGGCTGAAGACTCTGGCCTGGCATCCATGACAGCTGAGAACTCTAGTCTGGCATCCATGACGGCTGAAGACTCTGGCCTGGCATCCATGACAGTTGAGAACTCTGGCCTGGCATCCATGACGGCTGAAGACTCTCGCCTGGCATCCATGAAGGTTGAGAACTTTAGTCTGGCATCCATGACGGCTGAAGACTCTGGCCTGGCATCCATGACAGTTGAGAACTCTAGTCTGGCATCCATGACGGCTGAAGACTCTGGCCTGGCATCCATGACAGTTGAGAACTCTAGTCTGGCATCCATGACGGCTGAAGACTCTGGCCTGGCATCCATGACAGTTGAGAACTCTAGTCTGGCATCCATGACGGCTGAAGACTCTGGCCTGGCATCCATGACAGTTGAGAACTCTGGCCTGGCATCCATGACGGCTGAAGACTCTCGCCTGGCATCCATGAAGGTTGAGAACTTTAGTCTGGCATCCATGACGGCTGAAGACTCTGGCCTGGCATCCATGACAGTTGAGAACTCTGGCCTGGCATCCATGACAGTTGAGAACTCTGGCCTGGCATCCATGACGGTTGAGAACTCTGGCCTGGTGTCCATGATGGCTGAAGACTCTGGCCTAGCATCCATGACGGTTGAGAACTCTGGCCTGGCGTCCATGACGGTTGAGAACTCTGGCCTGGCATCCATGACAGTTGAGAACTCTGGCCTGGCATCCATGACGGTTGAGAACTCTGGCCTGGCATCCATGACGGCTGAAGACTCTGGCCTGGTGTCCATGACGGTTGAGAACTCTGGCCTGGCATCCATGACGGTTGAGAACTCTGGCCTGGCGTCCATGACGGTTGAGAACTCTGCCGTGGCATCACCGATCAGCGTATACTGTAACGGCTTGTTAAATCCATAGCAGACATAATCAATGAGAGCAAAGTCTGGGAAGTCAGTGAAATTACCAATGTCCAGACAGTCCAGGATGTGGTCCTTGAGTGAGCGAGTTCCTTGGCAAAGGCAGAGTAGAGTGACTGCTGGATCCATTTGTGGCAAAGTCTTCTGTCACAAACTGCTCAGAGACACACAGGTTCAGGATCCAAATGCAGCTGTTTATTGGGGCAATCCAGAATCCAAAAGACAGGCAAATGATCAAAACCATAACAATTCTGTTTCAGACAATTCTGTTTCAGCAGAATTAAAGGTGAAAAACTACATTGCCCATGATGCAGCACAGAACATTCCACTAATCATAGAGTCGAAACAAGCAAAACATGTCAAAAGAGCTCTTTTGCTCCGCCCACTCCCATGAAGCACTGCAAATGACGTAATCGAGTCTCCCTACGCTCTCAAAAGTTCACAGTCTTGTATCTTTTTTTTAAATCAGATTTTCTAATACTTGTTTTGCTTCAAATCAAAGTTTGTAATGTTGTGATTCTCCTCTTAGATAGCTTTTTTAATCCAAATGAATGGAAAAAAATACTTCGGGCAATAATCTATACTCAACAGTGATTGGCTATTATTATTTTTTACCAATGGAGGGAAAAGGATCTGGCTATTGATTTTGTGTCCTGTCCTCTTCTCTATTCACTCAGACTCGCCGTATAGAATAGTTTTCCGAATGGTTGTAATTACATCGGCATAACTGACACGATTACAGTAAATAGTAATTCAGTAACAGTAATTACAAACAAGAAATACACATTCTGAGACATTAAATGAATAAATAGGAATAAAAAATTTTATAATTCTTCTCCCATTTTCCAAATAAGTGTTGGGTACGCTGTGACGATCCGCCACTGATTTTATACCAGATTAGCTTGAATGCATATGGGTCTTGAAGAATAGATAATTTTGGTGCGCTGATGTCATACAGGAAGTGCTCACTCACCTCCAGCTGACGGATATTGGTCTCTCTCTCTTTAATAAGCTCCAGGTCCTCTTCAGTGACAGGCTCCTCATCTGTCTGCATTCGCCACCCTTCATTTCTTTTCAAATAAACATTTCTGCAATCAGATCTCTAACCAGACCCACATTGTTCAGATTTGATTCATATCATCAGCGTTAGTTCACCCCAAAAATGAAAATTATGTCATAATTTACTCACTTTCATGTCAATCTAAAGAGTAAAAACAAACCTCATTGTTTCTTGCACAAGTTCAAACGTGCTGTTTGATCTTTGTTGCCAAATATCAGAGCCACAAAGAACTAAGTTTGGCACAAATCAAATATTTCCCCTTAGTACAGGCCCGTTCACATCATTATTTTCTAAATGCTTTAAGGTTTTGTCACAGGGCTTTTAGCAACCCAGACAGCAACAAAATGTCGGCCCAGATCTGGTCAGATACTATGTTGCTGTCTGGGATGCGGGCGAGTAAATGACAGAATTTCCACTTTTGGGTGAAACTCTTCTCACACAGATTTGAACACTACAACAGAGACTCAATGAAGTCATGCCTCAATGAATATGTTGAACCTACTTTTCAAATGTCACAAGCTGTTCGTCTTGATTGAGCTCATCAACCTGCAAGATTAAAGGCTTTTTTTACTAAGGTAATGACACATAAAAAAATAAGCAGTAGATAATGATCAAATGTGTGTTATTTTCCTGCAGTCTGGATCCGGCTCGCGCCCGCGCCACGGACTCGCGCTCCCTCTCCGCGGCTCGGCGCTGAACCACCTGGAAGTTGTTGAGCGCGGCGGAGAAGTCGTTCATCAGACGGTCCTTCTGGATCCGCTGCTGGCGCTGTGAGAAGACTAGCGTTAGCATGAGCGCGTGGGGTAATAATATCTCTTATTTATTACACGGCTCTGTGGAATACTTGAATCTGATTGGTCAATCGCTTCATCCAGCGGTATGTTATTCCCAGATAACAACCGCTGAGAACAGAAACAGGCTCATCCGGGTCACTGAAGTCAGCAGCGCTATACGCTCGCTGGGAATGGTTTTTCTTTGTGGAAGTTTTGCATTTGGTGAGCTAATAAAGTATTAAAACTCAGTCAAATCAATATTTTGTGTACAGTTATTTAATTATGCCATCCAGTATCGTGGACTCTCTTGTTTCATATAAACGCAGCGGTGGCCATTTTGTGACTATTGTTTTGTACACTGTTGTATTATAAGATACACTGTTAGATTTAACAATTTTAAATCTCTTAAATGTCTGTCTAGTTTGATCTTGCCACTGAAACTGCTCTCTCCGTGTAAGCTTTGCGTTTAAAGACCTAATAACATATTTCAACTCGGATCAATATTTTGTGTCTAACTGTTCACTTATGTGGCAAGTAGCCGTGTAATAAGCGGGATAATGTACATCCAGCTGGTTGTTATCTCAGAATAAACCCCTTCAGGCTGGTGACGACCCCTCCGCCTTGTGTCCTCATCACCCTGACGGGGGTTATTCTCAGGGAACGACCGGCTGGATGTACATTATCCCTTACATGATGATATGATATGAGCGAGAGCAGTCTACTCACCTGTTCGGAAGGGGACCGGGGCTGCGGCTGAGAGCCCAGCTCTTTCAGATGTCTGTTGGTCTCTTTTGCTAACTGGTTTGTGTAGTGCTGCATTTGCTGGCTGTGTGCAACAATACAGAGATTTAAACCACCAGTGATTGTTATCATTTATTACACTTTCTTCCCTTGCGTTTAAAAGATGTCTAATAGCCGTCCAAACACCGCCCTGACGTCTAGGCTAAAACAAGGCAAAATTTGGGCTGTGAGTGGAAATTTAATAGACTTCAAACCAGAGCCCAAGAGTAGACTAGTCCATACACAGGACTTCTGGTTAGAAGTCTATTAAATTTCCACTGACAGCCCAAATTTTGCCTTGTTTTAGCCTTGTTTTATCAATTAGATCACAAAGAAATGATATGAGGGAAGAAATGAAACCAAACACCTTGTAATCACTGTTGACTTTGCTTACATGATGGAATATCACACATCTCGCAAGTTATTTTGGCAAAAACGACATGTAACCAAATTCAAGATTATTTTGGCTAAGAGTGTGTTACTCATAGCTGGACTATATCGGGTCTATAGTTAAACTAGACGGTGAAATGATGGCTATTGCTTGAATTCATTTCAGACCAAAATGAGCTGAAATAGTGTGCCTGGGAACTTCTATACTCAGGGATGGGCAGTTTTCCAGTCAGTCTTGATAGTTAAGCGGTTGTTGTTTTTATAAAGTAGCTAGTCAAACTTGTTTAAGCATTACAGCTTGTTAGGACTGACTGATATGACGATATATATCATGGAACTGATTCAACTTTTTACATATCGTTTATATATCGCTGTATGCAAATATATCCATGTAGCTTTCAGTGGACAGAAGTTATTGACACATTAGAGCGATAAAGAAACATGGACGAATGAGTAATAAAAAGTGGGGAGTGATGTTAACAACAGTTATTAAAAGTGCAATTTGCCGCAAAGGAGAACTCATATTTAGTATTCGAACACTGACAAGCGGCTAAACGGTCAAATACACACAATTTGTTTTTTTTTAATCCGAGTATTCATGTAAACACAGTCAGTTTATGTCTTGAGTGAAGGGAAACAGATGTGTATCAGTATATTGGGTCTGTGCATAAGCTCTTAAAGTGCCAGCGGGTTTATTTAAATCATTTGTTTGGTATTCTATTTTGATTCATTTCATATTTTTATATTAAATAAATATTCATGTATTTATGCTCATCTCTGGATATACTCTACATTCATTCATGTTGTGATTGATTTTTAACAGTTCACATTAAATGTTTTTTTTTTTTTTAAGTAGTAAATGCTATTAGTATTAGCAATTTCACTTTGGGTAAAGTATTTATTTCAGTAGACTGAGTGCCTTTTGCTCCGAGTGTGGGATAAATTCCCTACATAACATACAGTATATAATATCTCTTATATAACAATATAATATAAGTGAGAGTAGCCTAGTCAGTGATGGAGGACACCGGACTCACAGTCTGTCCTGAAGTTCCGGTGTGTCCGGTCTGGTACCCAGTTGGAACAGCATGCTCTTGATTTGGCCAGCTATGCACAGAAAACACAGTATAGTGAGACATTATAACACTGCATTATGGGAAAAGACTGCAGAAATATGCTATTACTACAGTACAACCCAGACAGCAACATAGTGTCATCCCAGATCCGGTCCGCATGGAATCCACATGTCCCTCCCAGATGTGGCCCGGATCTGGGCTGACACTATGTTGCTGTCAGGGAGTTGAGTTTTATTAGAACATTTACGACAAACGTAATCTTCTCTGTAAGTGAAATACTCACTGTTCTGTGTGATTTTCTGGATGTTTGAGCTGCATGTTTGAGTGAGATTGTTGAAATCTCTCGGCTGTGAGTGACAGCTGTCAATCATTCCGTAAGACATGATGACTGAAAACAACACAGCTGTTCGCATCAGATGCCATCCAGTTGATGATATAAATGTGCTTTGCCATTTTCGCAACATTATAACGGACAACTGTATTATAGGTTACATGCTTTCTGATATTAAAAGATTTTTTAAAAAACGTAAATCATTAAGGCTGAGAACATCTGAAAATACTGCGCATGCAATGCAATAAGACATTTCATATGGGTTCGGGCTGAACAGGCCTTTCGCCATGATCAAATATTTACTATTTTTTATATTATATGTCATCTCATATAATACAGTAACACTTGCAGTAATGTCAACATAGCGAACAGTTTAAAAAAGAAAGCGTGAGAGAATGAATCGCGTACCTGTGATGCTCAGATGCGGGAACGCGCTGCTCTTCTCTCATAGAAATACAGCAAACGCTAGAATGACGAACACAAACACAAGAACGGACAGTGAGTGGGCGGGGCTTATCGGGAAGTTTCGACGGGTCTAAATAATAATTCTTATATATTTGTCTATTCGCTTTGTTTAATATCTATTAAAGTTCCCAGAACGTAAAAATAAAGTCTATAACCTTGCTGAAGCAGAAAAAGCGCAACGTTGTCATGTGTTCTTTGTTCCCTTTCTCAGCGCTTATCAAGGAGGACCAATCACAGTCGTCTGTGAATTCTGGACAGGCCATTGTATTTAATAATTGTATAGAGTTTTCTAGATCATATTTCCGTTTATATGTCAGTTACCAATCTTTGGTGGAAAAATAAACCTAAAAGATTACCCGTTTCGAGCACAAATGTCTCTAACAAACATAAACATCAGTGTGTGAACTGTGAACGAAGGACTCTGTGTTTTGAGCCACCGCGCGCCATCTTGAGGATTTATGTGGTTTTGTTTCTGTTAGAAGTCACTTTTCTCCTCTAGAATGAAGGATGAATTTGACTCTATGTCTCCTTTTTTCTCATTTATGCCCTCATAAAGGGCCACTTTATGGCACTTAATTATAAAAAAAATATTTTTTTTGTAGAGATCTGCACTAATAAACAGCCGAAAATATAAGCCTTACTTAATTATACTCTTTAAGATGTGTTTTAATAGTGAGTGTTTCTCGCTCTGGCAGAGTCAGGTCTCATGACTTTCACAGGATAATAATCTCTCATGATCACATGACTGCAGTTAGATTGAGTCTCTCACACACACATGCTTATTGTTAAACTAAAGATTAGACTGTGAAAGAAGAAAATAATAATCAAAGCGCAAGTTTGGAAGAAAATCAGAAGGTAATAACGACAGTTGGATATGCGTATGACATGTTCTGTTGTTATGTATTATTATTAGTTTATGGTATATTCAATTATTCTCACTCTAAGAAGGTTAACACAGAGGATTGTTCTTATTTTCTACTCGTATCGCTCTTATTTCCTTCCTTCTCTATCATCAAGATTATCGCTGTGATATCTAGGCCTGTAATGCTAAATAAATATTCTATTGTGATATGCATTATATAGTATAGAGTATAGAGTGTATCAGCTGGAACTAATCAATATGGATAATATCAATATCAGTGTATCAATATGTATGTATCCATGCTGTTTAGATATTGCAACAATAAATATTATTAATTTACTTTTAGGTGATTGAATGTAAATGTAATATAGGCTAACAGTCAAGTACCAGTCACCTTTACATAGCGCTTTATACACCAGAAATACTTTCAAATCAGCTTCAGAATATTTAATAAAGACAGAATAAAGACTTTAATGTTAAACTAGTTTTAAGGATGTAGGCCACTGTTGTAATCTGTTAATAGCTATAATATTACAGCTGACAATATTATACCTAAAGTGTGATATCATTCTTCACTATTGGTTGTAATACTGTTTTTTTCCTCGCATAATTTCCTTTAAGGTATTTGAATTAGATTTAATGTAATATTTCATATCGCCACTGGAGGGCGAGCGAACATCAGCTCCTGTTTACAGGACAAACTCTTTCTTTAAAATACTGTAATAACATAAGTGTTAGAAACTAAAAGAATATATTTTTGCATATATATGTATATATGTATATGTTCCCTGGAATTGATTCGCTGAAAATGACTTATTATCTGAAAATGCCTATTTAAATGTGTCTGTTTCTCTCTCTCTCTCTCTCTCTCTCTCTCTCTCTCTCTCTCTCTCTCTCTCTCTCTCTCTCTCTCTCTCTCTCTCTCATCATTACTCCAGTCTTCAGTGTCACATGACCCTTCAGAAATCCCTTTCATGAAATCCAGACCCTTTCATATTATAATATGATGATTTGATGATCAAGAAACATTTATGATTATTATCAGTGTTGAAAACAGTTGTAAACGTTTTTTTTTTTTACGACCAATCTCACAATTTAACGCATCCTTGCTGAATAAAAATAGTATATATTTAAAACAGAACTGGATAATTTTATCTTGAGATGACACACACTGCTACACTTAAAGACATTATTATCAGAACGTTTAAAATCCTTTTGTTTTAAATAATGTGTTAATGGAGGTTCATAGGATAATACATGTATTATTGTTAATCTTTCATGATCAGGTCATTCAAACAGTCTGGCGAGCGCTTGCCTCTGTTTGTTTCTCACTGAGGTCAAAGGTCATAGTGCATTCCCACTTTTCCTCATTGTGTCATTCATTGATAAAACATCTCTCCTCAGTTACCATCTCTCTCTCTCTCTCTTATCATTCCAGGTCGTTCATCACCTCTCTTTCTCTTTCAAAGTTCCTTCCTCTGTCATCAATACGACCTTAGCATCTCCCGTTTGACCTCTGACCCCTCTCCCCTCTCCCTGTCCTTCCTCAGACATTCGTCCGCGTCGATCAAACCTCTCACAGAAAGTCTCATGCGTGCACATGTGCGTCACTCGTGATTGGCCACACCGGACACTGACTAACTTCATTGGGAAAGATGGTGTGTGTGGAAAGTACCCTGAAGAGCTCATAAATCCCAGTGTGAGTGTGTGCAGGATTCCTTGTGGGATTGCTATGAGGAATACGCACTTATATTCCTGATCTACCTGTTCTTGTAAACGCCTCTTACACAATAAAGGCACTTGGGCAAGAGAGTGTTTTCCGAGACAGTGTAAATGTCTATAAATGACTCAGTGAGAAGGCGTCCCGTGTTCAGACGACCCACGCTAGCTCCAGAACCGTGTTCAGATGACCCACGCTAGCTCCAGAACCGTGTTCAGACGACCCACGCTAGCTCCAGAACCGTGTTCAGACGACCCACGCTAGCTCCAGAACCGCGCTCAGACGACCCACGCTAGCTCCAGAACCGCGTTCAGACGACCCACGCTAGCTCCAGAACCGCACTCAGACGACCCACGCTAGCTCCAGAACCGTGGTCAGACCCACGCTAGCTCCAGAACCGCGCTCAGACGACCCACGCTAGCTCCAGAACCGTGTTCAGATGACCCACGCTAGCTCCAGAACCGCGCTCAGACGACCCACGCTAGCTCCAGAACCGTGTTCAGATGACCCACGCTAGCTCCAGAACCGCGCTCAGACGACCCACGCTAGCTCCAGAACCGCGCTCAGACGACCCACGCTAGCTCCAGAACCGTGGTCAGACCCACGCTAGCTCCAGAACCGTGCTCAGATGACCCTAGCTCCAGAACCGTGTTCAGATGACCCACGCTAGCTCCAGAACCGTGTTCAGACGACCCACGCTAGCTCCAGAACCGCGTTCAGACGACCCACGCTAGCTCCAGAACCGCACTCAGACGACCCACGCTAGCTCCAGAACCGTGGTCAGACCCACGCTAGCTCCAGAACCGTGTTCAGATGACCCACGCTAGCTCCAGAACCGTGTTCAGACGACCCACGCTAGCTCCAGAACCGCGTTCAGACGACCCACGCTAGCTCCAGAACCGTGCTCAGATGACCCTAGCTCCAGAACCGCACTCAGACGACCCACGCTAGCTCCAGAACCGCGTTCAGACGACCCACGCTAGCTCCAGAACCGCACTCAGACGACCCACGCTAGCTCCAGAACCGTGGTCAGACCCACGCTAGCTCCAGAACCGTGTTCAGATGACCCACGCTAGCTCCAGAACCGTGTTCAGACGACCCACGCTAGCTCCAGAACCGTGTTCAGACGACCCACGCTAGCTCCAGAACCGTGCTCAGATGACCCTAGCTCCAGAACCGCACTCAGACGACCCACGCTAGCTCCAGAACCGCGTTCAGACGACCCACGCTAGCTCCAGAACCGCACTCAGACGACCCACGCTAGCTCCAGAACCGTGGTCAGACCCACGCTAGCTCCAGAACCGTGTTCACATGATCCACGCTAGCTCCAGAACCGTGTTCAGACGACCCACGCTAGCTCCAGAACCGCGCTCAGACGACCCACGCTAGCTCCAGAACCGCGTTCAGACGACCCACGCTAGCTCCAGAACCGCACTCAGACGACCCACGCTAGCTCCAGAACCGTGCTCAGATGACCCTAGCTCCAGAACCGTGTTCAGACGACCCACGCTAGCTCCAGAACCGTGCTCAGACGACCCACGCTACCTCCAGAACCGTGTTCAGACGACCCACGCTAGCTCCAGAACCGTGTTCAGACGACCCACGCTAGCTCCAGAACCGTGTTCAGACGACCCACGCTAGCTCCAGAACCGTGGTCAGACCCACGCTAGCTCCAGAACCGTGTTCAGACGACCCACGCTAGCTCCAGAACCGTGGTCAGACCCACGCTAGCTCCAGAACCGCGCTCAGACGACCCACGCTAGCTCCAGAACCGTGCTCGATACACCCCTGGGTTTTTAACCGGTGGGTCGTGACCCGAAGAGGCTCTTGTGAAGAGATTACGACAGAGAAGAATAGACTTATTTTAACCCCTTCAGGGAGGCTCTCCACATCTCCTGTTGTTGATGTGTGTGTGATCAGTGTGTGTGATGACTCTGTCTGTCACTTCAGGAACGGGAACGTAAAGTCCACACTCGAGGCTCAGTAACACTGAAGTTCCTATAACTCTGTGTGCTTTATTCAGCGGTGTTTAACCCTCTGTGGTCCGCACTATGATATAAATGAGGAAATTATTATTATTGGTGGTGTTTTTCCTGCTTAAAATTGGACACTATAAAAATATCAATAACCATTTTCATTCATTTTTCATTTATTTGATTTTTAAAAGTAGAAAAAAAAGAAATATATTTATTGAAAAAATCAATTTATTTTACCAGACACTTGAACAAACACATTTATCCAGTTTATAATGTATCACAAATTTCATATTTAATACAAAGTAACATTTCATATCCAGCTCTCTGGAAACATTGTACCATAGTGGAACACAAGCATTACCAAACCATCAAGTTATCATATATATGAATATATAAAATACTCTTTTAATAAGTTCTGAAGGACACTTCGACACAAGGGTCTGTCTTCCACAACTGCAATATTTTGATTATATTTTACATTTTTTCAGTCAGTACATTAGACATCTCGAATTAGCAGTGCACAAAATGATTTATTATACTTTATTGTATTTTACAGAACTTTATAAGCTAATGTTAAGGTTAATAAATAAGTTGTTTACTGTTGCTTCATGTTTAAAAATAATTAATGTAAACTGTACGTAATTTGTACAAACTTGACGGTGTTATAGATGTTATTACAGATGTGCCGAATGAAGGACTAACAGGTGTGTTACAAATATTATAATGTTAATATAATATAATATAATATAATATTAATTTCCAATGCGTATATTTTGACTGTGTGTGTCTAATGTTACGTTTGTATGATCAGCAGTTTTGGTGTTGTGTAAAGTCTGTGTTGAAGCAAATGAAGTTCAGATCCACTGATATCTTCATTAGACACTGAGAGAAGGAAAGCTCTCGGCCGGTGGACTAGCGAAGCCTCCAACACTGAGGCGGAGAGCGCGGCTTCAGGAGGATTCAGATGTTTGCAGAAACACACCTTTGGACAAACGGAGTCAGTGCTTTCCTGAAGCGGGATCGTTTTTCAGAGGACAGAGGGTCAGATGGCAGCGATTATCACCCCCCCCCCCCCCCACACACACACACACACACACACACGCGGTCCTGCCGGTCAGCGGTGGGCGACGGCTCAGACTATAGGAGCCGCCATCACTCTTCCTCATGGCAGATCGGGCCCCTGAGGGCCCATCTAACCTATACACTTCTCCCTCTGTTTTCTTTATCTCCTACTAATTGTTTGTGTGAAGACACGATGTGGCTCTGGTCTATCAGACGGGTCTTGGCATTGTTCTGTAGTGTAATGTGTGCATCAGTGTGTGTCCAGTGCGGATCTGATCGGTCAGTTGTGCTGAAATAAACACAGTCCGGTCCAGATTCTCAGATCTGCGTTTCAAGAGCGATGAAGTTTAGTCACAGTTTGAGTTGGTATCACTCGTCTGTGTGTGTGTGTGTGTGCAGCGCCGGCAGCCGGCAGTCTGTGAATATGAGCAGGGGATCCCGCCACAGAATAAGAAATAAAAAAGGTAATTCTGACTTTTTATCTCAAAATTGTATGAAATAGAGTCAGAATTGTGGGATATAAACTCGCAAATGTGTGTTATAAAGTCAGAATTGTGAGTTATAAAGTCAGAATTGTGAGTTATAAAGTCAGAATTGTGAGTTATAAAGTCAGAATTGTGAGTTATAAAGTCAGAATTGTGTGATATAAAGTCAGAATTGTGTGATATAAAGTCAGAATTGTGTGATATAAAGTCACAACTGTGTTATAAAGTCAGAATTGTGTGTTATAAAGTCACAACTGTGTTATAAAGTCAGAATTGTGTGTTATAAAGTCAGAATTGTGTGTTATAAAGTCAGAATTGTGTGATATAAAGTCAGAATTGTGTGATATAAAGTCACAACTGTGTTATAAAGTCAGAATTGTGTGTTATAAAGTCACAACTGTGTTATAAAGTCAGAATTGTGTGTTATAAAGTCACAACTGTGTGTTATAAAGTCGCAACTGTGTGTTAAAAAGTCAGAATTGTGTGATATAAAGTCAGAATTGTGTGATATAAAGTCAGAATTGTGTGTTATAAAGTCAGAATTGTGTGATATAAAGTCAGAATTGTGTGTTATAAAGTCACAACTGTGTGTTATAAAGTCGCAACTGTGTGTTAAAAAGTCAGAATTGTGTGATATAAAGTCAGAATTGTGTGTTATAAAGTCAGAATTGTGTGATATAAAGTCAGAATTGTGTGTTATAAAGTCAGAATTGTGAGTTATAAAGTCAGAGAATTGTGTGATATAAAGTCAGGATTGTGTGTTATAAAGTCAGAATTGTGTGATATAAAGTCAGAGAATTGTGTGAAATAAAGTCAGAATTGTGTGATATAAAGTCAGAATTGTGTGATATAAAGTCAGAATTGTGTGTTATAAAGTCACAACTGTGTTATAAAGTCAGAATTGTGTGTTATAAAGTCAGAATTGTGTGTTATAAAGTCAGAATTGTGTGATATAAAGTCAGAATTGTGTGATATAAAGTCACAACTGTGTTATAAAGTCAGAATTGTGTGTTATAAAGTCACAACTGTGTTATAAAGTCAGAATTGTGTGTTATAAAGTCACAACTGTGTGTTATAAAGTCGCAACTGTGTGTTAAAAAGTCAGAATTGTGTGATATAAAGTCAGAATTGTGTGATATAAAGTCAGAATTGTGTGATATAAAGTCAGAATTGTGTGTTATAAAGTCAGAATTGTGTGATATAAAGTCAGAATTGTGTGTTATAAAGTCACAACTGTGTGTTATAAAGTCGCAACTGTGTGTTAAAAAGTCAGAATTGTGTGATATAAAGTCAGAATTGTGTGTTATAAAGTCAGAATTGTGTGATATAAAGTCAGAATTGTGTGTTATAAAGTCAGAATTGTGAGTTATAAAGTCAGAGAATTGTGTGATATAAAGTCAGGATTGTGTGTTATAAAGTCAGAATTGTGTGATATAAAGTCAGAGAATTGTGTGATATAACGTCAGAATTGTGTGATATAAAGTCAGAATTGTGTGATATAAAGTCAGAATTGTGTGTTATAAAGTCACAACTGTGTTATAAAGTCAGAATTGTGTGTTATAAAGTCAGAATTGTGTGTTATAAAGTCAGAATTGTGTGATATAAAGTCAGAATTGTGTGATATAAAGTCACAACTGTGTTATAAAGTCAGAATTGTGTGTTATAAAGTCACAACTGTGTTATAAAGTCAGAATTGTGTGTTATAAAGTCACAACTGTGTGTTATAAAGTCGCAACTGTGTGTTAAAAAGTCAGAATTGTGTGATATAAAGTCAGAATTGTGTGATATAAAGTCAGAATTGTGTGATATAAAGTCAGAATTGTGTGTTATAAAGTCAGAATTGTGTGATATAAAGTCAGAATTGTGTGTTATAAAGTCACAACTGTGTGTTATAAAGTCGCAACTGTGTGTTAAAAAGTCAGAATTGTGTGATATAAAGTCAGAATTGTGTGTTATAAAGTCAGAATTGTGTGATATAAAGTCAGAATTGTGTGTTATAAAGTCAGAATTGTGAGTTATAAAGTCAGAGAATTGTGTGATATAAAGTCAGGATTGTGTGTTATAAAGTCAGAATTGTGTGATATAAAGTCAGAGAATTGTGTGATATAAAGTCAGAATTGTGTGTTATAAAGTCAGAGAATTGTGTGATATAAAGTCAGAATTGTGTGATATAAAGTCAGAATTGTGTGATATAAAGTCAGAATTGTGTGATATAAAGTCAGAGAATTGTGTGATATAAAGTCAGGATTGTGTGTTATAAAGTCACAACTGTGTGTTTTAAAGTCAGAATTGTGTGTTATAAAGTCAGAATTGTGTGATATAAAGTCACAACTGTGTTATAAAGTCAGAATTGTGTGTTATAAAGTCACAACTGTGTTATAAAGTCAGAATTGTGTGTTATAAAGTCACAACTGTGTTATAAAGTCAGAATTGTGTGTTATAAAGTCAGAATTGTGTGATATAAAGTCAGAATTGTGTGTTATAAAGTCAGAATTGTGTGATATAAAGTCAGAATTGTGTGATATAAAGTCACAACTGTGTTATAAAGTCAGAATTGTGTGTTATAAAGTCACAACTGTGTTATAAAGTCAGAATTGTGTGTTATAAAGTCAGAATTGTGTGATATAAAGTCACAACTGTGTTATAAAGTCAGAATTGTGTGTTATAAAGTCACAACTGTGTTATAAAGTCAGAATTGTGTGATAAAAAGTCAGAATTGTGTGTTATAAAGTCAGAATTGTGTGATATAAAGTCACAACTGTGTTATAAAGTCACAACTGTGTTATAAAGTCAGAATTGTGTGATAAAAAGTCAGAATTGTGTGATATAAAGTCAGAATTGTGTGATATAAAGTCACAACTGTGTTATAAAGTCAGAATTGTGTGTTATAAAGTCACAACTGTGTTATAAAGTCAGAATTGTGTGTTATAAAGTCAGAATTGTGAGTTATAAAGTCAGAATTGTGTGTTATAAAGTCAGAATTGTGTGTTATAAAGTCACAACTGTGTTATAAAGTCAGAATTGTGTGATATAAAGTCAGAATTGTGTGATATAAAGTCACAACTGTGTTATAAAGTCAGAATTGTGTGTTATAAAGTCAGAATTGTGTGTTATAAAGTCAGAATTGTGTGATATAAAGTCACAACTGTGTTATAAAGTCAGAATTGTGTGTTATAAAGTCACAACTGTGTTATAAAGTCAGAATTGTGTGTTATAAAGTCACAACTGTGTTATAAAGTCAGAATTGTGTGTTATAAAGTCAGAATTGTGTGATATAAAGTCAGAATTGTGTGTTATAAAGTCAGAATTGTGTGTTATAAAGTCAGAATTGTGTGATATAAAGTCAGAATTGTGTGATATAAAGTCACAACTGTGTTATAAAGTCAGAATTGTGTGTTATAAAGTCACAACTGTGTTATAAAGTCAGAATTGTGTGTTATAAAGTCAGAATTGTGTGATATAAAGTCACAACTGTGTTATAAAGTCAGAATTGTGTGTTATAAAGTCACAACTGTGTTATAAAGTCAGAATTGTGTGATATAAAGTCAGAATTGTGTGTTATAAAGTCAGAATTGTGTGATATAAAGTCAGAATTGTGTGATATAAAGTCACAACTGTGTTATAAAGTCAGAAGTGTGTGTTATAAAGTCACAACTGTGTTATAAAGTCAGAATTGTGTGTTATAAAGTCAGAATTGTGAGTTATAAAGTCAGAATTGTGTGTTATAAAGTCAGAATTGTGTGTTATAAAGTCACAACTGTGTTATAAAGTCAGAATTGTGTGATATAAAGTCAGAATTGTGTGATATAAAGTCACAACTGTGTTATAAAGTCAGAATTGTGTGATATAAAGTCAGAATTGTGTGTTATAAAGTCAGAATTGTGTGATATAAAGTCAGAATTGTGTGATATAAAGTCACAACTGTGTTATAAAGTCAGAATTGTGTGTTATAAAGTCACAACTGTGTTATAAAGTCAGAATTGTGTGTTATAAAGTCAGAATTGTGAGTTATAAAGTCAGAATTGTGTGTTATAAAGTCAGAATTGTGTGTTATAAAGTCACAACTGTGTTATAAAGTCAGAATTGTGTGTTATAAAGTCAGAATTGTGTGATATAAAGTCACAACTGTGTTATAAAGTCAGAATTGTGTGTTATAAAGTCACAACTGTGTTATAAAGTCATAATTGTGTGTTATAAAGTCAGAGAATTGTGTGATATAAAGTCAGGATTGTGTGATATAAAGTCAGAGAATTGTGTGATATAAAGTCAGAATTGTGTGTTATAAAGTCAGAGAATTGTGTGATATAAAGTCAGAATTGTGTGATATAAAGTCAGAGAATTGTGTGTTATAAAGTCACAACTGTGTGTTTTAAAGTCAGAATTGTGTGTTATAAAGTCAGAATTGTGTGATATAAAGTCAGAGAATTGTGTGATATAAAGTCAGGATTGTGTGTTATAAAGTCAGAGAATTGTGTGATATAAAGTCAGAATTGTGTGATATAAAGTCAGGATTGTGTGTTATAAAGTCACAACTGTGTGTTTTAAAGTCAGAATTGTGTGTTATAAAGTCAGAATTGTGTGATATAAAGTCACAACTGTGTTATAAAGTCAGAATTGTGTGTTATAAAGTCACAACTGTGTTATAAAGTCAGAATTGTGTGTTATAAAGTCAGAATTGTGTGATATAAAGTCACAACTGTGTTATAAAGTCAGAATTGTGTGTTATAAAGTCAGAATTGTGTGATATAAAGTCACAACTGTGTTATAAAGTCAGAATTGTGTGATATAAAGTCAGAGAATTGTGTGATATAAAGTCACAACTGTGTTATAAAGTCAGAATTGTGTGATATAAAGTCAGAATTGTGTGATATAAAGTCACAACTGTGTTATAAAGTCAGAATTGTGTGATATAAAGTCAGAGAATTGTGTGATATAAAGTCAGGATTGTGTGTTATAAAGTCAGAGAATTGTGTGATATAAAGTCAGGATTGTGTGTTATAAAGTCACAACTGTGTGTTTTAAAGTCAGAATTGTGTGTTATAAAGTCAGAATTGTGTGATATAAAGTCACAACTGTGTTATAAAGTCAGAATTGTGTGTTATAAAGTCACAACTGTGTTATAAAGTCAGAATTGTGTGTTATAAAGTCAGAATTGTGTGATATAAAGTCACAACTGTGTTATAAAGTCAGAATTGTGTGTTATAAAGTCACAACTGTGTTATAAAGTCAGAATTGTGTGTTATAAAGTCACAACTGTGTTATAAAGTCAGAATTGTGTGTTATAAAGTCACAACTGTGTTATAAAGTCAGAATTGTGTGTTATAAAGTCAGAATTGTGTGACATAAAGTCACAACTGTGTTATAAAGTCAGAATTGTGTGTTATAAAGTCAGAATTGTGTGTTATAAAGTCACAACTGTGTTATAAAGTCAGAATTGTGTGTTATAAAGTCACAACTGTGTTATAAAGTCAGAATTGTGTGTTATAAAGTCACAACTGTGTTATAAAGTCAGAATTGTGTGTTATAAAGTCACAACTGTGTTATAAAGTCAGAATTGTGTGTTATAAAGTCAGAATTGTGTGACATAAAGTCACAACTGTGTTATAAAGTCAGAATTGTGTGTTATAAAGTCAGAATTGTGTGTTATAAAGTCACAACTGTGTTATAAAGTCAGAATTGTGTGTTATAAAGTCACAACTGTGTTATAAAGTCAGAATTGTGTGTTATAAAGTCACAACTGTGTTATAAAGTCAGAATTGTGTGTTATAAAGTCAGAATTGTGTGACATAAAGTCACAACTGTGTTATAAAGTCAGAATTGTGTGATATAAAGTCAGAATTGTGTGATATAAAGTCAGAATTGTGTGATATAAAGTCACAACTGTGTGTTTTAAAGTCAGAATTGTGTGTTATAAAGTCAGAATTGTGTGATATAAAGTCACAACTGTGTGTTTTAAAGTCAGAATTGTGAGATATAAAGTCAGAATTGTGTGATATAAAGTCAGAATTGTGTGATATAAAGTCACAACTGTGTGTTATAAAGTCAGATTTGTGTGATATAAAGTCACAACTGTGTGTTATAAAGTCAGATTTGTGTGATATAAAGTCACAACTGTGTGTTATAAAGTCGCAACTGTGTGTTAAAAAGTCAGAATTGTGTGTTATAAAGTCAGAATTGTGTGATATAAAGTCAGAATTGTGTGTTATAAAGTCAGAATTGTGAGTTATAAAGTCAGAATTGTGTGTTATAAAGTCAGAGAATTGTGTGATATAAAGTCAGGATTGTGTGTTATAAAGTCAGAATTGTGTGTTATAAAGTCAGAGAATTGTGTGATATAAAGTCAGAATTGTGTGGTATAAAGTCACAACTGTGTGTTATAAAGTCAGAATTGTGTGTTATAAAGTCAGAATTGTGTGGTATAAAGTCACAATTGTGTGATATAAAGTCAGAATTGTGTGATATAAAGTCAGAATTGTGTGATATAAAGTCAGAATTGTGAGTTATAAAGTCACAACTGTGTTATAAAGTCAGAATTGTGTGTTATAAAGTCAGAATTGTGTGATATAAAGTCAGAATTGTGTGTTATAAAGTCACAACTGTGTTATAAAGTCAGAATTGTGTGTTATAAAGTCAGAATTGTGTGGTATAAAGTCACAATTGTGTGATATAAAGTCAGAATTGTGTGATATAAAGTCAGAATTGTGTGATATAAAGTCAGAATTGTGAGTTATAAAGTCAGAGAATTGTGAGTTATAAAGTCAGAGAATTGTGTGATATAAAGTCAGAATTGTGTGATATAAAGTCAGAATTGTGAGTTATAAAGTCAGAGAATTGTGAGTTATAAAGTCAGAGAATTGTGTGGTATAAAGTCAGAATTGTGAGTTATAAAGTCAGAGAATTGTGAGTTATAAAGTCAGAGAATTGTGTGATATAAAGTCAGAGAATTGTGTGATATAAAGTCAGAGAATTGTGAGTTATAAAGTCAGAGAATTGTGTGGTATAAAGTCAGAATTGTGAGTTATAAAGTCAGAGAATTGTGTGTTATAAAGTCAGAGAATTGTGAGTTATAAAGTCAGAATTGTGAGTTATAAAGTCAGAGAATTGTGAGTTATAAAGTCAGAATTGTGAGTTATAAAGTCAGAGAATTGTGTGATATAAAGTCAGAATTGTGTGATATAAAGTCAGAATTGTGAGTTATAAAGTCAGAGAATTGTGAGTTATAAAGTCAGAGAATTGTGTGATATAAAGTCAGAGAATTGTGAGTTATAAAGTCAGAGAATTGTGTGGTATAAAGTCAGAATTGTGAGTTATAAAGTCAGAGAATTGTGAGTTATAAAGTCAGAGAATTGTGTGATATAAAGTCAGAGAATTGTGAGTTATAAAGTCAGAGAATTGTGTGGTATAAAGTCAGAATTGTGAGTTATAAAGTCAGAGAATTGTGAGTTATAAAGTCAGAGAATTGTGTGATATAAAGTCAGAGAATTGTGTGATATAAAGTCAGAATTGTGTGTTATAAAGTCAGAGAATTGTGTGATATAAAGTCAGGATTGTGTGTTATAAAGTCAGAATTGTGTGGTATAAAGTCACAACTGTGTGATATAAAGTCAGAATTGTGAGTTATAAAGTCAGAGAATTGTGTGATATAAAGTCAGAATTGTGTGATATAAAGTCAGAATTGTGTGATATAAAGTCAGAATTGTGAGTTATAAAGTCAGAGAATTGTGAGTTATAAAGTCAGAGAATTGTGTGTTATAAAGTCAGAGAATTGTGAGTTATAAAGTCAGAATTGTGAGTTATAAAGTCAGAGAATTGTGTGTTATAAAGTCAGAGAATTGTGAGTTATAAAGTCAGAGAATTGTGTGATATAAAGTCAGAGAATTGTGTGATATAAAGTCAGAATTGTGTGTTATAAAGTCAGAGAATTGTGTGATATAAAGTCAGAGAATTGTGTGATATAAAGTCAGAATTGTGTGTTATAAAGTCAGAGAATTGTGTGATATAAAGTCAGGATTGTGTGTTATAAAGTCAGAATTGTGTGGTATAAAGTCACAACTGTGTGATATAAAGTCAGAATTGTGAGTTATAAAGTCAGAGAATTGTGAGTTATAAAGTCAGAATTGTGTGATATAAAGTCAGAATTGTGTGATATAAAGTCAGAATTGTGAGTTATAAAGTCAGAGAATTGTGAGTTATAAAGTCAGAGAATTGTGTGGTATAAAGTCAGAATTGTGAGTTATAAAGTCAGAGAATTGTGTGTTATAAAGTCAGAGAATTGTGAGTTATAAAGTCAGAGAATTGTGTGATATAAAGTCAGAGAATTGTGTGATATAAAGTCAGAATTGTGTGTTATAAAGTCAGAGAATTGTGTGATATAAAGTCAGATTTGTGTGATATAAAGTCAGAGAATTGTGTGATATAAAGTCAGAATTGTGTGTTATAAAGTCAGAGAATTGTGAGTTATAAAGTCAGAGAATTGTGTGATATAAAGTCAGAGAATTGTGTGATATAAAGTCAGAATTGTGTGTTATAAAGTCAGAGAATTGTGTGATATAAAGTCAGATTTGTGTGATATAAAGTCAGATTTGTGTGATATAAAGTCAGAATTGTGAGTTATAAAGTCAGAGAATTGTGTGATATAAAGTCAGAATTGTGTGTTATAAAGTCAGAATTGCATGATATAAAGTCAGATTTGTGTGATATAAAGTCAGAATTGTGTGATATAAAGTCAGAATTGTGAGTTATAAAGTCAGAGAATTGTGTGTTATAAAGTCAGAATTGCATGATATAAAGTCACAGTTATCTTTGAAAATGTTTTATTCTGTGGTGGAAACCAGCTCCTGTATGTAGTTCAGTGCCTCTCTTTGCAGGTTATATCGTTCTGCCAGTAGGTGGTGCAAGTCTTTATGAGTGAGTCGTTGTATTATTCACTCGACTGATCTGTTCAAAAACACTAATTCGTTCAGAAGCTTAACTCTACTAATATTGTGTAGGTTACATGTTGCTTTCAGCCCACGTCTCTCAGTCTGCACAGCATCACTGAGTTTAGGACATAAATAACTTCTTTAACACTCTAGAATGTGCCTTTAAAGAAAACGAAAAACACTGTGTTAAACACACACATGACCAAAGCAGATTGAAAAGAAATAAGAGTACACATGCGTTGTAAACCCCCTTTATTCACAATATAAAATTGCTTTAAATCCCTAAATGCTATGGCTGTATTTTAGAGGAATAGTTCATGTAACTTTATTTACTCATTGTCGTGTTTTTCTATGGAGGAAGACAAATGTTATTATCCATTCCACACACAGCTGTAACCTCCACACACACTGAGGAACACAAGTCACCTCGGATCATCAGAAATGGACAGGTTTTTAAAATATCAGTATTTGACATTCAATTGACATTATTAGGCTGGTCCGCCTCAGTGGTCGTCAACGTCAGGTGATTGAGACAGCCAATCAGATCAAAGGAGGCGGGGCTTAATCTTCACAGAACTCCCACACAACGCTCTAGTTTCACAGTGAAAGATTGCGTGGTGAGATGAGAGGAGATGAACATTTCACATTTGATAGCTGTTTTACCAAAGAAACGATAAACGACTGACTATCCAGTGATGCAAACCACTCAACTTCAGTTTTGAATTGAAAATATGCCATAATTTAGCCTATGATTCACGTAATTCATTACTGAATTTGACGAGACAAGGAAAGTTTTGTGTTTTCGACATATATGAATAAGAGGGAATGTGTGCATATTTTAAAATAATAAACAAGCCCTTTTTATTTATTCCCTTAAATCCCTTTTAATTATTTAATAATTTACTTCGCCTACAGAAAAAATGTTGAATATGAAGAAAATGACCCTCTCAATCTTGAAGCCGCGAGAAGCTTTTCCATTTTACCGTCAATCCCATCAAACTCATTTCTGGATTTAATGTGTGCGAACCTGCTGTTTAAATTAATACATATATTCTGGGAATGTCAAATTACGGGGTTTCACTGTAAATTATTAGATATTCTCTTTTACTTCCAGAAACTTTAGGCGACATTTAGCAGTGTTTAGTATTTACTGTAATATTCCATGAAATGTCCCAGTATGTCCAGTTTTTCTCCATATATAGTACGGGAACGTTCGGTTAAGGTTTGACCAGTGCACGTTTACAGTCTTTTACCGTTAAAATTACAATAATTAGTTTACAGTGTATAGCATATTTTGTATTCCATTTTATATGAAAAGGAGATGCGTACTAAACATTCTACATATACAGTACATGTCTTCTTTCTGCATACGTGTTTGGGAAAACATGAGGATGAGTAAGAAATGACAGAGTTTGTGTATTTTTGTTGAACTATTCATGTATTCAATACTACATTTTCTAAATGTCACAATCATTTGTTAACAAACATGTATTCATTACTTCATTGAACTCATTGTTTCTGCCTTAAATTATTACATTGTTTAAATGAATACATTTTTAGCTCTCTGTGATTTTGTACATTTCTGAAATGCATAACTTAGACAGTCTCCTCTGATATCAGATCACTGTAAATTGTAAAGTGGACTCCTGCATTTTCTGTAAAGCTGCTTTGACATGATGTGTTTGTGAAAAGCGCAATACAAATAAATATGAATTGAAATATAAATATGAAAATTGTACAAAGATCACCCTGGGATAAAATTTGAGCTCATTAACTACAAGCATGCTGATGAATCTCTTTCTTTTTTCATTTTCGATGACACTTTTTAAACTCGTATCACTAATTAAACACAAAAACGAGACACATGCTGTTGCGTATGAACTCCTGAGTGTTGTGTGATCGGCTGGAAGAGTGAAGGACCGAGAGTAAAGTCTAACCCAGCCTGACCTTTGACCCTACGCTTTAATCTGATCAGGGGTCAAGGAGGGGTCAGGCCGATCGTAATGACTTCCTTCCAATAACAGTGTGATATACGCAGAGTTTATCAGCGCGGTCGTGATTTCAGCACTGAATCCTGTCAGAAGTGATCGCTTCAGGTTTACAGAGACACTTCTGCTTTAATCAGCGTCTGATGAAGTCAAACACAAGCTGATGTTACAGCATGATACTTGCCGGAGGTGTAAATAATAATGAGGATTCATATGATTTCATATTGGGGTGAAGTAACTAACCCTGTAATGACAGAGAGAGAGAGAGAGAGAGAGAGAGAGAGCTTAACTCTCCAGTAGGGGGCGACAGTTATTGTCATTAGTTATGACTATTGTCTTGTAGTTCTTGTGCAGATCATGAAGTGTCTTGGTCACAGCCGTGACTGATGATGGTTTCTCAGTGTCATACACACGTGTGTCTTTACACACACTCCACAGCTGCGAATAAAACACTGTTATTCTCCGGTTCCGTTGTTTGAGAAACAATGAGCGCTCTCCAAACGTGTGAGAATGAATCAACAGCTCCAGCTGGAAGGAACAAGTGAATGAGACGGAGAGGAAGAGAGAGAGAGAGAGAGAGAGGAAGAGAGAGAGAGAGAGAGAGAGAGAGAGAGAGAGAGAGAAGAGAGAGAGAGAGAGAGAGAGAGAGAGAGAGAGAGAGAGAGAGAGGAAGAGAGAGGAAGAGAGAGAGAGAGAGAGAGAAGAGAGAGAGAGAGAGAGAGAGAGAGAGAGAGAGAGAGAGAGAGAGGAAGAGAGAGGAAGAGAGAGAGAGAGAGAGAGAGAG
This sequence comes from Rutilus rutilus, assembly GCF_951802725.1. NCBI lineage: Eukaryota > Metazoa > Chordata > Actinopteri > Cypriniformes > Leuciscidae > Rutilus > Rutilus rutilus. The sequence goes on along the minus strand of NC_140230.1, from coordinate 2,218,284 downwards.
AGAGAGAGAGAGAGAGAGAGAGAGAGAGAGAGAGAGAGAGAGAGAGAGGTAATCTGTTTCCTCTCTCTGTTACACACACACACCTGTAGAGAACAAACACAGTTTCTCTGTCCTGTGGGAAAACACTTTCCATGTGTTCAGGAGTTCAGTTCAGTTCCCATCATCATATTTCACACTGCTTTACTGCATATTTAAGATTTAGATTTCCTCTTTATATTTTCTGTTTTCATTTTAATTTCAGTTGCTTTACCCACTTTGCAAAAAGTTTATATTTATATATATTTAGTTTTTATTAATTTTTAATAAAAGTTTATTTTGGTACATCAAGTTAAACTAAATGAAAAATGTTTCTTCATTTAAGGGCCACTCCACCCAATGGGTGACATTTGCTTGTTGTAACTCTTCAAAATTAAACTTTATTTGTGCATCTTTTTTCAACACTGAATCTAATACTGCACATATACTAATACTGCACATATACTAATACTGCACATAATATTTAACTATTCAAAATGTGTGCTGGTCAATTTAATTTTTTACAAGGTTTGTAAGCAGAAGACGGATGCATGTTTCCTCAGTCCTCCTGTTGCCAAAACTCGTGTCATTTAAAAAGCATGTCAATTAATTCCTTTGTTTTCCCCAGTAAACTGTTTATTTTACATAAAGTGTTGGTTATATGTTCAAATAATTGATATTTGTGACAAAACCAATCACTATATATTAAGGCAAGGTGTATTTTAATAAAAAACACAAAGCCATTTTTTCATTTGAAAGAAGACCGAAGCCTCAAGTTTATCATTTTCTTTTTAAATAATTTAAGATTTTATATAAAACTTTAATGACTCTACAAGTTTGACTGAAACCATCAAAATATGAGGACAATATTTTAGATTTTTCAAATAATTTAAATATGATGAAAGAACAAAACACTAAACTTGTTTAAGATATTTATCTGACAGAATTATTAAGTCAAACTATACAGCCACGGGTTTGATTTTACTACGCAAAAACAACAACATGCACAGAAAAAGTAAACACACAATCAGTTATTAATATTTGGTTGGTTCTCTCTTGTTTTTACATGTGTTCATCATTTCTTTGTATGACAGTCTGGGCAAAAATGATATTGCACGATTTGTGTTTCATTGTGTTATTATCGCAAATACAACAATCGACTCCAAGCAGAAATATGATTACAACGTCTTTAATAATATTTGAATAAAAGGTGAAGATGTCAATATTCCTGTGCCGGACGTCACTTGTTTGTACACAACAAGTAATGTGTCCGCCAGCAAACTTCCCATGATGCAGTGCAGCGCCACACAGCAGAGAAAGAGAAGCTGGTCTGATATTCCTGCAGTTTCTGGGAGAGGAGCGAGCGAGAGGGAAGCAGGGAAGAGGAAGGGGGGATAAACGCATGTGTTTGTTCTCCTCACACACTTTTCTTCCGGTCTCAGATGGATTTAGACTTCCTCTTTCACTGGGGCTATTTCAGGCCTGTTGTTTTCCAGACAACATGTGTTCGTAAGCCAGAGAAAAGCCACTGATATAATAGAAGTCGGATCATCTGAGGAGAGATTGAGACCTGAAATGGAGACTAATAATTGATTTGAGAAATGAATGAAAGAGTTGTTGGTAGGCGGCTGACTCACATTCAGTATTTCACACACAGTTTCAGAATGACGGCGTCTCATTAGCATGGCGTTTGTATTGCCAACGTTCAGCTGTAAAGAACAAGAAAGACATTCGTACATTGCTTTTATTGCGCGTTCATTTATTTATTAAGTCGCTGTGTAATAAGTGGAGTGTTTCACCCTGTTGTTTTTAACCGACTGACTGTACATTATCTCTAAAATGTGTTTAAGACAGAGAGAATTACATAAAGGCAACTTTTATTTTCTCTCTCGGTCACTGAGGACATTCCCATACCGTGACACGAGGACATCTTCCTGTGATTCTCACTCTTGATCCATACTATCTCTTTTCCTGTTTATCACAGCGAGTCTGAACCAACATTTAGTCATCAGCCACTTCTCAAGTTTTACACAGTATCAGTTATCAGTCTAATCGTGAACATTAGAAGTCTGTTACCAAAAAAAACTTTAAAAAAAACAACCAATGTTGGGAATGGGATGTTTACTTTAGGAATGACTGGAATCTTCACAATATTTCAGCAAAAATCTCTAAAATAAAAAAATATGCGCTCCAAATGTGCTCCTACAAGTAGAATTATACAGTTCTTATTAAATCCCTAGTTAAGATGGACCCACTTTCACTACTAAGTAACATTTAAATTAATCTTTTCATACAATGCACTTGTGTACATGTTTTTACATTCTACTTGTATTTAGAAAATACCCTAATGTTATTACATCTGTTACTAATTTGTGTAATTGCTTCTATAATTACTCTGTTAACCTTCCCTTACCCATTAACCCACGCTTAACCTGACCCATCCCAGCAGACCTGTCCCTAACCGCAGCCGTATCCACATATTATAGAAATAAAACAAAAACAGAATGTCGGTGCAACATTTGCTTAAGCGGTTATTATAAGGAAGTATCTACTTAAATATTTCAGTAGAATATCCTGCTATATTCAGAGTAGTGACTATTGCTCCAATATAAAGCTTTATCTGCTTTTATATAAACATGACTTTCAATAAAAAGTTTTTTTTCTACTACAAATAATATTGTATCATCAATATTCAATGAAATTAAATACGCCATGAATGTTGAAACAAAGAAAAAAAAAAAAACACATTTTCCTTAAAGGGGTCATATAATGGTACATGCACTTGTACAAGTTGATTGTACTGAAGTGTGTGTTGGCAGTGCCTGTACACAACCATCATATAATGATAAAAATCTATCCAGTGTTTTTTTTTAAATCTCCTTATATGTTTTCCCATCTCAAATCGAGCCGTCTGACCGTGTGACGTCACACGGTCGGACGCCCCTCCCACGATTGTTGATTGACAGCAGCGTTTCAACACAGACCCGCCCTGAGCGAACTGTCATCATAGTCCGCCATTGTTGATACGCTGGAGCAGAATGGCGTCTAAGAGATTGTGGTGTGCTTGGGTGTAATAAGGAACACAGCATCATTTTGATGTTCCTAAATCTGAACCGCTGAAGATGCAGTGGCTGAGTTTGTTTTCGAAGGGAATATTCCCCACGATCAACAGCAATGCTTTCATGTGCGCGAATAATTTCTCACCAGACTGCTTTATAAACGAGGGTCAGTATAAAGCTGGTTTTGCTAAGAAGCTGCTCCTGAAAAAAGGATGTTATTACAAACTGTGTACGCAGGTGTTAAAGTTAACGTGGTAATTCTACACTAAGCTTACTTTAATTGTCGAACTTCTTCGGGGCCGCCATCTTGTTCCGGGTCCGACTCCGGTTCAAATTGATACGGTTGCACAGATGTGTCCTCAGAGACTCCCGCCGCCATTCGTTCTCCAAAATATACCCTCAACTGTTGTCAAGGCAACACTCCACATGTGTTGTGTCAAAACGCCCACAGAACAGAGGGGTGGGGTGAGCAAAGCTCATTATCATTTAAAGACACATGCACTTAAACGGCATGCTGAAAACAGAGCTGTTTTTGACCAGGTAAAATTAGTGTTTTCTTACAATACTAATGAGAATTTTTAATTAAAGTATATTACAAACTTTTCATTTAGACCCTAAAGAATCATATTAACTTTCCTTCGTGGTCATCCAGTTTGAGAGTACAAAAATGGCATTATATGACCCCTTTAAAGGGTTCCCTCACCACTGGCAAACTGGGCTTTCTATAAATCGGTGCTCCTGACTAGAGAAAAACTTCCCTTTTGCCAAATATGTAGGAAAACTTCAACACCCATAATGCACTGGGCTGTTGCGTCCAAGGCCACGCCCACCAGTCTGCTATGAATACTCTTACCAGAGTTAAATACAGCCTTGCTTTAGTAGGAAATGCTTCTTAGCAAACTTTCAGTCCTAATGGGGTCGACTTGTGTTGTTCCTGGTGCAGGAATTCAAAGAGTAAACGTTCAGCGGGAGTGACCCAGATCCAGCCCACATCTGGTACACAAGGATTCCACACGGCCCAGATGTGGGCCAGATGTGGGCCGGATCTGGGCCGACACTGTGTTGCTGTCTGGGGAGTTACTGTCAGTTTCGAGTGGAGGATCCAGTGGGCTGTAGGCAGTGGCTAAAGGCTGCAGAGAATCGTAAATATGGAGAGAACGCCGCAATGAAAAATCTGAAAAACCTCTGTGTTTGTAGTCAACATCTCAAACTGGATGACCACGAAGAAAAGAAAATGATAAGAAACTGCCGTTCCGTCAGCAAAACGCTGTACAGGTAAGAAAGCTTAGTGTTTAACCCAAGTGGTCTCTCTCTTAAATCACACACAGAAGTGAGTTAAACTGCAGTTCATCGACTGGCCACTAGAGACCGGCTGCAGAAGAGACTCAGTCCCATAGACCTCCATGTTAAAATGCCCAACTTTACAGCAGAAAAACATATGTTTACAGCCTGGTGTTAAAAGTGTTTTTGGTCTATATAGCTTATTCTGCCCTTCATGAAACCTGTGAGGGGAGTGAATATTTTTATAACTTAATTATATTAAGCCTTAAAGTTCTGCATAATTAAGGGTGTGGCCACTTGATTGACAGGTGGATTGCCGCTGATGTCACTACTAGCCGTTTGTCCGCTGTCTGTTAGCGTCACGTCACCTCAGCTAATCCGCCTCTGCACATTTTTGTTTATCCGGGAGTGACGCACGGCCAAGATGGCGACGGCCGGCTCCGCCCACTTTGGGCTTCAGAAACACTCTTCAGAAACACTACGGGTGACGTCACACACACTACAAACATATTTTCTTACAGTCTATGGTTTTACCATAATGCAGTTTAAAGAGTTGACAAAGTACGACACAATTTTCAGTGATAAACCTACAGTACCTGTTCTGTTAATAACCCTCTGCTGATCTGACGCTCCATGGGCGGATAGATCTGCAGTTTTCCCCAAAGCCCTGGAGGACACTTAGGACATGACAGTCAAGTGAAAGACTTTAAACTGTCCTTTATAAAGAGTGTAGCATGAAGTGCTGAGTTTCATAATTGCAGACAGTCTGGACAGATGTTTGTGACAGACCATTTTCTGCATCGTTTCAGGGGATGCATTCTTTATGCGAGAGCATTTGTGGCAAACCCCAACAAATGAAAGCATGTCCCACTAAACCCACTGTATGAAGCCTATGGCCCAGCTCACATCATGTGTCTCTCACCCTCGCTGACTCTCAGTGTCCCTCGTCTCCCACCCAACAGACACTAATTACTGCCCTACATGTTTGTGTGTCTGCAGGATCTTCCGTCGACAAAACAAAAAACCACAACAAACATTTTCCACTGTTTTTACAAAGCTCTGATGTTATTTATAGGGCTGTTTATTAGTCACTATGAGACAGAGAGAGACAGAAGGAACACAGCATGAACTGACAGCGCTCGAAAATGATGTGCATGTGGAAATAATCATGCTAGATTCTTGCTTTCGGTGTCATTGTTAGACTGACAAATCTCCGTCTGTGATATTCTGCAGGTTTATTGCCATCTGTGACTCTGCTTCAGTTGCTTATTTTAAAGTCTCAAGGTTGCTGAGAGCCTGTCATCAAACACTTTTGTTTTGAAGGCAAAAAACTGGAAGGAAGCGTTTTGCCCAGGGAAGAACGGACAATACTCACACATCACAACAATGAGTTGTAACAAGGTCCCATTATGTTAGTTAATGTACTTACTAACAATGAGCAATGCATTTTTAATCTTTGTCAATATTAGTTAATAAAAATACAACTATTCATGTCAGCTCAGGTCCATTAAATAATTTGAAAAAGTACAACTTTTCATTTTAATAATGTATTAGAAAATTTAGAAATGAACATAAATTAACTAATTAATAAACATGCTTTATAAGTATTTTTCATTGTTAGTTCATGTTAACTAATGTGAACAAATGGAATCTATTGTAGAGTGTTTCTCACACAGTTTTCCATGCTAGATATTGACATTATTGACATCTCTGCAAAATGAGACGAAAAAAAAGGAATATCGCTGCCACGATTTATTAAAACGAGGGAACAAATTAATAAATTGTGGAACTGAATTCCTAATTCGTGGATCTGACCAGAGTGACTCTGGTCAGATCCAATAGTTTTAAACTTCAACAGAGTACCCGCCTACAAGGAAGTTAACGCTTGTCAATGGAGAGAGGCCAGACTCTCTGTACAAATGAAATGTACGAGAGTCTGGTAGAACCAGGCTACTAAATCGTGGCCACATTGTAATAATTTGTTCCCTTGTTTTAGTTAAATCAGAACAAGGGAACATACTGTATATTAGTTTAACGTGGCCACAATTGACCAAAATAAGGGAATGCACTAATAAGTCTGGGAATAAATTCATAATTCGTGGCCACAAAATACATGTAGTTTGTGTCCAAATGTCATGTGTAGGGCTCTGTAATTTGTAATGATACATTTGTATAATATAAAGGAATGGTTTTAGTTAAGTCTCTTATTGGGTCTCCATAAAACAAACTCTACAATTTTATAAAATAGCCTAGCACATTTTATAAAGACACTTTATATTCAATGATATTAGCTAATCTTTTTAATCCATTTAATAGATTACACTCTCTATAAAACATTTCTGTTTGGTTTGTAAAAGGAGTTTTATGCATATTTTTACTGCATTTAGACCATTCTGACCAGCAGGCGTTTCCAGCGTTTCAAAATATAATTTTACGATGCAATTGGTTGAATTGATTCAAAGTTTTGAAAATCTTTGTTTCTCCCATCACTAGTTGCTCTTGCTGTGCTGAATAGACCTAAAAAGAACTTTAAAGGTGAAGTGTGTAATTTTTGTGGAATTACAAAATAGTGTGTTTTCAAACAGGTTTTGTATTGGTCAGATAGTCATGACATAGTCACTGTAGCTTGGGAAACTCAAATAAACACAGCAATATTTTTAAAACGTCTAGTCAAGTCATTGTTTACAGTTGTCAGTGCACTCATCCTTCCAGTGGCTTATTTATAATTGACTCATTAACCCGGGAGAGGAGAAAGTATTTTAGCATCCAAAAAATGACACACATCAGCTTTAACAGTTCTTCATGCTCATTTCTTGATTGTCTGTTTTCCTCAAGTACGTGTGTGTGTGTGTGTGTGTATCATGAGTGGATGTCTGCTATCATGTTTGTATCCCCACGGACTGGGATAGGAATGGACCCCTCTTTTGACATTCCTTGAATTTATTAATCTTGCGCTGACATGTTTCCACATACCCGGAAACATGGATTACTCATCAGTGAGCACTCATGGCGGACCCTGGGTGGCTCCTTTCCCTCCAAACGAACAAACATGTGACCACAAACACAAGTGTAGACCAAACATCAGATGAGCTGGAAATGGTCAGTGTTTACGCTGTCAGAGAGAGGAATGACGCTCTGAGACTGTTTACTGTTGATGTTGAAAAACATGTAATTAATCAGTGCCTGTTATTATTTGTTGAAACGTGCCCACTGCAGCGTACTGTTAATCAAGGGCCGCGTCGCTCTCAGAGAGATGGACGGAAGTTGCTTTGGATTTATTTGGAAACCGTGAGGTCACAGCTGTTCCAGGGAATCTTGATGTATTGGAAAGTGTTTTTGCGTTGGTCCTGGATTCTTCTCTGGAAACATTGTACTGTTTCTTCTTCGTGTTTATCTGGTATCTCGGACCATCTGGATGGGTGCAGAAATTATACACAATTAGTGGTTTTCGTGAAGGTAAACATCCCCATCACTATTGCTCATGGTGTAGGTTACTTTGATGCAAATGCTTTGTGCGGTGAAAGTGCATGACGCATCAAATTGCGCTGCTTGTTGAGGAAAGGTGTGCAATTATTTAAGTTTTTCAACTGGCAGATGATCAAATGTGCAGCATCTCATAGACTTACATTGGCTGTGTCGACATGCATCCTCAGGCCTGCCGCACATGAGCTGAGCGTTACGGTAAAGTGTTACGGTAGGGCGTTGTGGTAGAGCGTTACAGTAGAGCGTTACGGTAGGGCGTTAAGGTGGAGTATTGCGGTATAGCGTTGCAGTACGGCGTTACAGTAGGGAATTTTGGAAGAGTGTTACTTTAGAGCTTTATGGAAGAGCGTTACGGTAGGGCGTTATGGAAGAGCTTTATGGAAAAGCATTGCGATAGAGCATTATGGTAGAGCGTTACGGTAAAGCGTTATGGTAGGGCGTTACAGTAGAGTGTTATGGTAGGGCGTTACAGTTGAGTGTTATGGTAGGGCGTTACAGTAGAGCGTTACGGTAGGGTGTTACAGTAGAGTGTTATGGTTGGGCGTTACAGTAGGGCATTGCGGTAGAGTGTTAAGGTGGAGTGTTATGGTAGGGCGTTACAGTAGAGTGTTACGGTAGGGCGTTACAGTAGAGTTTTACGGTAGGGTGTTACAGTAGAGTGTTACGGTAGGGCGTTACAGTAGAGTGTTACGGTAGGGCGTTACAGTAGAGTGTTACGGTAGGGCGTTACAGTAGAGCGTTACGGTAGGGCGTTACAGTAGAGTGTTACGGTAGGGCGTTACAGTAGAGTGTTATGGTAGGGCGTTACAGTAGGGCATTGCGGTAGAGCGTTAAGGTGGAGTGTTATGGTAGGGCGTTACAGTAGAGTGTTATGGTAGGGCGTTACGGTAGGGCGTTATGGAAGAGCTTTATGGAAAAGCATTGCGATAGAGCATTATGGTAGAGCGTTACGGTAAAGCGTTATGGTAGGGCGTTACAGTAGAGTGTTATGGTAGGGCGTTACAGTTGAGTGTTATGGTAGGGCGTTACAGTAGAGCGTTACGGTAGGGTGTTACAGTAGAGTGTTATGGTTGGGCGTTACAGTAGGGCATTGCGGTAGAGTGTTAAGGTGGAGTGTTATGGTAGGGCGTTACAGTAGAGTGTTACGGTAGGGCGTTACAGTAGAGTTTTACGGTAGGGTGTTACAGTAGAGTGTTACGGTAGGGCGTTACAGTAGAGTGTTACGGTAGGGCGTTACAGTAGAGTGTTACGGTAGGGCGTTACAGTAGAGTGTTACGGTAGGGCGTTACAGTAGAGTGTTATGGTAGGGCGTTACAGTAGGGCATTGCGGTAGAGCGTTAAGGTGGAGTGTTATGGTAGGGCGTTACAGTAGAGTGTTATGGTAGGGCGTTACAGTAGAGTGTTATGGTAGGGCGTTACAGTAGAGTTTTACGGTAGGGTGTTACGGTAGGGCGTTTCAGTAGAGTGTTACGGTAGGGCGTTACAGTAGAGTGTTACGGTAGGGCGTTACAGTAGAGTGTTACGGTAGGGCGTTACAGTAGAGTGTTACGGTAGGGCGTTACAGTAGAGCGTTACGGTAGGGCATTACAGTAGAGCGTTACGGTAGGGCATTACAGTAGAGCGTTACGGTAGGGCGTTACAGTAGAGCGTTACGGTAGGGCTTTACAGTAGAGCGTTACGGTAGGGCGTTACAGTAGAGCGTTACGGTAGGGCGTTACAGTAGAGCGTTATGGTAGGGCGTTACAGTAGAGTGTTATGGTAGGGCTTTGTGGTAGAGCGTTAAGGTGGAGTGTTGCGGTATAGCGTTGCGGTAGGGTATTACAGTAGAGCGTTACGGCAGGGAGTTACAGTAGAGTGTTATGGTAGGGCGTTGGGGATAGAGCGTTACAGTAGGGCATTGTGGTAGAGCGTTAAGGTGGAGCATTGCGGTATAGTGTTACGGTAGGGTGTTACAGAAGAGCTTTATGGAAGAGCGTTGCGGTAGGGTGTAACTGTAGGGCGTAACTGTAGGTTATTATGGTTGGGCGTAACAGCAGCTCAGTGGGATGCACTGTTTCCTCACAGAAAGGTCGCTGGTTCGAGCCCCGGCTGAGACTGAGGTCTCTCTGTCTGCTGTTTGCATGTGTTCACCATGTCTGTGTGGCTTCCCTCTGGTTTCGTCCACAATCTAAAATCAGCAGGGCATTGGAGACACTACATTGTCCATAGATGTGAATGTGTGTGTAACTGTGATGGATGGTTCAGTGACCCTGCAGAGGACAAAGTTTTTGATTATTTGCAGTTAAAAACCACCACAATTTTTAATAATAAACATATTTATTCAACATAAATCAAAGAACAAGTTTACAGATTTTCAACCAGATTAGTATTTTTACAATGTCAGTAGTGTCCAGTAGGGGTCAAAAGAGACGTCCGGCCTCGGAAACTTTCCATCCTCACCCTTTATTCAAATCTTATTAAAGATGTAATCATTTTGAGCTTGGAGTCGACTGTTATAAAAACGCAATGAAACATGACAAATTGTGCAACAGCATTTTTGTCCAGGCTTAAAAAATTATTAATCAAAATTACAAAGATTTGACCATATACTTTTCACATGAATTACTGCCATTATATTTAGTGTACATGTACTTATTTGACGTACTGTAAGTGATGTACAGTACTAAAGCAACACTTCAAGAAGAAGTCAAATCAGAAATGAAACCTACATAAATGACTATTGATACACCTTTTGATAAATATTGCAGCATGTGTCGCTTCGGTTCTGATCATACAGGTAAGTGTGATATGTGCGCAACGACTGAAACGTTACTCATCTTCTATTGTGAAATAAAGCTACTGCAACACAGATGTGAATTTCCTCAGAAAGCCTGACATCCGAGAGGAGCGTACACACACACACACACACACACACAAAGCCTTTCCCAAGCTCATTGTGTATAAAAATCTCACCACATTTGTTTCCTGTAAGTGCATTATTATTGATTTCCGCTGCTTGCACCGGTTTAACATCTATAAATATATTTGGTTGCATTTTGCAGCACTCGGGGCGTTTTACACACGGTATGGGGCTGGAATGTGCAATTATTACCTGACATAATCCAACAATGACACTCAGACAGTTGCAACATGCGGGACTAATGCGTCTTAAGACCAAGATTAACCTGAAACTGAAAAAAAGTTAAACAAAAGTCTTAAAGCAGTTTCATTCAAACAGTGTAAATGGTTTGCCAAACATAGGCGTGTGTTTGAGAAAGAGTTACGCAGCAACACTCATGAACCGTGTCTGATACTACAGTAAATACAGTGTAAATAAGAGCCAAGTCTGAAACACAGAGAGGACTTACTGTATGGAAAACTAAGACAATTTAGAAAACAAGAAAACCTTCTTTACTACCTTCACGATGCAACACTGGGAAAAGTGACAGTGTCATTTATTCAAAGTGCATTTTTATATCGGCCAAATAAATAAAATCATGGTTTCAGGTTGAAACCTGTTTTGTTCAGTTTCTCTAAAAGTGAATGACACTCAACACAGAAAAAAATGAAAGAAACTATTTTGTTTATATAGTATTAACTCTTGATGTGCAGAACACACACTGGCTTTACTGACTGCAGACTTTATTGTGAGTTTTATTCACTTTTTAATTTAGTCTCTTTTCTTTTACTGCATAACAGAAAAGATGATTTTAAAAACACATTCATGTGTTTTGGAGAGAATATTCCTGTGTATTCATTTATAGTAAATGTTTTGGTTCTGTCTTAAGTGAAACTTTCAAATTGTGGTGAAATTAAGATGTGAAAAAAACAGAAAAATCATATTGACCTACATTATACAGTGTGTACAGTAGAGGTCAGGGGTCACGTCCGGCACAGGAATATTGCCATCTTCACCCTTTATTTAAATATTATTATAAATGAGTTAAAGATTTTGTAGTCATATTGCATAGTTGAGCTTGGAGTCGATTGTTTTATGTATCATTTTTGTCCAGGCTGTCATACAAAGAAATGATGAACACATGCAAAAACAAGAGAGAAACAAATAAATATGAATAACTGATTATGTTGTAGTCAATGTTTGCTTTTTCATGTCAGATTGTGTGCGTGTGTGTGTGTGTGTGTGCATTTTTTTGTTTGCATAGCAAAATAAAACCTGTTTTTGCTAGATTTTGACTTTATTTGCCAAATATATATATTTTTTCAAATAAATACCTTTACCAAGTTTAGTGTTTTGTTCTTCCCTCATATTTAAAATATTTACAAAATATAAAATATTGTCCTCATATTTTGATGGTTTAATCGGACTTATGGTCATTAAAAACAAATATCCCCTCCGTACATCATCACTTATGGACACTATATATATATACAGTATATACTGTATATATATATATATATATATAAGGGTGGTTGGGTGGTTGCCAGGGCGTTGCTATGTGATTAACAGCAGTAATAATGACGCTTGCCTTATGAAACAGCACTGATGGTTCTGTGCAGACAGACACACTGTTTTTGTGCGTCGAATTAAAACATTTTACGACTGACCGACAATCAGCTCATTTCCATAAGAAAGGCTGAGGAGGGACGAGTGTCTGTCCAGACCTTTAATTTACCGGTGTAATAGTTACGGGAGAGGCACATTAAAGCTCCGAGTAATGACAGGAGAGAGAGGAATCCTCCTCAGTGAATCAAGTGAACTGAGTCACGCTCATAAATGTGCTTTTAAACATCCAGCCTCGGGACGTGTTGCATTAACCCGATAAAAGCATATCAATCAGTCTTATCTCTGAATCTGGAAATCAGTTCTCATCACTTCTTCTTTGGCTTTGACTCTCAGGAAGCAGTTTGTGTGAGCGAGGGCTGAAGAAAGCTGATGTTCGTTTAATAACAGGCTGTGACACAATCCCATTGAAGTTACTCTGAGATCATGTCAACATGTTAACAAAGGGAACACTGGCTGGGTTAGACACTTGACGCTGGTCTAGACATGTGAGGACGAACACCTGACAAACAACAACACCATATCCCACAGCAGATGAACACGAGTTTGAGGAACACAGGAGTCATGTGACCAGAGCGCTTCTCAAACCTCAGATCTCAGATCAGACTGAGTCAAAGTCATGAGAGCCGATGAGCTTCAGCAGAAGAGGATCACATTTACTGTTAAACCTCAAGAAAATAAAAAAACCCCACCAGGGCAGTCAGTGCTCATGTCTGCATAACTGCTTTATGGAAATATGTGGATTATTCTTAGTAAATTAGGGTCCTATGAAAATTGTTTTATTTTTTCCCAAATTCCGTTTTATAAAGTCCTTTTTTTTTTTGTTAAAATATTTCTGGATTCCATTTTTGTACTCCATTTTAATAGTTAAATTAAATGTTACTAATCAAAAAGCATATCTAATTAATTGAATTCATAAAACTTTCAAGGCCCTGTGAAATAAATTGTTTTTTTTTTTCTCAAATTCATTTTATTTTGAACAAATTCTGTATTCTCTGTTTTAAGTTTTCTGAATTTAATTTTATTGGTTCAATTAAATTTTAATAAAATAAATGTTTAAATTGAATAATAAATGTTAATAAAAAACATTTCATAGAAATGAACAAATTAATAAATTGTTTGTTGCTTTTATGAATTCAATTAATTAGACTTGCTTTTTATGTTGTTGTTTTTTATATATATTTGAAATTTTCTGGCAATCAAATAAAGCCATAAAACATTTATCATATGAAATTAAACTTATGTTAAGCAAAGTTCTGCACAACAGGTATAGGCGTGATTATTGCTTAAGAATAAACTTTTAATAATAATTGATTATTATTATTAGTGTTATTATAATTATTATTCTACTGTACAACAGTACTATATTTCTGTCACAATTTCTTCAAGTTAAACCAATATTAACTTTTTTTGTGATATTAACAGTTTTTGTGATATTAACTTCAAATTTGGAGCACAACTTGGTCAGACATGTGGCTTTGATTTTCTGGCAATTATTTAGTAATATATAAATATATTTTCCATAAAATCAAAAGTGTTTAGTTCCGTACATTTCTTTTAAAGTAAACAAGCTTCTATAACTTTGATTACACTTTCATTGTTTTTGCTCTCACTTCTGCAATAGTGTGTCTTCTTTAAAACGAAACCTTAGATCTGCTTAGATCAAAGCATTGATGAATTAACCATTCAGTTCAGATCTGAGGAACATCACAAGCAATTAATAGTTTATTATGATTTATGTTATAGAGCCAACAATAGTGATGGTAGTGTAGATGATTAAACTAGAGCCGAGGTAAACAGCAGAAAGAAGAGAAAGAGTAGTTGTAGTTGTCGTAAGTGTCTGTGGATTAGTGAGTGTTTGCTAAAGAGGCGTCTTCATGCGGTTCTGTTCGCAGATCGGTTGGAGTTGGGCAAATAGAGAGCGGCTGCGTCCCAAATCACATTCTCTTATTTACTTCACGGCCGCTAAAAAAGTGCATTCTATATAGTATGAATGAAATACATTCTCCATGAGTCATTATCATGTGTCAGTTGCGTCGCTTCACAGTCGTTCATTAATCCTCTCCCGTGGCCTCATGGGATATTAAAGTGTCCATCAAATACACACTTCAGAATCTCACTGGAAGACGGGGGAATTCAGACATAGACTACTCTTGGTTTTCGCTTGCTATATAGTTTCAGATGCAGCCAGTGTTTCTAGAAAGATTTTGTGTAACGCAAAACAACTTGAACATTAAGATTGTGTTCAAAAGTTTACACACCCCTTGCAGTAAATTCAATTCACATTTATTTGTATGCGCTTTTCACAATTCACATCGACAGAAAATGCATGAGTAACTAAGAGGCATCATAAAAATGGCATGTTATTTCTTATTTAATACTTTCACATAACTTTTTCACATAACAGATGTTCACATATAGTCCACAAGACAAAATAATATAAAAATCACCCAGTTCAAAAGTTAGCACCCCCTTGATTCGTTATACTGTGTGTCGTTGCCTAGATGATCCACGACTGTTTTCATGTTTTGTGGTGGTTGAGCATGAATCCCTTGTTTGTCCTGGATTGGTAAATTGCCCAATGTTCTTCGGGAAAATCCTCCAGAATCCTCAGATTCTCTGATTCTCCAGAAACATTCACTGACGCTCCAGAAGGAGATTAAGAGTCGGGGGTGAAAACTTTTGAACAAGATGATGTGTACATTTTTCTAGATTTTTTTTTTCTTCTTCTTCATTTAGCACTGCCCTTCAGAAGCTACAGAAGATACGTACATGTCTTACAGAAGACAACATGAGTATAATTTACCCTGATCATCCAATTCAAAAAGTGTTCACCCCCTCCGGATCTTCTTCCTTCTGGAAAATCAGAAATCAAGGGTATGAAAACTTTTGAACAGGACCATTTCGGCATTATCTAGGGGTGTGGACTATATGTCAATAATTTAAATAACAAACAATTTTAATGATTTTACTTATTTTGTAAAAAATGAACATTTTGCAGATTCAAACTTTCAAGTTCAGTGCACTGAAAAAA
This sequence comes from Rutilus rutilus, assembly GCF_951802725.1. NCBI lineage: Eukaryota > Metazoa > Chordata > Actinopteri > Cypriniformes > Leuciscidae > Rutilus > Rutilus rutilus. The sequence continues at coordinate 2,202,911 of NC_140230.1, read as the reverse complement.
ATGATTCGTTGAATTCAGTCAATTTTAGTTCAACTTAATGCATTTGTTTAAATGCAGGTAAAACCAATTGAATGCAACTACTTGCAATATTATTTAAAATTAAATTCAATGAATCATTTTTTTCAGTGTGGGTCATATATAGCGTTTAGCAAAGAACAAAGTGTCGCCTTTAACCTGTTAACTGTAGATCTTCAATGGTTGTACTTCATGAGTGCTTTATAATACAGACCCACGGTTGGTCTTTAAATAGGTTTATTTTGACCGTAAAATTGAAATTTGAAGTTGATATCACCAACATGTAGCTTTTGAAGTATTGCTGCACGGTAAAGCAATGTCTGAATTCACAGTATGAATTTTGCGTTTGCGCTTTCGAATGATCACACACACACACACACACACACACACACACACACACACACACACACACACACACACATACACTCACACTCACTCACACACACACCCTCACTCACTCACTCACACACACACACACACACACACACTCAGTGTCAGTGTTGTGAGTCTGATATCAGCGTCTGCTGTACGACTGTAGTAAGCAGTAATCTGAGTAATCTGAGGTAAACGGTATTTTGTCTGCGCGTGGTCTCTGATTGTGGGGTGTTTGATGTGGACGGAAGTGTTTTGGACACACAAGCCGAGGGGGGGTTATCCTACAGGTGTGTGTGCCCGTGCGCTCGGGGAACACACCACTTCAAACACACCTCTTCCTCTCAGGATGAAAGAGGGATTCGTTCTAATTGTACAGCGAAGAGAAGACAAAACAAATAAAGGAAAGATAACTTTCTAGTGGCTGTTTTATAAAGCGTGTCCCAGTAAAACCACAACAGAGGCTCAGAACACGGCCATATGAGCACAGGCCTGTCCCTCACCTCTCATTCACTAATACACAACCATTCATGGAGATAGAATGAAAACATGAATATGACCGCATAATAAACTCTAATAGATATGTAATATGCATGTAATATGCTAACCATAATTTTTTTGGAAAGATAGATTCGATTATTTAAGAAATCTGAGTGACAAATGCACTGTAAAAAAACAAGGATAATAAGAAAAATACATCAAACTAAAAGCTGATTTTGCTTTTAGAGAGTTTGTAGAGTTACATCACCCAGATCAACCAATATCTGCACCCAGATGCCAAAACACATGTTCACTTCATCCATTACTTACATGAATCATTTGAAGAAACAATGCAACCGGTCGGTTGAGCAAGAGGCCGACAGACGCTTGAGGAAACACTGAAAGACATCAACTTCTTCATCATCCTGGCTGTCATTGAGACAAATGTTAGAATACATACAGTATATAGCCTATATAGATATATATATATATATAATCAATGTTGAAGCTACTCTGATACATGCAAAGAGCATTAGTTCTCTTCAGGTAATTAACCAATCTAAAGTTTAAAACACACACATACAGTATAAACACTTCAGCAAGGATAAACATACTGTTACACTTTACAATAAGTTCATTAGTTAACATTAGTTAACTACCTTAGTTAACATGAACACACAATGAACAGCTGGATTTTTATGAACTAACATTAATAAAGATTAATAAATACTGTAACAAATGTATTGCTCATGGTTAATTCATGTTAGTTAATACATTAACTAATGTTAACTAATGAACCTTATTGTAAAGTGTTACCAAAAAACTGTATATTAATACCACGAAAATACTACAGTATGTATGCTTTACATGCATTGCATATAATCATCAAGCATTTTACTTTCATGTGCATTTCACAAGACTTCCTGATAATATTTGAGCGGATGATTGCGTGATTGTTCTCAAAAGCGGTTAAACTTTACATGTAGATTCGACAGGGCAAAACAATGTAAACAGAACCGAATCTGCCTTCTTTCACTCAGAAATCGTGCTAAACTACACCCTCACCAAACAGATGTCTTTTATAACGGCCAGAAGACAATGATTGAGGACGACAGAGCTCAAATCTGTGTAACCGTACTGTAATATTCAAGTTTTACTCGCCATACTGGAAATGCTGTAAAACGAGACGTTCCTCCCCCCCGTAAGTCAGCTGACCCTTTATCAGATCCATGATGTCTTTCTGACTCACGGCCCGTGCTGGAAATAGTTTTAAATGGTCCGGTAACATGTTTTGGGGCTTTCCAGCTCTCTCATGTTTTCATACCGGATAGATTGATCCACCAAAGAACAGAGAGATGGACAAACTCCCACAGTACAGCAACTGAGATCTAGTCAGAAATCTTGTAATGTTACTTCAACATCCAAAAATGCTTTTTAAACGTGGCTTTATCCTCCTTATTCCTGAGGATCTCACTGTGTTGTGGATTATGGGTGGCACTTCCGGTTGGAGGAACTTCCATTCAAAAAGACTGAAATAAATCATTTCAAATCATAAGGTCGTCCTACAAATAAAGCTGATCCGTCAGTTTTCCTTCATGTTTTATTCTCAGACATCATGAGAATAATGCAACACTTGGGGCCCTATCTTGCACCCAGCACAATTGACTTTGCACACCGATGCATGTATCATTCCTATTTTGCACCCGCGCACAGCGGACTTTTCCCTCCACAGACGCACGTCGGTAAACTAGGGAATGAACTTCAGCGAAAAGAGGAGTCGTGTTCCGGCACAAACGTTCCCTGATGCTATTTTGCAGGTTTAGAAAACAACTCCGCCACTGACCAGAAAAAACCTATTCAGGCGCGTTATTCAGATGCTATTTTAAGGGGCATTCTTGGCCATAATGTAGCGTGTGCACTTTGCTTCTCTCATCTACACAGACGCAGCAGTTCACATTTTTGCAAACCATTCATAATTACAAGGAAAAATATTCCACATGAGGGAAATCAATGTGGTGTCCATGAAGATGTGAAAAAATAGGCATAAATCTAGCTTACACATTTACCCAAATTATTATCCGCCGTTATAATAGCAATCCGCCATGGAACAAGCACGCCCGCTCTTAGGTTAATTTGGGTGTGTTTCTCCATCCCCAATGTCACTTCTCTGTGTTTTACGGCCCTGACGAGAACGTCGGTCTCCTCGGCTGTGAACCGCTCCTGGCGCGCGTCTGGCAAATCCGCCGTTATAATAGCAATCCGCCATGGAACAAGCACGCCTGCTCTTAAAGGGAATGTGAGATGACGCTCTGATTGGTTTATTTCACGTTACGCCCAAACCACACCTATGAATAATGAAGCTACTTCAGACCAACCCATTTTAGATTGTGCGAGACCCGCCCACAAAGTTACTTGCGTTTCGCGTTTGATACTTGCGTTTCAGATCGTTAAAATAGGGCCCTTGGTATTTTAACGTGACAAATATCCAACGCTATCTCACAACCAATTCGTACAAATTCTGACGAGTGATTAAAAGGTGGCTAATTTGTACGATTTGTCTAAACCCACGTGATGGGTAGGTTTAGGGGCGGGGTCAGGGGTAGGTCATTCGTACGAATTGGGCAACTCGTAAAATATGAAGTGAGGTCGTATGAATTCATACGAATTGCCGTGAGATCGGATTGGAATATCTTTTCTGTCACTGTTTCTGTTTTTTCCCTTTCCATTCCACTGTAATAGTATGAAAAATAACAACATATTCTGCACATTTGTGGTCTGTTCTCCCGATTTAATTCACAATATTCTCCATTAATAATTCATTGGAATGCCCAAAGCCTCATGAAGCGCAGGAATAAGGAGGATAAAGAACAGCTCGATGTCACACATATGCTTTATTGGCTCTTTTGTTCATACTGTCTTCTGACAAACATCAATCATCTAGAATAAGCTTCCAGACGACACTCCCACGGATGCACACTGCCAAAAACCGGAAGCTCAGATCTGATTGTCTGGTTTGCACATGTTTTTACCAGGAAACAAAGTCGTGTTTACAAGGTGCCATTCTGCTAGATCTGGGAACAACTAAATCAAAGGTTTTCCAGGTTCATGGCTTAGAACATTTGAAAGACATTCAGAGTTTAATTTGACAAGATGCCCTCGAGCCCAAATGTGAAAAAAGTTTGGATCCAGTGATTCTGATCTCATGGTCTACACAACGTTATCCGTACAATCTTTTGAATTGGCTCTTTGCGGTTTCGTTGCATCATCTATTTTCAATCCAAGCTCAATGGAAAAATGTGGCTGTGAACAAGTGCAACACTTTCAAAGCGGCATTGAAAGTGGCACTTCCAGTCAGTGGCATGTCCGGTTTTATCTGAAACAGATGAACGTGAATCTGCCAACGTTTTATTACATTGGTTGTTGTACTTATCAGTAAGCCCCGCCCCCCTTAGTTACTGTTGCTAACTCGGACAAACAAACAGAGTTGCTAACTGTCTTACAATGACAGAGTCAGTGTGAAAACCACGTTTATAATACATTTTGGACACAGAAGGACCACCTCTCACCGAGGAGCATCAAGTGTTGCTTAAATATGCCATGGAGGGATATATAAAATATTTTTAAATAAATATGTAACAAGATTAATTTGGAAGTGAGGGTTTACAGATCACAATGCAAGCGGGAGAAGCTCATGATACACTCGTCAACATCCAGGATCAACACTGTTTCAATTAAGATTCAATTAATTTACATTTAACCAGTTTAATATGAAGAGGCACTGAAATGTAGACCTTCGTTTATGTGTTTTTGCCCTACACTGTACATGACGTGAGAACAGTTAGCTATTTAGGTTTGTACGTTAGCATGAACTCACTGATTTTAATTGTAACTTAATATGACAACCAGAAAATGAAGGTTTTCGTCTTCATTGGGATTGGGGTTGAATCCTTAGGGAACCAGGTTACTGCGCCCACATCAGTGATATTATAAATAAACCGGGCTTCAGTCGTAATGCGCAGATAATTGGTCCGTTCGCTCAAATCTTATCACACTTTTGAAACGCGCTGGTGAACGCGCGCACAGTACGGTGATTCAATACATGCATACCCTCTCAGGATCCTGGAATCAGTGTTACAAGAACCCAACGCACACCGTTTTACCATTTTTGTAGCATAAACACCATCAAACCGACGAGAGCGTCAGATCTTCCAATGTTTCTCTATGGCACTGAAACCTAAAGATGTCCGAGTTCCCGTGCAACTGATACTCGACTGCCATTGGCTGATCTGCGTTCGATGGGAGGGGCTTACGATAGGTCAATTGAAATGTCTTGTGAGTGTCGTTGAAAGGTTAATGCTCTATCGTGTTTTAAAATAACATACCAGCTACACTACTACAAGTCTTTGTGCTCTTGTGATATGAGTTTCACAGGACTCGGCTCATTACTCGAGCTCATTATGTGATGCAAACATCAAAATGTATTAGTTTACCAATCATGCACTATGGTAAAAGTGTTCTAGGGTCATAACATAGTATTGTGCAACCCAGACAGCAACATAGTGTTGGCCCAGATCCGGCCCACATCTGGCACATGTGGATTCAACGTTTACCAGATGTGGGCCGGATCTGGTACATGTGGATTCAAGATTCTGGGCCGACACTATGTTGCTGTCTGGGAAGGAAAAGTGCAAAAATAAGTCTGCCCCTGATATCATATTTTATGTGAAAAGGAATAAAAGTGGTGTGTGTTGTACTGCTACTAGTGTTCATTTCAGCTGGAACCTGCTGGAACTTGTACGTACTGGTACATGTTTGGAGATTTGCACAAACATAGGTATAGAAGCACATTTGGTAACACTTTATTTTGATGGTCCCTTTAGAACATTCATTTGACTATGAGTAACTTTGCAACTACATGTCAACTAACTCTCATTAGTAGACTTTCTGCCTAATATCTGCTATTTATTTTGATGGTTCTCCAACAGACATTTTACTGACCATAAGTATCTTTGCAACTACATGTCAACTTATTCTACTAACTCTACCAGTCTACTAATACTCTATTAACACTTTAATGAGAGTTAGTAGACATGTAGGTGCAACATTACTTATAGTCAACAGAATGTGCATCAAAATAAAGTGAAACCGCACATTTTTCCAGTGAGCCTGTGCTGTGTTTCTTTTTTAATTTTACATGTGTATGTAAGCAAATCTATCCAGAATTAACTTCAATGCAGATTTTATGTAATCATCCGCAAGACACTTGTATAGTGTCTGTTGAATTTCTCTGTGATTAACCATGATTCTTGAAAACACTCCTGTTACATCACACTGTTGCCCGAAGCATTGCACGAGTGTATATCTTCCAATTACTGTTCAATTATCGTCTATTACACATGGGGCGTATAGCTGTGGTTTTCAACCTGCCACGGCTCATCAAAGATTTACAAATAACTCAGGAGGTAATCGAGCAACGCAGCTCAGATCCAGCGACGTCATGAGTTTGTAGGACAAGAGCCGATCCGATGGGAGTCTCAAACCCACCACAGCTCAGGATGACAGGGTTCATACACACCGCTTTCCATTTCCCACATCAGTCGAGAGGCAAGTGTGGTTTTCTCAGATGCCTTTAATCAAGGGTGTTTCTTTCATTTGCGTGCCCCACCACCCCACTAATGCACACACAGATCTGTGTTTCCTTCCCTGTACCTGTTCCCGTCTCCCAGAGCTGGTTCTGGGTGGTCTCGGCTCCGGGTTTTGGCACCAGTTTTCTGGGGGTTGTTACAGGACTTCCTCCTCGGCCTCGAAGCTTCCTGTGGCATTACGCTTCAAAAGGCCTCGCAACACCCACACACACACGACACACACACACAGACGAGGGATGTTTCTTCCGTCGACGTTTGGGGTTTAACCGCTCCTACTCAGCGCACCCCAGATCTGGAACCAAGCACACAGTGAAAAAAAAAATGTACTTGATAAAATAAACTTGATAACAATTTTTAAAAATGCATTTTCCAAAAGATGGGATAAAATTTTACACTAAACCATGTTGAATTATCCATGTTATCCCTATGAATAAAAGTTAGAAATGTGGGTCTGTCATAACGTGAATTTTACATAAAAAGCTGTTTTTGTATAAAAACTATAAAAAAAACGATTTATTTATTTATATAAATGTAAAAGATATCATAAATCCTCCAAAAACTGCACACATGTGGAGTAAACACATTAATAATCAGAGTAAAATTACATTTGTTTAAAAAAAAAAAACTATTATTTTGTTTCAAAGTGACATTTTGAAATTACTATTTACTAATTGCTACATTTAGTAATGTCATTTTGACATACTAAACGTAGACCGTACAAAGGTTAAGTAAATTTGACTGCTAGTTTGTACAACTTACCTGTTATTAAACCACTATTATATCATATTATCCACGTTATCCCCAGGTCTTTTATGAAGTGAATTTGACATAAAAAGCAGTTTTTGGTCATTTTTATGTGTGCACATGAAGCTAATGCCTTTCATTTTGTGTCCTAGCTCCCGCAGCTCTGCAACTGCACTTAAAGACATTGCCAGTGATTATGTTCTATATCTACTGAGAAAGACATGCACTAACTACACTGACAAAAACCTAAAAATAACCTAAATTAACTGGTTTTATTCAAGTCAAAAATAATATGTAATATTTCTGAATCAACCTAAATACATGAATTTATACCAACACACAAAAAAAATCAGATTTACAAATTTTACATTTTACATTGTAGATCTCTTAAAGGCCATGTTGCAGGTTTTTTTTTTCATCGAATTTGTGCAGTTTACTTGTTGGTAATAAACATTTAAACTGTTATCCATTGTATTTTATGTTGTTGGGTATCACAAAACGCAATATAATACGAAAAAGTAGGCTATCTTACAGCGGTTTGCAACGATTCTCCTTTCCGCCACAATGCATTCCATTACGTCACGTTGGGGAGAGAATATTCCAAAGCCCGCCTTGAGAGCATTGAGAGACGAGTTTAGACGAGAGTATTCAGATAGCGCAGATTATACAACACATCTCTAGTCACCTATAACTGTTTAAGCTGGTTCATAAGTAACTATAAGATAGATGTTCTAGATAAGATATAAGTTAGATTCATAACTATAATCGTATTAAAACAGGTGGCGTACGCCGTTTTTAACCATGTAAACACTTGAATCGCACTAACTGAAGTGCGCGTGTGTTTTTGTAACGCACCTTAAGCGCGTATTCATTTTAAACTTGACATTAGGAAGTTTTCCCTGAACTCTGTCAACACGACTCACTGTCAGCAGTCTGCCTTCATCCAGAAACAGCTCAAATAACGTGACAGCAGTGTATAAAACTGTTACAGGCACCGACATAATATTTCTGTCTTCATCACGGCACAGAATAACAAAATACATCCATAAGAACCCGTTTGTTATTTAACGTACGTAATTACGCGCATGCGTGAAACGGATCGTGCAGGTGGAACGGATTGTGTACCGACAACAAGCTTTCCAACGCAGTTTCCATGGGACGGCACCGCCGGCGCCCACACAAGCACCTGCCAAACAGCGACAGACACGCGGCGGCTGTGTTTGCAACATTTTCACCGGAGGAAGAGGTAAACGCTTAAAAACACTTGGCAATGATGCTGTTACTGGAGCTAGTAGGCTACCATCAAAACGTGGGATAACTAATCATTAATGTGTTTACAACGTTGGGGGAAAGACTTAATTAGGGATTATCTGGAGGGGGTGGATAACAGGTGGGACTGGCAAATTAGCCCATAGCTAGCATGATACATTCTATTTCTAGATGAAGACAAAGTTTACCGGTACTTATCTGAACTAATGTCATGATCACTGCCACTAGATATAAAGAAAACGTTGATTTTTCACTCATTTTTCCCAGTCAGTCGCCATAGTTCTAATACAAACTGTATTGGCTGAGGCTACCTTTCCTCCACTTCTCCCCAACGTGACGTCATCACCGAATTGCGTAAAAAAAAACGTTCATACCAAAAAACGTAAAAAACTGGTCTTTAAGACCATTTTTGAGCCATTTTAAAAATGGTATTCATATCTTGAGTGATTAATGTACCCATTGATCAACAGTGGTGGTTAACCTGCAACATGGCCTTTAAGCATCTCAATTCCCCTGTGAGACCTAATCAGGCTGAAATCACCTGTCCATCAGAGTTTTCCTTAAATCTCAACAAGGTCTCAAACTGAGCATCAATTTGCAAACGTGTCAAAGTATGCGTTTAGAAGTCATACCTCATATGAACACACACAATTCTCATCAATTTCTGCCATTTTGTTATTTAAATTTTATAACACTTATATATCTATGTTTAATACACTACCGGTCAAAAGTTTGGAATAATTAAGTTTATTTTATTTTATTTTAAGTCTCTTCTGCTCAAGGTTGAATGTGTTCAATCAAAAATACAGTAAAAACGGTAATATTGTGAAATATTATTCCAATGTAAATCAGCTGTTTTCTATGTGAATATATAGTAAAGTGTAATTTATTCCTGTGATCAAAGCTGAATTTATGATTATTATCAGTGTTGAAACCAGTTGTGCTGCTTCATAATGCAAGGATGCGTTCAATTGATTAAACGTGACAGTAAAGACTTTTATGATGTTACTAAAGTCTTAAAATTCAATTTCAATTCCAAATAAATGCTGCTATTCATCAAAGAATCCTGAAAAATAAAATGTATCACAATTTCCACAAAAATATAAACTGTTTTCAACATTTATAATAATCATAAATGTTTCTTGAGCATCAAATCATCATATTAGAGTGATTTGTGAAGGATCATGTGACACTGAAGACTGGAGTAATGATGCTGAACATTCAGCTTTGATCACAGGAATAAATTACACTTTATATATTCACATAGAAAACAGCTGTTTTACACTGTAATAATATTTCACAATATTACTGTTTTTACTGTATAAATGATCAGGTAAATTGCAGCTTTGGTGAGACTTCTTTCAAAAACATTAACAAATCTTAATGATTCCAAACTAGTATATTGTAAGGATTTTTAGAGAAACATTTTAGACAAAGTTGAAACCTCTACTAAACTCTCAGAACTCTCTGTGTTATTCACAGATTCAGAGTAAGCAGGTTTATATCGCCCTGAGGTGCTACAGAAAACACATGACATTTTGGCAATCTTCCAGCAGCACATTATCAGTGAAACAAGATTGTGTTTTGACAGCTCTGCCATCTCAGCTCACTGTTTTATGAGTCAGAGGACATGTGGTGCGTTCAAGTCCTCCTGGGAAGTTCGTACACACGAGGTGGGAAGTCGTGCTTATAACGGCATGTGCGTTCAAGTCACTTTCGTCGGAGCAAGATGGCGGAGTACTTTCTCTTAATTAATTACACAAAAATACAGTAAGGTTCTTAAACTCTTGTTCTAGAAAATGAAGAACAAAGAAATGTGCATCAGGTGTACTTTGTATTTTTATGTTTTTAATTAATTTATAAAGCCACTGCCAACACATCGTTACATGTTGCATTGTTATATTATAATACTATCATATTCTGTGTTGGCGATTAGCTAACTGAACTGTTAATAAAAAAAAAAAGCCTGACAATATCACAGCTAAATACTTTTACGTATTGTGTATTCCACCATGTTAATCACTGACACGCCCCCAACTCGTAAAGATCGGAGCTTAGAGAAAATCCCGAGCTCCCCACTGGTATTTACGACATTGTGGTGGCGTTCAAGTGCGATCAACTCGTAAATACGATCTATACGAGATGACTTGAACGCACCAATATAGACATCATAGAGGCCGTATGTAGCTCCGCCCCTTTTCAGCGCCGCGCGCGTTGTCTTTTGTCTTCCGGTTTGTATTTCCACAGCGATTTTATGTATTTATGAATGAATTGCCCGTTTTAAAACCTTTAAAAAAACATCTGCTTTTAACATTACAATGCTTGTGATAACTTTCGTTAACTCTACAATTAGTAAATCCACTTCACCAGCTGATTACTCCTCGACAGCAGTGCCATAGAAATATACAGAGCGACCGGCCGACCGCTAACACGGAAGTTCAACGTCAATATTCTGCGCATGTTTCTCTGGCGCATAAGGTCTATAGCTATGTGTCGATATGTTCGTGTGACGTTATAATGTGCATGTGAAGAATGTCTGACCAGTTTTGAATGACAGAATGTCTCACTGTCTTTGACAGATACAAAATAGTGATCAAAATTGTATCAAATGTTATGCTTTTGTTCAATGTTTTTGAACAGATTGTTTACCTGTTGCCGTAATGTGCCTGTTGCAACTCAGTGAGTCAGTTTTCTAAGAAAAAAACTTCTGCTTTTTTTGCAAGATGAGGGAAGGACTGAGGGGCTTGTGGGAAAAATAATATAAAGACAAGCTATTTGAGGAGCTGAAGTGATTGTGATGTCATAAGTCATAAGTATAGTTCCTTCTTTTTCACACGCACATACTCCTAGTTTACGAGTCTACACACTCATCGCTGGCAATACTATAGAAGCGTTTCACTTGAAATGTGTGTAAATGTGTTTGATGTAAGAAACTCTCCTTCATTGCCACATTACAAATAATGCTGACTTTTGCATTGCTATATGCCAGCGTGTCTTTATGCCGTCTATATCCGTATCCAGGCCTGAAAACACTGTGAGAATCAAAACCCCCCGATCAATTAATAAAATGTGAAGTGAAAGTGTGAGAAAGTGAATTTTGAGATTTGTCCAGGCATCACATCAGATAAGTATTGCATTTGTGGTTTGATTTGAGGAAGCGAGAGTCATTGTTTGTCATTGGAGATTTGACAGGGAAATGCTTTTCTGCTGAATTCAGATGTTTAGATCTGAATTATGTCGTCGATTTCCCATCACTGATTTGTGTCTGTCAGTCTCTACGCCTGATTTCTTCAGAATTTTAAAGAAGTCACTCAAAACATTGTAGTATTGCATTATTAAATTCATATATACTGCACAAATGAGACAGTGATTTTGCATCTTTTGTCGGTCCAGGATTAACATTCCTGTCAAAGCACCACAGTCCCAACTCTATCCCATACAAACACCCTCTGAAACCAGTAGGAAATGATTGGTGGAACGAATGTTGTTCAAACCTTCCAGCCCTACACTGCAAAATATCATTCTGGCAATAAGTATTTGACTCATGTTTTCCAGTGCAATTGTACATCCCTAAATGTAGATAAACACATTGTTATTTATGAATAAACTTCCCACTGGTGAACTGTCTTAAGCCTACATTTTGAGAAGCAGAACTGCGATCTTGTTTTAAATGTAGAAACTGACCTCATCTAAGAAATTTCCTCTTTTTTCATTCATCATAGATATGCACAGAATAACATTTCTGGTCAGTCAGGTGGAGCTGGGGAGGTGGAGGAGTTGACTCGGAGGAACTCACTGCAGGACTAGACACACAAACACTGAAACACTATTTATATGTTGAGCAAGAATCTCATTGGCTGCAGGATCAGCATAGGCCAATCAGCTTGTGCCATGCGGTAATGATGCGATTGCTTGCAGATTGCATGTAAAGTACCAATCAGCCTGTGATATATAACTAGATATATAATTATTAAAAATGTAATATATAGGTGACCCTGCACTGAGTGTGCTCAGTCTAGAACATAATATGTGCAGCTGTGCTGTCAAGGCCCATATAAAAGGACTTGGCTTTACTTAAAGATTTGAAAGAGAGAGATGAGGTTGTATGATGTTTTTTGGGAGGCGTGTTTTATGCAAATTACTACATGCGTGCACACGCTGCCTCAGTGAGAATAATCTGGATTCATTGACATTAGAACTATGGTAAGAACAAATTTATTTGAGTAGGCTCCCTTTTTGTCTTTTAAAGATACAGTCAGTTCTCAAACAGAGATACACCCAGTTATAGAATTTGACCTAATATTCCCCAATCATACACCCACCTTTTAGCGGTGTAACGGTACGGTGTATTCATCCCGAACGGTACGGTACAGACAAATACATTTGGGGCGGTAATGCAACACTGTTTGCTAACAGTGAAAAGCCTAGAAAAACAAGAAACGATCGATCGATATGTTTACATTTCTCAACCAGTGTTTCAACTGCAGAAAGATATCAATAAAACAGCTTGAGATAATATCTCACATAGCATTACATTTACCTCAGGCATTTAGTGTCGACAGCAGGTTAGTTCACTAGAGCAATGAACTCTAGAGAGAAGCATTTCCTGTATGCACTATATTAGCCTATTCATTTACTTAATCTATTAGTAATGTCTTGATTATTTATCTGTTATGAAAACAAGTTATGACAGCCACTGTGTAAATGATTTTATTTCAAAAATGAAAATTAACTTTATAATTAGATTGAGAATTTAATGGAAAACCTGCTTTATGTGCAATTTACAGTACATGCGTCTTTTATTTGAGTGTTGATTATTATATCTAAAAATAAATAGCAACTAAATTTAATAATTTGGGTTCTGTTGTTTAGTGTAACCTTTAATATTATAGTAATGTGTAATTAAGGGCTCCCATACAGCATTAGCTAAGCTAAAGTTTTCTTAGGGATAAAAAAAATCGGATTATAATAGAATTTATTTAAACACATTTGTAAAAAAAAAACACACACAAAAAAAATTGTTCTTGTTACCGAACCGTGACTTTGGTAAAGAAAAACACCCGTGAATCCACACGACAACTTTTTCTGTGCATGTAAATAAGTCACTTATTTATATTATGCAACTCCAAATTATTAGTGAATGAGGGCCGTTGACCAGGAGTTTCATATGACCATGCCAAATATCTTCAAATTCTGATGGTGACTATTAAGAGACCCGCATAATCATATGAGACGGCTGCCTATATAATGCAGATGAAAACATCAGGCAACAGATATTGTGGGCCGAAGAGATCGTGCTCATCAAACCAGCGACAGCTCTATGTTTTGAGTTCTTTACAGCGGGATATGCATCATATGCATTCTCAATTATGACTAAACTTATGACTGAATCATTCAGGTTCTGATTCAATTCTGTTCTCGTTTCTGCTGGACTTTTTGAGGCTGGTATTTAGCAACTACCCATTGGAGTGTCTGACGCTGATGATGAGTATGCGAAATTGATGTGATCTGTCTAAGAAAGGCAATAGAAATGTTCCTGGAGGCCGTTTTCACAGATGGTGATTGGTATTGAGAAATCTCTGAAAGTTGGTTGATTACTTGTTACCCAACACACAAGGGAACTGAGAGATTGAGGTTACTGTCGACACTGAAGCCCTTCCAAAAACTCAAAACATTAAGTATTTATTTATTGCTTTATTTGTGTAGGGACAGATACAATAAACATAGATAAAAATGGCTCAACAGCCATATAACGCATATATCATAGTGCATGTAGCTAAAGCTAATTCGCAACACTTGTCCATAGAAGGGCTTTTATAAATTACAGTTACACAACAGCAAAACAAAAAAGCATTATTCATCTGATCTCACACACCACACACATCCAGACAGTGTTTTCATAAACCATGTGTGTTCTTGCAACATCCTAAATTATTCAGAACTAGTTTCATTATGAAGCCTATCTATCTATCTATCTATCTATCTATCTATCTATCTATCTATCTATCTATCTATCTATCTATCTATCTATCTATCTATCTATCTATCTATCTATCTATCTATCTATATCTCTTCTTTATTTATTCCTTCTTTGCATAGCCCATTTATTCTAATACATTTATATTTCATTGAATCAGGGTTATTATTATACGTCACTACTTGAAATAAACAATTACTGAAATAAAATAAGATTTTTATCAGACAACATTTCAAATTTTCTGTACGTTTAAGTTCTAAAATGATAGACATACAAAAAACACACAACCAAATTACTTAAACTTGAACAAAAATTGTAATTACAGTAAAACAGAAAATATAAAAATAAATTCAAAATGTCAACAAAAACTAGTAAATCAATGATACTAAAATAACACTGCTGTGCATCACTGAGCTCTTTAATCACACACACACACACACACACACACACACACACAGGTTTCTGCAGTGTTCCTGTGCTTGTGTTCTCCTGACTGTAGTGAAAACTCCATTCACTGTTTCGTCCACCAAGTTCTCTGATTCAATTAGACTAGTGTGACTAAAAAAAGGGCAAAAGATAAAGTTATAGAGTTACTCGTTGAGTTTAAATTTCCTTTATTAGTTTCCCAGCTCTAATTAAGCATTGAGTCCTGAAGATGGCCAGTGAAACAGATATGGATGTCTAATAAGCTTACACTGTCTCCCTCTCAGCTTACAAGCCTCTTTTTCAACGAAGACCAGCCTTTCATGTCAGCTGAGAAGACGACACAATACGAGTGAATATGGCAAAGCTCCAGTGAAACTCTCTACAGAAATCTTTCCACTCTCTTTCCTCCTAAACTAGCAAAGTCAACACTGTAACAAAATGATCAGTATTTTTGTCTTGTTTACCTTCTTTTACCTAAGCCCATCAAATGTGGCTTTAAACCCCAATACATTCTTACATTTCTGCTTAAAACATAAAGATAAAAAAATGGTATCCAATGGAATAACAAAAATAACTACAACAGATCTCTGAAAACTAGTTGGAGTATCTTAAGCTCAATTGTGCTCCTTCTTGCAAAAAAAACGGGGGAAAAAAGGAAGATATTTATGAAAGAAATCAGCTAGGATTCAGGCCTAATCATAGCACAGAAACTGCGCTCATTAAAATTACAAAAGACTTACTTCTAGCATCTAACCAAGGCTTCATCTCAATACTAGTTTTACTTGATTTTAGTGTTACTTTCGACACTATATATCATAACATGCTCTTAGATCGATTACAAGATGACTATGGTATTCAGGGACAGGCATTAAGGTGGTTTAGATCAAATATATCTGACCATTACCATTTTGTCTATTTAAATGGGGAAAAAAATCCAAGTTAACGTCACTAAATTATGGAGTGCCACAAGGGTCTGTTTTAGGCTCTCTGCTATTTTCAATATTTCAGTAGGCTGCTCCTTGGTAATATCATTAGATTAGTTTCTACTGTCATGCTGATGATACTCAATTATACACAGAATCTCTTAGAATGCATTTTTCTGTAAATTGCTTTGAAACAATTTGTATTGTTAAAAGCGCTATACAAATAAGTGTGAATTGAATCGAATTAAGCAGTTTTGCTTCTCAATTAAATTTGTTTAAATTTTACTGGCCAACAAGACAAAAAATATTCATTAAAAATGTGCAGTGAATAAAGTTACCTAGAGCCTGGAGTTCAAACATTCACAGACTATCTGCTGGATATTTGCTCAGTGACTCTTACCTACAGTCTGTGTAACTAAAGATGTCCGTTCTCGCAGCCAACACCTCACACCATCACACGTACCTCACATAAAAAATTAAAGGTTCTCACTTACACATAATGATGCCCAAATCGCTTTCTCATGAATAAATAGCTGAGCTGAAAGGAGAGAGCGAGAGCGAGCAGGAGACGTGGAGATAAAGGTGGTTTAGAAAGCATGAGCAATTGTGTCCTTAATATCATTCAGAAAGTGTATGGCTGTGATACTGATACGCTGCTAACTGAATTATTTGCAGTATTGATTGTACTATCGTGTACTATCGTGCTATCCAACGATAAATGCTTCAAAACCCTAGAATGCTATATTTTTACCAATGTTTTTTTATTCATGGTGTTTATTTTTTAATTCAATTAAATAATGAACCAAAATCCTCGCTAATATTACTTCCAGTTCATTCATGTCCACATCAAGCATGAAAGTGGTGTCTGGCCTATAGGAAAATTTACATCTTCAACCTTTATTACAATTTTCTTTGGTGAAAATCAAGTGTTTGATGTTGTTTATATTTCTCTGTGGTGTTTTTAATATGCTTTTAGACATACCATGTGCGAATTCATCAGTCAACACCATTGCTGTCAACAAAGACTGACAGCTATTCATAAACTTAGACACTTGTCTGTTCAGCCACGTCTTCTTCTTTTGTATCGCAGTATTATTCAGCCAGTCCTTACTTGTTTTTTTCATATGCTAACAGTTACCAACAAGAACAAATTCTTAAAGATAACTTATTTAGCAAGTAAAATTATTGGTATCCCTACCCCTAATTTATCGGAAAGTATCTCGACATTCACGTTGCGAAAGGCACAACAAATCTTAAACGACCCAGACCACCCACTTTACAAATATTTTATCCTCCTGCCTTCTGTAGGCCGTAGGTATAGGTTACCAATGTGTAGAAAGGCCAGGTATAGTATTTAGTATATAGTATACAGGTATGTTCCTGTATCTATACGAGCTCTAAATACATAGGAAATCGGCCATTGATAAGTCATGTATGCTCTCTTGTTGTTGTTGTTTTTTGTGATCAGCAACTATTTTTGATGGTATGTTGATAATTTAACATTTTATGTGTTTGTGTTATTTACACATCTACAGTGGAAACAAATTTCCTCTCGAGGACAAATAAAATCTATCTGTCTATCTATTGCTGAGTATTTTCTCCTTGAATTTGCAGGGAATCAAAGACAATCTTTTGCTTGAAGGCAACTGCGCGATACTCTTAGCAGACGGAAGGCTGACCAAGAAGGGCGAATGCCCCTGGGCTTCATCCACCACAGGAATAGCCTCATGTGAAGCAGACTCAAAGGCAACACTGGAGAGACTTCTGCCATGAGCCCCAGAAATCTGCAACATGTACCCACCGAAACGATATGGCCCAGCCTGAAACGGAGCAAGCACGCACAGAGACTGGAAACTCGAGCAGGGTTCAAGCGGGCCTGCATCGAGAGAGAATCAAGCTGGACACCCAAGAAAATATTCTGCTGAGAAGGTGTTAAGATGCTCTTCTGAGCATTCAGCCTGAGACCAAGAGACCGGAGGTGTTGAAGAAGGACGTCCCTGTGACGACACACTAACTCTCTGGATTGAGCCAGAATGGGCCAGTCGTCTAGGTAATTTAATACACATGGATGCCCTGGAGCCTCAAAGGGGCCAGAGCTGCATCCATGCACTTGGAAAACGTCCTGGGAGCCAAAGCCAGACCAAATGGAAGGACCCGATATTGGTACGCCATTCCCCCAAAGGTGGACCTGAGGAACCTCCTGTGCCGGGGAATGACCTGGATGTGGAAATAGGTGTCCTTCAGATCCACGGTAACAAACCAGTCCCCGGCTTGGATCTGCGCCAGTATAGTTTTTAACGTCGGCATCTTGAACTTTTCTTTGTAGTGGGAAAAATTCAGATGATGTAGGTCCAAAATGCGGCACAGAACCCCTCCTTCTTTGGAACTAGGAAGTAGCGGCTGAAAAAGCTGCGGTTCAAGTCAGAAGGAGAAACCTCCTCTATCGCTCCCTTCAGGAGGAGCGACGTCACAAGTATTTAGGGTGCTGTTTGTAACAGTGGGATGAACCCAAAGCAAGGGCGATTTTGACAGAACTGGAGAGTGTATCCGAATTGGATCGTGCGGAGAACCCAGCGTGACCCACCTAGCACAAGCCTCCACACTGGCCTCCTCTGACAGCAAAGATTTACCCATGAGGGCTACTTAGGTGGTTTCTCTCACTCCTGGGTCTAGCGTAGAGGCTTGAGCATTAGACGTAAGGAGAAAGCTAGGTGTGTCACAACTTGAGCGAGGTGTTGAGGGGAGAAAGCTTGAAGCATCGCTGTCCTTCAATACAGGAAGATAGTGTTGGTAACCTCCTGAGATGGGGGAACCTCTCCGTTTCCAGATTCAAAGATCAGGAACGACCCTGTGATGCTGAAGCAGCGGGTTTATCTGGCTGCTTCAGGTCAGTGCACCTACGGGGGCACTGGCGGGGCATGGGATGAGCACAAGCTTGGGGGATGTCTCAGCTCATTACTCCTTCTAGAGGTCTCTTTTCTGTGTGAGAGGCAGGAGTGGGAGGTTCACGAGCACTCCTAGGCATGAACTGCATAAAGGCAGAAGATTGCGTTTTAGCAATACAGAATTTATCGACCACTGAGCATCTCCAAACAAACCTGACTGGGAGATGGTAGGGGTGTCCAGTAGGTAGACTTTCTCCTTTCTCAACCAAAGATGGCGTTCAACAGCCATCAAACCCACCATCGTGCACTCAACCGTGTTTGGAGTGTGATTAGTCGCACGCAATGCTAGGTCAGTAGCTCTGCGGAGCTCCTTCTAATGTCAGGCCCCCGCCATCATCCATTTCCTTAAGGACGTCCGCTAGGCTTGAAGAATGGCCATGGTATAAATCGCCACACCTGCCTGGCCAGCCGCCATGTAGGATTTGCCCACAAGGGCGGAAGTGGTCCTACAGGGCTTAGAAGGGAGAAGAGGGCAGGACTTCCAAGAAGGAGCGGATAAAGGTGAAAGGTGAGCGGCCAGCGTGTCCTGAACCACTGGAATGCTAGTATAGCCCTGCGCCACAAAACCAACCAGGGCTGCGTTTCCCAAAAGCATCGCAAGTCTAAGTTGATTGTAGAACAATTGCCACCAATGGTCTCTTAAATCAACTTAGGCTTACGATGCTTTTGGGAAACGCAGCCCAGGTTGGTCAAATCAGAGGCCGGCGCATCAGTCAGACGAGTGGAAAAAGGCTGCTTCCAGGGTCTTGAGATCTCACAATGAAGATTGCTGAAAAATGGCAGCTTTCTTCTAATGGGGCGAGAATTAGATTGGCACTTCAGAAGACTCTCATCGGGCTTGGAGGACTGAGAATCACGAGGCTCGTCAGGCCACTCAATGTTGAGCTTCTCAGTAGCGCAAGTTAGTACATCCACAAGCTCAGTGTAGACCGCAGAAGGCCACGCTTGCTGGCCGCTAGGCTGGAGAGCGTCGGCCACAGGCCCAAAATCCTGCGATTCAAAATATCCTCCATTCCATAGAAAATGGCATTGTGTGCCTCTGGACTGGGGCATAAATAATTGTGGAGAAATTCTACACAGCGCTGAGTGAACCTATGAAAGAGAACTCTGAGACTCTCACAAGGGCCTCCTGTAAAGTTTTAGAAGAGACCTCAATAACTTTGCAAATCAAATGTCACAGTATGAACTCAAACATTTCTGTCATATTAATAATCAGATTGGTCAAGGATTGAGTCGTAAGCCACTTAATGTGCCTTTCAGCAAAGACGCTCCAGGGTTACTGTTCCTGTAGAAAGACTTCTGTAAGTCAGTTTTGATGAAGGCATCAGGTTCATTACTATTTCCAAGAACAAATGTTGTGCCTTATGCACATAAACTTTACAGCTCTATTCTCTTATTATGCATCAGCAATTAAGAGTAACCTTATTCCTGCATAACTTCACTCTTAATATAGGCTTAAACTTTGAATTTATGGATTGGTTTTTACTTTTGTTGTGGTCTGATTTTATTTGAAATTACGTCACACCAGCTCATTCTTCGATTTGCGTGAAGTATATCAGGGCCTTCACTATGACCATCAAGTGTGGATCCACCAGTTATGCCATTGATCTGACACTTGGTAGAAACTAGCCATATAATTGGGCACATGCCAATATAAACAGGTTGTACATCCTCAAAAGCCATGAAGAAGTAAAGAGGACCCAGACTGCGTTAAAGGTGACATATTATGCCACTCTTAACAAGATGTCATATAAATCTATGGTGTCCCCAGAATGTGTCTGTGAAATTTCAGCTTAAAATACCAGATAATTTATTATAGCCTGTCAAATTTGCACCTTTTTTGGGTGTGAGCAAAATGTGGCGTTTTAGTGTGTGTCCCTTTAAATGCAAATGAGTTGCTGCTCCGCCTCCGTTCAGAAGAGGGCGGAGCCTTTACACAAGCTTCAGATTCTCCGGCAATAACAAAACACACCAATCTCGCTCATCGAAAATCTCAGAAATAACCAGTAGCGAGTGCAGCCTTACTCTGAGACTCAGGAAGAGTTTCTGAATGTTAGTGGAGACATTAATGTAGTTGTTGTGGAGTTACATTGATCATCTCATCATCATGTTTAACTTCTCCACAAGTGTCCACAGTTCCTGAGGTCTTTATAAGACAGCGGTGACATGTTTTGGTCAATAGTGTTCAGTGCTCGTCTGTGCTCAACGACAGAACAGTTTCAGGCTTTGCTGGATCTTCTGCCATTGCGTTAGAACTGGTCACTGTTGTCGCTTGTGAAACCAAATATCGTGCCGTGTGTGTAAACGTGTGTGTTCAGGGCCGGTAATATTATAATAAGATCCTCTTCATAAGTCAGAAGGGTAGCGAAATCTGATCGGCTTATTTTTTGACATGCTTGTGTAACCCCCTAGAGCAGGGATGGGCAACTTCGGTCCTGGAGGGCCACTGTCCTACAGAGTTTAGCTTCAACCCTAATCAAACACACCTGAACAAGCTAATCAAGGTCCTCAGGATTACTAGAAAATTACAGGCAGGTGATTTTTTCAGGGTTGGAGCTAAACTCTGTAGGACAGTGGCCCTCCATGACCGAAGTTGCCCATCCCTGCCCTAGAGTTTAACACTGTTCTACACTTTTGTTAGTTATATGCAGTACCGTAGTTTCCCTGTAGGGGCCGCTATATGAACTGGTTGACTGAGAAGTAGATATTGAGAGAAGAAGACTGTTTATAGCTGATACCAGAGCCCGTCTACGGAGAGCCTGTCCACTCCCTATTAAGCCCTATTGTACCGAATTTTGGTTGTAGTACCACCAGAGTTCCACTGGGGGCGCTCGCCATGAGTGCAGAATGAATGGGAGTCAATGGGGCTAGACGGCTAAATTTGTCTCTTTCACCCGATTGCCGTTGAGAAATCTCAGATGTGATTGTAGATTTTGCAAGTTCAACATGGGTTTTAGGTCGAAAGTTGAATGAACGAGTACTTATGTCGTTTTGATTTCTTACAGGTTGAGTTGTTGTTGCCCATAACACGCTAGCATTCTGCTAATGACGTCAGCATTCTGACGTCATTGACATTTTGAAAGACTTTTTAAAGCAAATAAGTGACTCTAAAAAATCTAACACCCAGCAATGTGTAATTTCTTTGCATCTCATTTCGAATACAACATTCAAATTACTAGACAAAAAATTATATCCTGAGAAAAGTGGATTTTGAGGGGTATACCGCCATTGACCTCCATTCATTCTGCACTCGTCCTGTGAGCGCCCTCATATGGAATCAGAGTGGAACTGCAACCAGTTCAGAAGCCGGAAGTGTAGTGAGAGTGAAACTTCTCGCCATATTAGACATTCTCTGCTGATACCATAGATATCCATAATAAAGGCTGTCTTAAGGTCTCGAACGGCATCACCGGCGGCCATCTTGTCACAGGGAAGCTTTCTGGCGAGCTCTGTGGTATCTGAAGTAAGGTGAATGATCAGCACGAACACAAATCCTCTTATCTCGCTGAAATCTTGACGGATTTACAAACGGTTTGGTTTCTTACAAACGTTATTAACGTGGCTATAATTCTGAATGCTGGAACATGTTGAAATTGCAGATTTTCTTAATTATTCATATGTATGCAGTGTCATAACTACATCTCTGACGTTTATAACAAACCAAGCCATTTGAAAATCGGTAGAAAATTTAGCAAGTTATGGTTATCTAAAAGTACATGCACCATTAGTCGGTCCTACACTGTGGAATAACCTTCCGCTCTCTGTCAGATCAGCAAAGTCGTTGGCTGTCTTTAAGACGTTGTTAAAAACCCATTTATTAGATGTTGCATGGGGTGCAGTCTGAAGTGGCCTGGCCTTTTTTTTTGTGTGTTATAGTATAGTTGTCTTGTCTTATGTTTTACTTTCAATTGCTTGTTTCTATGTACAGTTTTTTTATTTTTTATTTTTTATTTTTATTTTTTTTTATTATATTGTCTGTAAAGCACCTTGGGCAACTTCTGTTGTATTATGTGTGCTATATAAATAAATAAAAAAAAATAAAAAAATAAAAAAAAAACATTAAAACACAATGTTACGAGTGAGCGAGCTCCCTGTGGCAAGATGGCCGCCGTGTGCGGACGTCGACCTCCAGTGGCCAGCAGCGCGGATGAGACATCTAGCCTTTATTATGGATATCTATGGCTGATACGCACAAGGTGATCAAGTGCTGCTTTTGAAGTGTTACAACTGCATGATTTTCAGACAAAAGATATTTAAACTTTTCATATAAAATTGTTGAAGTATGTTCATGGGTTTCAAAAGGAATTCCCATTGAAGTTTATTGAGAAACATTACTTATTTTTGTTGCCTGATTCCATCCTGTGACATGATCAACTGTGAGCTTATGTGGCCGTGATTTGGTGAAGGGTCTACTGCGCGTTCTACTGGCGTTCAACCCGGACCTGTTTGCGTCGTGGGATTCTTTTCAATTACAGCTAAGATGTTACTTTATACACACACTACCCGGGTAGTAGAAAGAAAAAAAAGGCCTTACATATACATTAACTTTACACTACACACACATCAACTTGCGAAGAAATCAGGAGGACTTTTGGACACTTTATTTTATTTATTTATGTTCATTTTTTTGATTCTTCGACCTTTCATGCACAACCTGGACTAAATATTGCTTTTCTCCACATCAGATAGGGTTGTGTTGGAACGAGACATCAATGCATTACCTTGCTCTTGTAGTATTTGGTTATTAAATATTGCTGAGGCGAATCCAATTGAGAACCACTAACAGCACCCGTGCACTATATTAATATGTCTCTATATTTTGAGCAATCGCACTCAATGTCCATATTACCAAAAATGTGCATATCTATAGCTTATGGCTCAAGGTCATCACTCATTTTCCATTTTGTCTTGTTTGTGTCCGATCTCTCCTTCCTTTCTTCTAACTTTATCTGCGGCTTGGACTATGAGTAACGGCTCACTGGCCGTCTGAAAGTTAGTCACCTTCACGACACCACTTCCCCTCGCTGGAGAAAAAGGGAAGCCTTTTCTTCCTCTCCCTCGGCTTCTCCTTTTGCTGCTGTCTAGACCCCAATAAACAATGCCTTCTCCAGAAATTCTTTATTATGGGAGCCGCGGATCAAAGAGCGGAGTGTAACATGAGTCCACGGACAGCGGGTAAACAGGCACGCGTGCTCAATGCTGCTCTTTATGCTGGAGGAGACGGAGAACGCATGATGGAGAGGAAGACTTCAAAGAGACACGCCTCTGTCTTCACTGGCCCATTTAAATCGAGTCGGGGGGGGAGGGGGTGCTTGATTTCACATGAGATGTGTGAGATGCCGTCACAAAGATGCTTTTTAGCATATAGTGAGAGTCTGTGGGAGAGATGTGCGTGGGATGCTGATGTTATGTTATGGGAATTCTGCATAGATCATTCTCAGAGGAAATGTGGTGAGGGTTGATAGAGCGGAACCATCTGAGTGGTAGACAGAGATTGCGATGGAAAGCCCCCAAATTACCCAGTCGCAATAGGATTTTCAACCACATGATAAAAAATGTGGCTTTTCCTAATCAGGATGATAATATGAATGTAATGTGACATAAAGCAAGCTATTGCAAAATTTGTCATTTAAGGGTCACAATATGATTTTCATTCCACTGACTTCCATTAATACAAAGGCAAATGTAGGAGTTGCAAACTTCTCAGTTTTCCAAAGTTCAAGTTTGGCGAACGCCAACCAATACCAATAGAAAACCAATAGAAGATTGATAGAAGACCAGTAGAAGCCCAATAGAAGATTGATAGAAGACCAATAGAAGATTAATAAAAGAACAATAGAAGCCCAATAGAAGACCAATAGAAGATTAATAAAAGAACAATAGAAGACCAATAGAAGATCAATATGTCACGTGACCTCTTAGCTGAATTTAAAGAACGCAAACTTTAAATCTGCAGGATTGCAGCATTGCAGTAATATGGAGTATATATTTGTATATAATTTGAAATATTTGTACATTTAGGATGTATTATATGTTGAATAATTTTTTTTCAAAAAGACATTACAGAGTGTGAAGTCATATTACTACCATCTGTAGAAAAGTCTAGTTTGACTGCGGCATTATGGTGTTTGCTGAGACAAGCGTCACTATTACTAGCAATATTAGAGATTTAAATAAAACCCCGACAATGCAATGTGTGTTGCAATGTGCTAAAAGCAATCTTAAACACTGTAGATACTGTCAGTATTCCTCTCACTACAGTGTGTTTTACTGCCATCTTTACTCATGCACACATCCGTTATGAGCCAATCATGTGAGCTGTAAATGCCGTAAGAAAGCTCTCAGTCCCAAGCGCACAGTGTATATTATTATTTTAACCCCAGAAGCACTCATATAAAGTTGTTAAAAACAGGGAGTCAGAGACATAACTGTCACTCATGTTTGGTTGGGTCAGATTCACTACTGTTCAGCTAATGTTCGCTTGCGGGCAGAGGATCTCGCCACACAGATTTCACAGCGGGTTCGGGTTTTTCACAGAAACAGAAAGCAGATTGGTTTGAAAGTGACTTGTGTGTGACTTCTGTTTTTTTAGCATTTATTTTAGATTTAGTTATTATTTCATATATACAGTAAATAATAATAATGTATTAATATATATATATATATATATATATATATATATATATATATATATATATATATATATTTTTAGGCCCTGTGGAAGTTTGCTGAGATCCTGCGGCCCTGATCAAAAATGGTCTTTACAATGGAGTCTATTAAAAAATAATTATAATATATATTTTCTATGCTCAAAAAGTGAATAAATGAATTAGAACTACTCCATAAATATAATTTAGTACCATAAAATCCTCTACAATTACAAATAAAAACACACTGAATAAAATATAATAATAATATGTGCTTCTTTTGAAGGCATTATTTCAGTTCGTTTGGCGTGGCTCATGGCTTATGAGACTTTTTTAAAATCCCTATAGGAAAAATAATTTAGTAACACTTTATTTTACAGTGCCCTTGTTACATATGTAACATGTACTTGCCACAGTAATAACAGAAAATTATGCATAATTACATGCAACTAACCCTCAACCAAACCCTAATCCTACCCTAACCCTATAGTATGTACATGTAGTTAATTAATATTACTCAGTACTTAAATATATAATTACACTGTAACACTGACACCTTAACATAGAGTGTAACAAAAATAGTTCCGGACCCAACACCGCTGAAAAAGTGGGCGGGCACTAATGCACTTGCTTTATTAGAACACCTTGGCAACCACATAGCAACGCCCTGACAACCACTGACAACACAGACACACTCCATTTAGAATCTCTTGAAGAACAAGAACATGTAATACAATCAAATGTATTCTGTTTATTTAATTATTTTATTGATGAATCCTAATATGGAAAGTTTGTACATTAGGAGACGCATTAAAATAAAGTAAGATATAGTGCTAAAAGTCCTTTCCCTGGCCCTCGCTACATCGGGTGTCGTTTTGCCAGTTGCTTGTGTCTGCTCAGCATGAGGGCTCGGGTTTCCTCTGTTTCTCCGCGTTTACAGTGACGTTCCCTTGATAT
Organism: Rutilus rutilus; assembly: GCF_951802725.1. Taxonomy (NCBI): domain Eukaryota; kingdom Metazoa; phylum Chordata; class Actinopteri; order Cypriniformes; family Leuciscidae; genus Rutilus; species Rutilus rutilus. Next base: position 2,176,511 of record NC_140230.1, on the reverse strand, counting down.
TTGCGTCTCAGTGCTTACACAGGCCCCGGTGCCTTCTGTGCGGGATTAGGGGCCGGTTGTCAGACACACGTCTTGGCATAACACAGGGGCCCTCGTGTGGGGTCACGGGGATCATGCTGTCATGTGTTTAGACAGAGCCGTGTCCGAAATGTGAGGAAGCCGAGGGGTGAGTGTGTGTATCGATCCCTGACCCCGGGAACGACTGCCACGCTCAGCTGTCACCGGAGACACTGTGTGTTGTAAAGGCTGCGTCGCCTGTGTCTGCTTTAGTGGGAGGCCGTCCGACATTTATCCGGATGCAGAAACCGAACCTTCCAAAACGTCACTGTCCACACTGTAACATCTCCGGCCCAGATCCGGCCCACATCCGGGGCCTCGAGTATAACCGCTGCGTGACACAGAACAGGCCCTGAGCGAGCCGGACGCCACTTCACACACATACGCTGTGATTTATAAACACACACACACGCCGGGAGAGTGTGTAAGTGCGTCTGTGAGTATCTCTGATCCTGCGTACGAACATCAGAGACGGAGCAGTGTGACGACACCGATGATGATCCGAGGATCTGATGAAGGAAAACCACTTTAATATTCATCATGAGTCATAATCATAAATACAGTGATGTTCACAATAACAGTTTAAATACATAAAAGAATGATGTTTTCTGCTTTACATCTGATATACACATTCAGATTAAATATAACATTCTCATTACAGTTTTTCTCGATTGTTTACACACATTTTCTGGTACTTGAGACACAATGACCACAACATGTAACTCATTCACCAACCCCCTGAGCCAATTCTGCTAAACTACAAGCACAATTCCTGCTTTACACTCACATTGCACTTCTAAAACACACTTTTTTCAAAACACTACACACAATTCTCTGCTTTTGGCACAATTTTCATGCAGAAAATCTCTTGTTTTCACAAGGAACACACTGCCATTCAAATGTGCACACTGACTCATCACATGGGCAAACACCCGTCACACAGTTTTACAATTAGCAATCAGAGCTTTAGCATAAAAGGGCAACAGGTGAGCTCTTCAATGGAGCAATGGATGCCAACATTGGATTTTTTTTTTTATTACTGTAACTGTATACAGTAAATTCTTCTGTTGTTTTGTATGTAGATCACTGTATGTCCAACTTTGTGTTGGTTGGGACACTCGGTATTTGTTACCGAGTATAAAAACAATATTCTCAGATATTTTACAACACACTTATGTATGTACTGTCTGTAGTAAGTGTAACACTGAACAAAAAAAGGCCTAAATCATTATGATGAATGGAGAAGAAGTGTTTTCCATTCATCATAGTGTTTTACATTGAGCACATCAGTGTTCAACTGGTTCTTATAAATGTCTATTCATATGATGGTTTGTGTGTGTCATTTGAAAACAAAATACCATTTTGAGAAGAAATAACATTGTTTTGAATGTAAAGTTTCATTTTGCAGGAGAATTGAGGGGTTTTGCCCATTGTGTGTGTGTTTTTGGATTTGTGTGCAGAGTTCTGAGAATATGAGGCATGCTTTCAGAAAATGTGTGTAAACAATCGAGAAAAACTGTAATGGAGTTAAGCACTTATTTCACATTTCCGGGAAGTTACAAAAATTTTTACATTCTAATAAATAGAAATATTAGTAGTGTATGCGCAGCTTTTGAACACTTTTCCTGCGGCATGATGTGTTTTAATGTTTTAACTACAGCGAGGATCGCTTAGCGCATGATGATAATAGCAGAACTCACAGATATTTTCATATTTTCACTTTTATTGGGAGGCTGTCCGGCTGTCCTGCTTTTCTCCGGACACATCTGAAAACAGTGTGTCATTTCAGAACACACACTTGCGTTGTCCTTGATCTGGGCCGTCAGCATGTTGCTGTCTAGAGAGAACAGACATAATAAAGACAATATCTCATCACTTACTGGCCTTCCAGCGTCTGCTCTGAAACACGGCCGCACGACAGCACTCGCGAGTGACTACATCTTCAGCAACACTGCGAGACACACGCCAGGATCAACACACACACATCTATCGCAGAAATGTGTGTCATGTGACGAAGTGTTTTTGAATACAGTTTTCCCAACATTTTCACGTTTATCCACTTGGGAGAGAGCATCTGTGTGAACTAAAGGGCAAGCGTCGAGAAAAAGATGAATTTTCATGTGCAGTCGTAGTGTTTGCGGTTGAGGTTATGACAGCAAGAACACACACACACATCTTTCATAATAGCAGCTTCACATATAAACATTCAGAGTTCAAAGAGGCGTAGTGAATCAGTGCTCTTGAGGAGAGTGTAAATGATGGGCTCGTTTACGACTGGACAAACACAGGCCGACATCTGAAGAGATGAACGAGCTTTCTGCTCATCTCTGTTTGAGCTTATGGGGAGAGTGTGTGTGTGTGTGTTCATGTTCTGGAGCGATACTTGCTCTTCTTATGGACTCAGTTTGGCATGTTGTGTACAGGAGTGCAGTTTTAGGGGTGTGTGTGTGTGTGTGTGTGTGTGTGTGTGCGTGTGTGGAGGAGATGAAGAAACTGAGGGAGAAAGAGACACACCTCAACGCTGAGTGTGTGTGTGTGTGTGTGTGTGTGTGCTGCAGTTTTAGCCAAGGGGTGTGTGTGTGTGTGTGTGTGTGTGTGTGTGTGTGTGCGCGCTGCAGTTTTATCCACGGTGTGTGTGTGTGTGTGTGTGCTGCAGTTTTATCCACGGGGGATGTGTGTGTGTGTGTGTGTGTGTGTGTGTTTGTGTGTGTGTGCAGTTTTAGACACTGTGTGTGTGTGTGTGCTTGTGTGTGTGTGTGTGTGTGTGTGTGGAGGAGATGAAGAAACTGAGGGAGAAAGAGATACACCTCAACGCTGAGTGTGTGTGTGTGTGTGCTGCAGTTTTAGCCAAGGGGTGTGTGTGTGTGTGTGTGTGTGTGTGTGTGTGTGTGTGTGTGTGTGCGCTGCAGTTTTATCCACGGTGTGTGTGTGTGTGTGTGTGCGTGCTGCAGTTTTATCCACGGGGTGTGTGTGTGTGTGTGTGTGTGTGTGTTTGTGTGTGTGTGCAGTTTTAGACACTGTGTGTGTGTGTGTGTGTGTGTGTGTGTGTGTGTGTGTGTGTGTGTGTGTGTGTGTGTGCGTGTGTGTGTGTGTGTGTGCGTGTGTGTGCTGCAGTTTTAGACACGGGGTGTGTGTGTGTGTGTGTGTGTGTGTGTGTGTGTGTGTGCTGCAGTTTTAGCCACGGGGTGTGTGTGTGTGTGTGTGTGTGTGCTGCAGTTTTATCCACGGGGTGTGTGTGTGTGTGTGTGTGTGTGTGCGTGTGTGTGTGTGTGTGTGTGTGTGTGTGTGTGTGTGTGCTGCAGTTTTATCCACGGGGTGTGTGTGTGTGTGTGCAGTTTTAGACACTGTGTGCGTGTGTGTGTGTGTGTGTGTGTGTGTGTGTGTGTGTGTGTGTGTGTGTGTGTGTGCGTGTGTGCGTGTGTGTGCTGCAGTTTTAGACACGGTGTGTGTGTGTGTGTGTGTGTGTGTGCAGTTTTAGCCTGCAGGGTGAAAGAGAACAGGTGTTTCTCATGTTCGAGTGAAGAGATCTTAGCGCTGAACAAAAGGGAAAGTAACATCCTACAGAATATGTGACAGACTCTTCTACTCTTCTACTCTTCTACTCTTCTACTCTTCTACTCTTCTACACTTCTACTCTTCTACACCGCATGCGAACGAGACTTTCAGCTTTCCTCGGCACATTATAAGGCGGCGTCCTACACTTCGGAAAGGCCTTCATATCAGGAGTCAAGTCTCCTTTCTTTATATACAGGTCGTTTAAAGCAGAGTATATATAGTCCAGTTCAGTGAGGCTCATTCTGAGTGTCTGAGTGCCCACAGATGCTGCCTAGTTAGGGAGCTCAACAGGGTGTGAAACACCTCAGCCTCACGTCACTGAAGAAGACTTTCATTCATCTTCTAAACCATTCGTATTTGTAATGCGAATTTTCTTATTGAGGAATCTTGAGGTGTTCT
>NC_140230.1:2165000-2167500 GCF_951802725.1 Rutilus rutilus | reverse complement strand
TGTCTATCCTTACTCTATATCCTTACTGTCTATCCTTACTGTCTATCCTTACTCTATATCCTTACTCTATATCCTTACTGTCTATCCTTACTGTCTATCCTTACTCTATATCCTTACTCTATATCCTTACTGTCTATCCTTACTCTATATCCTTACTCTATATCCTTACTGTCTATCCTTACTCTATATCCTTACTGTCTATCCTTACTCTATATCCTTACTCTATATCCTTACTGTCTATCCTTACTCTATATCCTTACTCTATATCCTTACTCTATATCCTTACTCTATATCCTTACTGTCTATCCTTACTCTATATCCTTACTCTATATCCTTACTCTATATCCTTACTGTCTATCCTTACTCTATATCCTTACTCTATATCCTTACTGTCTATCCTTACTCTATATCCTTACTGTCTATCCTTACTGTCTATTCTTACTCTATATCCTTACTGTCTATCCTTACTCTATATCCTTACTGTCTATCCTTACTCTATATCCTTACTCTATATCCTTACTGTCTATCCTTACTCTATATCCTTACTCTATATCCTTACTGTCTATCCTTACTCTATATCCTTACTGTCTATCCTTACTCTATATCCTTACTGTCTATCCTTACTCTATATCCTTACTCTATATCCTTACTGTCTATCCTTACTCTATATCCTTACTCTATATCCTTACTGTCTATCCTTACTCTATATCCTTACTGTCTATCCTTACTCTATATCCATACTCTATATCCTTACTGTCTATCCTTACTCTATATCCATACTCTATATCCTTACTGTCTATCCTTACTGTCTATCCTTACTGTTTATCCTTACTCTATATCCTTACTGTCTATCCTTACTGTCTATCCTTACTCTATATCCTTACTGTCTATCCTTACTGTCTATCCTTACTGTCTATCCTTACTCTATATCCTTACTGTCTATCCTTACTGTCTATCCTTACTCTATATCCTTACTGTCTATCCTTACTGTCTATCCTTACTCTATATCCTTACTGTCTATCCTTACTGTCTATCCTTACTCTATATCCTTACTCTATATCCTTACTCTATATCCTTACTGTCTATCCTTACTCTATATCCTTACTGTCTATCCTTACTCTATATCCTTACTCTATATCCTTACTCTATATCCTTACTGTCTATCCTTACTCTATATCCTTACTGTCTATCCTTACTCTATATCCTTACTGTCTATCCTTACTCTATATCCTTACTGTCTATCCTTACTCTATATCCATACTCTATATCCTTACTGTCTATCCTTACTCTATATCCTTACTCTATATCCTTACTCTATATCCTTACTGTCTATCCTTACTGTCTATCCTTACTGTTTATCCTTACTCTATATCCTTACTGTCTATCCTTACTGTCTATCCTTACTCTATATCCTTACTGTCTATCCTTACTGTCTATCCTTACTGTCTATCCTTACTCTATATCCTTACTGTCTATCCTTACTGTCTATCCTTACTCTATATCCTTACTGTCTATCCTTACTGTCTATCCTTACTCTATATCCTTACTGTCTATCCTTACTGTCTATCCTTACTCTATATCCTTACTGTCTATCCTTACTGTCTATCCTTACTCTATATCCTTACTCTATATCCTTACTGTCTATCCTTACTCTATATCCTTACTGTCTATCCTTACTCTATATCCTTACTGTCTATCCTTACTCTATATCCTTACTGTCTATCCTTACTCTATATCCTTACTGTCTATCCTTACTCTATATCCATACTCTATATCCTTACTGTCTATCCTTACTCTATATCCTTACTCTATATCCTTACTGTCTATCCTTACTCTATATCCTTACTGTCTATCCTTACTCTATATCCTTACTGTCTATCCTTACTCTATATCCTTACTGTCTATCCTTACTCTATATCCATACTCTATATCCTTACTGTCTATCCTTACTCTATATCCTTACTCTATATCCTTACTGTCTATCCTTACTCTCTATCCGTACTCTATATCCTTACTGTCTATCCTTACTCTATATCCATACTCTATATCCTTACTGTCTATCCTTACTCTATATCCTTACTGTCTATCCTTACTCTATATCCATACTCTATATCCTTACTGTCTATCCTTACTCTATATCCTTACTGTCTATCCTTACTCTATCTATATCCTTACTCTATATCCTTACTGTCTATCCTTACTCTATATCCTTACTCTATATCCATACTCTATATCCTTACTGTCTATCCTTACTCTATATCCATACTCTATCCTTACTGTCTATCCTTACTCTATATCCATACTCTATATCCTTACTCTGTTTTAACATTGAACTTTTTAACATTGAAAACGTATTGTCTGAATGTTCTCAGAGTTTTTTTTGAAATCTTTTGTTATGTGACCGATATGTGCTCTGAACTGACTGAAGAAATGTAGTGTGTAAAGTTTAAAAAACATTAGACGAAAAATGTTGTGCAACTGTTTTGAGACCGTTTTCAAT